>NC_047105.1:135775255-136090255 GCF_902500255.1 Thalassophryne amazonica | reverse complement strand
ACCTTTGTTGATGCACCTTTGGCAGCAATTACAGCCTCAGGTCTTCTTGAATATGCCACAGTTTGAATGAATATGCCATTGGGACCTTCAAAGCAGCAGAAATTTTTCTGTACCCTTCCCCAGATTTGTACTTCGAGACAGATCTACAGACAACTCCTTTGACTTCATGCTTGGGTTGTGCTCTGACCTGCACTGTCAGCTGTGGGACCTTATAATGTAGACAGGTGTGTGTCTTGTCAAATCATGTCCAAGCAACTGAATTTACCCAAGGTGGACTCCAATTAAGCTGGAGAAACATCTCAAGGATGATCAGTGGAAACGGGATGCACCTGAGCTCAATTTTGAGCTTCACGACAAAGGGTGTGAATATTTATGTACCTGTGATTTCTTAGTAGTTTATATATATAAAACGTTTTTCACATTATATGGGATATTGTGAGTAGAATTTTGAGGTATAAAATGAATTTCGTCCCTTTTAGAATAAGGCTGTAACAAAATGTGGAAAACGTTGGCTGGGCATTCAAAGAGTTGACTTGATATTCATTGTGAAGAAACAAACCTGATAAAGCATGAATGAGTGCCCACTACAGGCTGGAATGGTGCACTTCTTCAAAAATGAAAAATAAATATAGTGTTTCTCATCAACTACAGAGACTGTGGTGGCTCAGCATGGTGTGATTTGTCTCACCGCAGTCTCATAATGAGCTTAAGTCCATGTACACGTCTCATCACAGCATAAAACTTCTCTAATGCTGAGCTCCAGCACAGCATCAATCAGTCAGACCTCCAAGCCCTCCCAGGGTACCAGCACACATGGGTCTCTCCAGCGAGGCGTCCAGGGGGCATCCGGAAAAGATGGTGCAGGGTGCCCCGAGGGACACGGTCAACGCCTTCTCCAGATCCACAAAACACATGTGGACTGGTTGGGCGAACTCCCATGAACCCTCGAGCACCTGATGTAGCGTGTAGAGCTGGTCCAGTGTTCTGCGACCAGGACAGAAACCACACTGCTCCTCCTGAATCCGAGGTTCGACAATCGGTCGAATTCTCCTCTCCAGTACTCTGGAATAGACCGGGGAGTGTGATCCCCCTATAGTTGGAACACACCCTCCGGTCCCCCTTCTTAAATAGAGGGACCACCACCCCAGTCTGCCAATCCAGAGGCACTGTCCCCGATTGCCATGCGATGCTGCAGAGGTGTGTCAGCCAAGACAGTCCCACAACATCCAGAGACTTAAGGTACTCAGGACGGATTTCATCCACCCCAGGAGCCTTGCCACCGAGGCGCTTTCTAACCACCTCAGTGACTTCAGCCTGGGTAATGGATGAGTCCACAGTCTCTGACGATGGGATTGAGGAAATCCTCGAAGTACTCCTTCCACTGCCCGACAACATCCCCAGTCAGGGTCAACAGCTCCACACCCGCACCGTAAACAGTGGTGGTGGAGAGCTGTTTCCACCTCCTGAGGCGTCGGACGGTTTGCCAGAATCTCTTCGAGGCCGACCAATAGTCCTCCTCCATGGCCTCCCCGAACTCCTCCCAGACCCGAGGTTTTGCCTCTGCGACCGCACGGGCTGCGGCACGCTTGGCCTGCCGGTACCTGTCAGCTGCCTCTGGGGTCCCACCTACCAACAAAGATAAGTAGGACTCCTTCTTCAGCTTGACGGCATCCCTTACTTCCGGTGTCTGCCACCGGGTTCAGGGATTGCCGCCGCGACAGGCACCAGAGACTTTGCGACCACAGCTATGAGCGGCCGCATCAACAATGGAGGTGGAGAACATGGTCCACTCGGACTCCATGTCTCCAACCTCCCCCGGGATCTGGGAGAAGCTCTCCCGGAAGTGGTAGTTGCCACAGTTTGGCCAAATTCCAGGTAATCACCTGGAATTTGGCCAACACCTGCCACAAGAGGGTTCAATGGGCTCTCACAGCGCACACTCTGTCTTTCAGCAGCTGGTGTGCACAAATAGATGTAGAAACAGATGTACGAGGCATTGGAAGCAGCTACGATTTTACACATTTTGCACATGATTCCTGCTTCATGCGCACTTTATGCACAAATCGACCACATTCGCGCTGTGTGTGAAGGGGCCCTAAACTGAGTCAGCTTAGAACATCAGTGGAACTGATCGACTGAAAGTTTGAAATTTTCTTAGTTATGTTTTTAGCAGTGCAAAGCAAAATGTTGTCTAATCTGTGGTCCTCATACGTGCTTACACATGCACAACCTTGGACAACCCCTGACAAATATGGGATAAAGATGTTCAGGAAGAAGAAAAAGAAGAATCTCCATGTGGTTATTGTTTATGAGCAGAAAACTAACTACAACCTGCTGCTAACAGAAATGTTTGTCTCTGACTTTTTCATAATTAAAGCTGTACGTCAGCATGTTGTTGTCTTTTTACATTAATCGGAAACACAAGCATTGCCAGCTGATGTGATGAATTTTACATCCTAGTTAAATCTTTTGGCATTTCAGATGGACAAGCATAATGCTTTAGTTACGGAGGTTTGTTAGGAATAAGTGTGTAATATTAGGAACAGATGAGTCCCTCTGCAAGGGGCTGAACGGGAGGACAGGACTTGAGAATCTCCAATCAAAAGTTTCTTTCTGAAGCCTGCTGATTTTCTGGAAGCTCTGTTCCCACAGCATCCACTAATAACACTCAGGCATGTCTTATCTGTTTTTCTTCAATATGTATATACACCAGTACACGCAAAGGATGGTTTAACAAAACATCCGCCGAGACCTCAAGATGTTTTGACTGTACAGAGACCAAATTCGATCATTCTCCCATTTTGTGTCAACATGATTAAGAGTTAAACTACGTGGGTTCATTTGGTTACCCCACGTAATTGGTCTAGAAAACGGATGGAGGGATATATAAATTTTGTATTCATCAACATGTTTTTGAACTGTAACTATCTGAGCATTTAAAGTACATTAAGATTAATGTAGCTTAATGTACTTCAAGGTTGGCAAATATAATTTCAGCAGTGCTTGTTACCTTAGTCCTCCAAGGTCCTTTGGCCTAATTCAACCAGATTCTGGATGAGGATGAAGGTCAATCCATGAGTTAACCTTAAAGGTCAAAGTCAGAGGTTAAAATTTTGATTTTTCCCTCTGACTTCTGCCAAACTGAATGAATGAATGAATGAATGAATGAATGAATGAATAGAACCTTTATTGTAACTGTACATATACATACATACAGTGAAATTTGTCCTCTGCATTTAACCCATCCTAGTTACAGTTAGATGCAATTTGTCCACTAGCCATAGTCCGGCACCAGGGGACACACCTACCATATCTTCCCCTGGCAAGGTTGGATTTTCCAAAAGGCAATCATTGAGGTCAAGGTCAACCAGCATAACATTAGTTTAACTCAGATTTGCACCAAGTTTAGAACAATGATGTTGGTAAGTTCCATAATTGCCCAGACAAGACAGTTATTTACTAAAGGTCGGGGCCATGGGTCAAAGGTCAAAATTCCAATTTTTCACTCTGATTTGTACCAAATCAAAATCAAATCAAATCAAATCAATTTTATTTATATAGCGCCAAATCACAACAAACAGTTGCCCCAAGGCGCTTTATATTGTAAGGCAAGGCCATACAATAATTACGTAAAAACCCCAACGGTCAAAACGACCCCCTGTGAGCAAGCACTTGGTGACAGTGGGAACTGTCTTGGCAGACCTATGTAGATGGGTTCTGGAATTGTCCAGATAAAAGTCAGATATTTGCTGAAGGTCATATGAAGGTCATGTGGGACTTTTCCCAGGTGCTTTGTTTGTGGTTGAGGGTCAACTCTGAAATTGCTGGTAAAGTGTTCATTTTAGCAAAAGTCAATTGGGGTCAAAGGCAAGAACTTGGGTTGAAAACCAAATTTCGTACCTTGACATACCTTGGCACACATGAGTAGATGGATTCCAGAAATACCCTGAGGCTAACCAAAGCCTAGTCCTTTGGTGAACATCTGTTATGTTTAGGGGTTCGGGTGGAACCAAACCGTTTCATACTATGAACGAAAGGAGCTGTACACGGAGAGGAGTACAAAAGGAAAAGAGATTTATTTATAACTAGAAGCACTCAGAGAGCGCAAACCTCCGTCAAGGCCATAGGATCACTGACATCACATGGAATACCCTTTGGCAAAGAGACTTATTCCATGTCGTTTTACGCACCTTCCATCATGTTTCAGATTCAGTGGTTAACCCTCTGGGGTCCGAGGGCATTTTTTGGACAGTTCACTCGCCTGGCATAAATGTTTTATTATTGCTGTTAACAGCTCTCCCTGCATCCCACAATCAAGTTATATGTCTCTTTTTTCAGGAGAACCTGTACTTTCAAATTATATATGCTATAGTTGTGTTTTATAAGTGTAACACAAATGCACATTATGAACAGTATATACAAAATGGTCTATGCATTTTGTTTGTCTTCATCTCAAAGCAATTTCTGTCTGCTATTACACAAATGGCACTTTTCTACTACACAAAAGTAGCACTACTCTGCACTACTCAGCTCGACTCTACTCGTTTTTTTTGCTTTTCCATTAGGGTTCGTACCTGGTACCGGGTGCTTTTTTTGGTACCTGCTCAGGAGCGGTTCCAAGCGAGCCAAGTCAATACTAAAATGTGACATCAACAGGCTGCCGGCCAGTGATTGGTCAGAGAATGTCGTCACTGGATGAGTCATGAGCACACCGTCCGAGAAGAGGATCAAACCCGCCATTTTAAAATAGTCACAACGGTGTTACAGCGACCATCCTTTTCTTTTGTTTCACGGTGAGTTTTTTTACTCGCACAAAACCACACCATGGTCCGTGGATGAGTTATGGATGTTTCTGTTTGGTGGCGGAGGAGAGAATACAGAGAGGTGGATGAAGCGATCCGAAATGAGAAAATCTCCCAGTCTTTGGCCGCGCCCAGCTCACCGGACATTACAGCAACACAAAGAACAGCTGAAAAAGCTTAAAAGTGATTACAGGAGCACAACAGCCGAAGTAGGTCGGACCGTAAGGGCTGAAAACGGTTCGACCGCAGGAACGCTGTTTACGGACACCGACCGGCGAGCACCCGGAGGCAGGATGAGCACAACTCAGTCATGGCTTTTTTGGAAGTGACGGATGGTAAGTGTTTTGTGACTTTGTCTGTACTCTGCTTGAAAGCACCATTTAACGTTACTTATCCCATTGGTAGGAAGCACACATTAACAAGCAAAGATTTTGAATCTAAGCTTGTGTTAAAGTAACATCGTTGTCTCATGTATGTGGACGCAGTGAGCTAGCTAATTACTAACTAGTGAGCTAGCTAACTCCGTGCTCTGCTTTAAAGTATTAACTTCTGACAGAAAAACACCTAAAGTCAGCAAGACAACAAATGTGTACATTTGACTCATTTAGTGCCATTACTGTGATGGGTTTTTTTTTTTTTTACTTTTTTTTTTTTTTTAACATGACATGTCGCCACCTCTCCGGGAACCATCACCTTATCGTGGTGGAGAGGTTTGTGTGCCACTATGAACCTGAGAACTGTGTTGTCTGGAGCCTTGTGCTCCTGGTAGGGTCTCCCATGGCAAACTGGTCTCAGGCGAGAGGCCAGACTAAGAATGGTTCACAAGACACCATGAAAGAACCAGACAGAGGAAACGTGACCCAGCCCAGAGGAAGCCCGGGGCTCTCAAATGGAGCCAGATCTGGATGTAGGGCCCGTCAGCGAGCGCCTGGTGGCTGGGCTTGCCACGGAGCCCAGTTGCGCACAGCCTGAAAAAGCAACGTGGACTTTGAATCTTCACCCTGTGGGCTCACCACCTGCAGGGGGAACCGCAGGTGTCGGGTGTGCTGTCCTTTGGGTGGCAGTGAAAGTCGAGGGCCTCGAAGGACCAGACCTGGGTGGCAGGGGCTAGCTCTGGGGGTGTGGAACGTCACCTCACTATGGGGGAAGGAGCCGGAGCTTGTGCGGGAAGTGGAGCATTACCAGTTAGATCTGGTGGGTCTCGCCTCCACGCACAGGAGCCAATCTCCTTGATAGGGGTTGGACTTTATTCTTCTCTGGAGTTGCCCAGGGGGTGAGGCACCAGGCGGGTGTGGGGATACTCACGGCTTCCCAGCTGAGTGCCGCTATGTTGGAGGTTACTCCAGTAGAAGAGAGGGTCACCTCCCTGCGTCTTCGGGTGGCGGGGGGGGGAAAACTCTGACTGTTGTTTGTGCGTATGCACCAAACAGCATTTTGGAGTATTCGGCCTTCTTGGAGTCCCTGAATGGAGTCCTTTATGGGGCTCCGGTGGGGGACTCCATTGTTCTGCTAGAGGACTTCAACGCACACGTGGGCAATGACAAAGACACCTGGAGAGGTGTGATTGGAAGGAACGGCCCCCCTGATCTAAACCCAAATGGTTGTTTGTTATTGGACTTCTGTGCTAGTCATGGACTGTCCATAAAGAACACCGTGTTCGAACATAACGATGCTCATAAGTGTACATGGTACCACAGCACCCTAGGCCAAAGATCACTGATCGATTTTGTGATTGTATCATCTGATTTGAGGCCGCATGTTCTGGACACTTGGGTGAAGAGAGGGGCAGAGCTGTCAACTGATCACCATCTGGTGGTGAGTTGGATCAGAGGGTGGGGCAGGACTTTGGACAGACCTGATAAGCCCAAACGGATAGTGCGGGTGAACTGGGAATGTCTGGAGGAGCCCAAAGTCCAAGCGATCTTCAACTCACACCTCCGGCAGAGGTTCTCTTTCATCCCTGTGGAGGTTGGGGGCATTGACCCAGAATGGGCAATGTTCAAAGCTTCCATTGCTGAAGCTGCAGTGGGGAGCTGTGGCCTGAAGGTCTTCGGTGCCTCAAGGGGCGGCAAACCCCGAACACCGTGGTGGACACTGGTGGTCAGGGAAGCTGTCCGACTGAAGAAGGAGTCCTTCTGGGATATGTTATCTCAGAGGACTCCAGAGGCAGTTGCAAGGAACCAACAGGCCCGAAGGGCAGCAGCCTCTGCTGTGGGAGAGGTAAAGCAGCGGGTGTGGGAGGAGTTCAGAGCAATCATGGAGAAGGACTTTCGGTCGACACCAAGGTGCTTCTGGCGGACCGTGAGGCACCTCAGGAAGGGAAAACGGGGAACCATCCAAGCTGTCTATAGTAAGGATGGAACTCTGTTGACCTCAACTGAGGATGTAATCCAGCACTGGAAGGAACACTTTGAGGAACTTCTGCATCAGACCGGAGCGCCCTCTATAGTAGGGGCAGAGCTGGAAGCTGATGGAGGATTTTCATCAATTTCCCTGGTGGAAGTCACAGAAGTAGTCAAACAACTCCACAGTGGCAAGGCCCTGGGGGTTGATGAGATCCGTCTAGAAATGCTGAAGGCTCTGGGTGTGGAGGGATAGTCTTGGATGAGACGTCTCTTCAACATTACGTTGAGGTCTGGGACAGTGCCTAAGGAGTGGCAAACTGGGGTGGTGGTCCCCATATTTAAAAAGGGGGACCAGAGAGCGTGTGCCAACTACAGGGGCATCACACTGCTCAGCCTCCCTGGTGAAGTCTACTCCAGGGTGCTGGAAAGGAGGGTTTGGCCGATAATCAAACCTCTGAAGAGCAACAATACGGGTTCCATCCTGGTCATGGAACAACCAACCAGTTCTTTACTCTCACAAGGATCCTGGAGGGTGCCTGGGAGTATGCCCACCCAGTCTACATGTGTTTTGTGGATTTGGAGAAGTCCTATGATCGGGTACCCCAGGAGATACTGTGGGAGGTGCTGCGGGAGTTTGTGATATTCATGAACAGGATATCGAGGTGTAGTCGGGGGAGGAGGGTTTCCGGTTTGGTGGGCTCAGGGTCTCAACACTTTTTGCAGATGATGTGGCCCTGTTGGCTTCATCGGCCGGTGACCTCACTGGATCCGTTCGCAGCCGAGTGTGAAGCAGCTGGGATGAGGATCAGCACCTCTAAATCTGAGGCCATGGTTCTCAGCAGGAAACTGATGGGTTGCCTACTCCGGGTAGAGAATACGGTCTTGCCCCAAGTGAAGGAGTTCAAGTACCTCGGGGTCTTGTTCACGAGTGAGGAGGACGATGGAGTATGAGATTGGCCGGAGAATCTGCGCAGCAGGGACGGTATTGCATTTGCTCTACCGTACTGTTGTGACAAAAAGGTAGCTGACCCAAAATGCGAAGCTCTCGATCTACTGGTCAATCTTCATTCCTACTCTCACCTATGGTCATGAGTGTTGGGTCATGACCGAAAGTACTAGATTGCGGGTACAAGTGGCCGAAATGGGCTTCCTCAGGAGGGTGGCTGGTGTCTCCCTTAGAGATAGGATGAGAAGTTCGGTCATCCATGGGAGGCTCAGAGTCGCTGCTGCTTCATGTTGAAAGGAGCCAGCTGAGGTGATTTGGGCATCTGGTAAGGATGCCTCCTGAGTGACTCCCAAGGGAGGTGTTCCAGGCACGTCCATCTGGGAGGAGACCCCAGGAAAGACCCAGGACTAGGTGGAGAGATTATATCTCCTCACTGGGCTGGGAACACCTCGGGATCCCCCAGTCAGGGGTGGTCATTGTGGCACGGGAAAGGGAAGTCTGGGGTCCCCTGTTGGAGCTGTTGCTCCCGCAACCCGAACCTGGAAAAGCAGTTGAAGATGAGTGATGATGGGTGAGTGACATGTCGCCATTTTGTGTTTTTGTTGAAGAATCCAGTTCTATAAGCGAGGAGGGTTTGACCACCAGTTTCAACATGTGTATCAACATCCAGCACCACACAGCAACGTCATCACTGGTAAGAATAACGTGTCTCACATCACGTAACTTTCCTAAATATGATAGATAGATATATATATATATATATATATATATATATATATATATATATATATATATATATATATATATATATATATATATATATATATATATATATATATATATACAGGGTGACCCCCCCACCAAAAAAAAACCCAGAACACATAAATATTGCGATAACTCCCACAAAGGTCCAGCAAATTTTGTTGGACCTTCCCAAAGTTTCAATTACCTTGGTCGCTTTGCATAAAAGTCATGTTCTTTCAAAATTATGCTCCAAATGGTATGATTTGTTGGACGATAATTTTAAAAGAACATAATTTTTATGCAACATGTCCAAGGGAATGATCTTTTTTTTTTTTTTTTTTTTTTTTGTAGGATTTTATTACAATTCTTGTGGGGTTGTTTGGGGGGTCACTCTGTGTGTGTGTGTGTGTGTGTGTGTGTGTGTGTGTGTGTGTGTGTGTGTGTGTGTGTGTGTGTGTGTGTGTGTGTGTATGTATATATATATATATATATATATATATATATATATATATATATATACAGTAATGTTCAGAATAATAGTAATGCTATGTGACTAAAAAGATTTATCCAGGTTTTGAGTATATTTCTTATTGTTACATGAGAAACAAGGTACCAGTAGATTCAGTAGATTCTCACAAATCCAACAAGACCAAGCATTCATGATATGCACACTCTTAAGGCTATGAAATTGGGCTATTAGTAAAAAAGAAGTAGCAAAGGGGGTGTTCACAATAATAGTAGCATCTGCTGTTGAAGCTACAAACTCAAAACTATTATGTTCAAACTGCTTTTTTAGCAAACCTGTGAATCACTAAACTAGTATTTAGTTGTATAACCACTTGAGCTGAAACAACTAATTGAATTAATCGATTAAAATCGATTATTAAAATAGTTGTCATCTAATTTAGTGATCGATTAGTTGCTAAATAACTTTGTTTTACCACAAATGTTTTGTTTCTTCCATATAATCAACTGAGCTTTGCTTTGAATCTTGAACCAATGAAGGAGTGCTTCGAGCTGCTGCTTTGTTGGTTTCATTTGTTTTATTTCGCTTTATCTTAATTTTTCCCCACTAAAACCCTAAAGAGCATATGTTTGTGAGGAATATTACCTGTTTTATGTTAAACTGACCTGCTATGGTCTTCTGAAACAGTTGATAGATGTATTTTATGCTAACGCCAATGCTAACACGTTATCATGTCTATGGCATTTTCAAGTTTAAAGTTAGCATTAAGCTGCTGGCATTTCAGCATGTTTGTGCATTTGTTTTCTGTATAATAATTAATGGCTCACTGTTTGTTGTCGTAAAAGAGTCAAATGTATTACAAATTATAATATTTTTTTAATTTATTTTATTTATTTATTAATAATAACAGCAACAATAATAATAGTAATAACTAATAATGCTGCAATACAATTTTAGAGAAAGAGACATGAGTCAATCAATCAATCAATTTTTTTATATAGCGCCAAATCACAACAAACAGTTGCCCCAAGGCGCTTTATACTGTAAAGCAAGGCCATACAATAATTATGTAAAACCCCAACGGTCAAAACGACCCCCTGTGAGCAAGCACTTGGCTACAGTGGGAAGGAAAAACTCCCTTTTAACAGGAAGAAACCTCCAGCAGAACCAGGCTCAGGGAGGGGCAGTCTTCTGCTGGGACTGGTTGGGGCTGAGGGAGAGAACCAGGAAAAAGACATGCTGTGGAGGGGAGCAGAGATCGATCACTAATGATTAAATGCAGAGTGGTGCATACAGAGCAAAAAGAGAAAGAAACAGTGCATCATGGGAACCCCCCAGCAGTCTACGTCTATAGCAGCATAACTAAGGGATGGTTCAGGGTCACCTGATCCAGCCCTAACTATAAGCTTTAGCAAAAAGGAAAGTTTTAAGCCTAATCTTAAAAGTAGAGAGGGTGTCTGTCTCCCTGATCTGAATTGGGAGCTGGTTCCACAGGAGAGGAGCCTGAAAGCTGAAGGCTCTGCCTCCCATTCTACTCTTACAAACCCTAGGAACTACAAGTAAGCCTGCAGTCTGAGAGCGAAGCACTCTATTGGGGTGATATGGTACTACGAGGTCCCTAAGATAAGATGGGACCTGATTATTCAAAACCTTATAAGTAAGAAGAAGAATTTTAAATTCTATTCTAGAATTAACAGGAAGCCAATGAAGAGAGGCCAATATGGGTGAGATATGCTCTCTCCTTCTAGTCCCCGTCAGTACTCTAGCTGCAGCATTTTGAATTAACTGAAGGCTTTTAGGGAACTTTTAGGACAACCTGATAATAATGAATTACAATAGTCCAGCCTAGAGGAAATAAATGCATGAATTAGTTTTTCAGCATCACTCTGAGACAAGACCTTTCTGATTTTAGAGATATTGCGTAAATGCAAAAAAGCAGTCCTACATATTTGTTTAATATGCGCTTTGAATGACATATCCTGATCAAAAATGACTCCAAGATTTCTCACAGTATTACTAGAGGTCAGGGTAATGCCATCCACAGTAAGGATCTGGTTAGACACCATGTTTCTAAGATTTGTGGGGCCAAGTACAATAACTTCAGTTTTATCTGAGTTTAAAAGCAGGAAATTAGAGGTCATCCATGTCTTTATGTCTGTAAGACAATCCTGCAGTTTAGCTAATTGGTGTGTGTCCTCTGGCTTCATGGATAGATAAAACTGGGTATCATCTGCGTAACAATGAAAATTTAAGCAATACCGTCTAATAATACTGCCTAAGGGAAGCATGTATAAAGTGAATAAAATTGGTCCTAGCACAGAACCTTGTGGAACTCCATAATTAACTTTAGTCTGTGAAGAAGATTCCCCATTTACATGAACAAATTGTAATCTATTAGACAAATATGATTCAAACCACCGCAGCGCAGTGCCTTTAATGCCTATGGCATGCTCTAATCTCTGTAATAAAATTTTATGGTCAACAGTATCAAACGCAGCACTGAGGTCTAACAGAACAAGCACATAGATGAGTCCACTGTCCGAGGCCATAAGAAGATCATTTGTAACCTTCACTAATGCTGTTTCTGTACTATGATGAATTCTAAAACCTGACTGAAACTCTTCAAATAGACCATTCCTCTGCAGATGATCAGTTAGCTGTTTTACAACTACCTTTTCAAGAATTTTTGAGAGAAAAGGAAGGTTGGAGATTGGCCTATAATTAGCTAAGATAGCTGGGTCAAGTGATGGCTTTTTAAGTAATGGTTTAATTACTGCCACCTTAAAAGCCTGTGGTACATAGCCAACTAACAAAGATAGATTGATCATATTTAAGATCGAAGCATTAAATAATGGTAGGGCTTCCTTGAGCAGCCTGGTAGGAATGGGGTCTAATAAACATGTTGATGGTTTGGATGAAGTAACTAATGAAAATAACTCAGACAGAACAATCGGAGAGAAAGAGTCTAACCAAATACCGGCATCACTGAAAGCAGCCAAAGATAACGATACGTCTTTGGGATGGTTATGAGTAATTTTTTCTCTAATAGTTAAAATTTTGTTAGCAAAGAAAGTCATGAAGTCATTACTAGTTAAAGTTAATGGAATACTCAGCTCAATAGAGCTCTGACTCTTTGTCAGCCTGGCTACAGTGCTGAAAAGAAACCTGGGGTTGTTCTTATTTTCTTCAATTAGTGATGAGTAGAAAGATGTCCTAGCTTTACGGAGGGCTTTTTTATAGAGCAACAGACTCTTTTTCCAGGCTAAGTGAAGATCTTCTAAATTAGTGAGACGCCATTTCCTCTCCAACTTACGGGTTATCTGCTTTAAGCTACGAGTTTGTGAGTTATACCACTGAGTCAGGCACTTCTGATTTAAAGCTCTCTTTTTTAGAGGAGCTACAGCATCCAAAGTTGTCTTCAATGAGGATGTAAAACTATTGACGAGATACTCTATCTCACTTACAGAGTTTAGGTAGCTACTCTGCACTGTGTTGGTATATGGCATTAGAGAACATAAAGAAGGAATCATATCCTTAAACCTAGTTACAGCGCTTTCTGAAAGACTTCTAGTGTAATGAAACTTATTCCCCACTGCTGGGTAGTCCATCAGAGTAAATGTAAATGTTATTAAGAAATGATCAGACAGAAGGGAGTTTTCAGGGAATACTGTTAAGTCTTCTATTTCCATACCATAAGTCAGAACAAGATCTAAGATAGACCACATTTAACTGTTTTAGTCTGTGGTGCAGTTGAAGGTGCTATATTATTTTTTCTTTTTGAATTTTTATGCTTAAATAGATTTTTGCTGGTTATTGGTAGTCTGGGAGCAGGCACCGTCTCTACGGGGATGGGGTAATGAGGGGATGGCAGGGGGAGAGAAGCTGCAGAGAGGTGTGTAAGACTACAACTCTGCTTCCTGGTCCCAACCCTGGATAGTCACGGTTTGGAGGATTTAAGAAAATTGGCCAGATTTCTAGAAATGAGAGCTGCTCCATCCAAAGTGGGATGGATGCCGTCTCTCCTAACAAGACCAGGTTTTCCCCAGAAGCTTTGCCAATTATCTATGAAGCCCACCTCATTTTTTGGACACCACTCAGACAGCCAGCAATTCAAGGAGAACATGCGGCTAAACATGTCACTCCCGGTCTGATTGGGGAGGGGCCCAGAGAAAACTACAGAGTCCGACATTGTTTTTGCAAAGTTACACACCGATTTAATGTTAATTTTAGTGACCTCCAATTGGCGTAACCGGGTGTCATTACTGCCGACGTGAATTACAATCTTACCAAATTTACGCTTAGCCTTAGCCAGCAGTTTCAAATTTCCTTCAATGTCGCCTGCTCTGGCCCCCGGAAGACAATTGACTATGGTTGCTGGTGTCGCTAACTTCACATTTCGCAAAACAGAGTCGCCAATAACCAGAGTTTGATCCTCGGCGGGTGTGTCGTCGAGTGGGGAAAAATGGTTAGAGATGTGAACGGGTTGGCGGTGTACACAGGGCTTCTGTTTAGGGCTACGCTTCCTCCTCACAGTCACCCAGTCAGCCTGCTTTCCTGGCTGCTCGGGATCTGCCAGGGGGTAACTAACGGCGGCTAAGCTACCTTGGTCCGCACCGACTACAGGGGCCTGGCTAGCTGTAGAATTTTCCACGGTGCGGAGCCGAGTCTCCAATTCGCCCAGCCTGGCCTCCAAAGCTACGAATAAGCTACACTTATTACAAGTACCGTTACTGCTAAAGGAGGCCGAGGAATAACTAAACATTTCACACCCAGAGCAGAAAAGTGCGGGAGAGACAGGAGAAGCCGCCATGCTAAATCGGCTAAGAGCTAGTAGCTATGCTAAGCTAGCGGATTCCTAAAAACACGCAAAGTGAATAATGTGTAAATAATTTAGAGGTGATTCAGCAGAAGGAGTGCTTTAGTTAAGGCACATAAAGATTACACTGGGAAACAAATCGTAATCTAGATAACTAGATCAATCTAACTGCGCAGATTAAACAGCTAACAGATACAGAAAAACACTGCTGTGCTCCGGAACAGGAAGTGATACAATACCGCAGTGAGAGCCAACCACCAGTAGACATGAGTCACATGTGTCATTGTGAAATGACCACAGTTTACAAGTTATACAGAGAATGTTGCACATATAATGAGTCAGGCTACAGTTTTTGATTTTATGGTTAACTGGTTATGCTAATTGCTCATTCACAGCAACATAAATACCTCTTTTTTCACCATATATTTTATAACATTTATATGTTTCAGTGTTGTTTTATGGCAACTCATAACTTTGATAAAGCAATGTAATTTGAAAGAATTATTTTTGTTCTTTATTATAAACTGTTTTATTCTTTATTATTTTATATTTCAACAGCCAAGGGACATTTAACAATTTGTTGATTTTCAAGTATTTTAAGTTTTCAAATAATGTTCTGTTGTTAAAGAAAGTGATGGAAGGACAGAAAAAATTGTTTCCCCTGGCACATTTTTAAAAAAATTCCCCACTAATCCAATGAATCGATTAATCGTGTCGAAACCCCATCAGATTCATCGATGATCCAAATAATCGTTTGTTGCAGCCCTAATAACCATAGTTTTTCATGATTTCTTCACATCTGCGAGGCATTAATTTTGTTGGTTTGGAACCAAGATTTTGCTCGTTTACTAGTGTGCTTGGGGTCATTGTCTTGTTGAAACACTCATTTCAAGGGCATGTCCTCTTCAGCATAAGGCAACATGACCTCTTCAAGTATTTTGACATATCCAAACTGATCCATGATACCTGGTATGCGATATATAGACCCAACACCATAGTAGGAGAAACATGCCTGTATCATGATGCTTGCACCACCATGCTTCACTGTCTTCACTGTGAACTGTGGCTTGAATTCAGATTGGGGGTCGTCCCAAAAAGAACAATTTTACTCTCATCAGTCCACAAAATATTCCTCCATTTCTCTTTAGGCCAGTTGATGTGTTCTTTGGCAAATTGTAACCTCTTCTGCACGTCTTTTATTTAACAGAGGGACTTTGTGGGGGATTCTTGCAAATAAATTAGCTTCACACAGGCGTCTTCTAACTGTCACAGCACTTACAGGTAACTCCAGACTGTCTTTGATCATCCGGAAGCTGATCAGTGGGTGAGCCTTTGCCATTCAGGTTATTCTTCTATCCATTTTCATGGTTGTTTTCCATTTTCTTCAACACGTCTCTGTTTTTTTTTTTTTTGTTTTTTTTTTTTCCATTTTAAAGCATTGGAGATCATTGTAGATGAACAGCCTATAGTTTTTTGCCCCTGCGTATCAGTTTTCCCCTCTCCAATCAACTTTTTAATCAAACTACGCTGTTCTTCTGAACAATGTCTTGGATGTCCCATTTTCCTCAGGCTTTCAAAGAGAAAAGTATGTTCAACAGGTGCGGGCTTCATCCTTAAATAGGGGACACCTGATTCACACCTGTTTGTTCCACAAAATTGACAACTCACTGACTGAATGCCACACTACTATTATTGTGAACACCCCCTTTTCTACTTTTTTTTTTTTTACTAATAGCCCAATTTCATAGCCTTAAGAGTGTGCATATCATGAATGCTTGGTCTTGTTGGATTTGTGAGAATCTACTGGATCTACTGGTACCTTGTTTTCCACGTAACAATAAGAAATATACTCAAAGCCTGGATTTATCTTTTTAGTCACATAGCACTACGATTATTTTGAACACTACTGTACGAGGTCTATTAGAAAAGTATCCGACCTTATTATTTTTTTCAAAAACCATATGGATTTGAATCACGTGTGCTTACATCAGACATGCTTGAACCCTCGTGGGCATGCGAGAGTTTTTTCACGCCTGTCGGTTACGTCATTCGCCTGTGGGCAGTCTTTGAGTGAGGAGTGGCCCACCCTCTCGTCGATTTTTTCATTGTTTAGGAATGGCTCAGAGACTGCTGCTTTGTTTGATCAAAATTTTTTCAAAACTGTAAGGCACAACTGAGTGGACACCATTCGATAAATTCAGCTGGTTTTCGGTAAAAATTTTAACGGCTGATGAGAGATTTTGGTCTGGTAGTGTTGCCGTAAGGACGGCCCACGGCGCCTGACAGCGATCTGCGCTTCGAGGCGGCAGCGTCTCGCCGTTTCAAGTTGAAAACTTCCACATTTCAGGCTCTGTTGACCCAGTAAGTCGTCAGAGAACAGAGAACTTTCAGAAGAAGTCGGCATGAGGAGTTTATTCGGACATTCCATTGTTAACGGACATTTTGTAATGAAAGAACGTGCGGGCAGAGTCGCATGTCGGGCCGGACCCGACCACGGGGGCTCGCTACAGGAATAACACCTCCGTTGGAAATCTTAACAGGCAAGTTGGAACATGCCCAACCTGTTAAACAGTTTCTCAGTTACTCACTTGTTGAAAGCCATCAAAAGCCGTCTGAATTTTACAAATGGTTTTCAACACGGCGGTGTTTTTCCTGTCATGGCGCACACAGATTCACCGAGTCGTCACGGAAACGACTCGGCGAATTTGCGCGCACGTCTTTCATTAAAAAATGTCCTTAAACAGTGGAATGTCCGCATAAAGTCCTCATGCCGGCCTCTTCTGAATCTTCTCTGTTCTCTCACGACGTCCTGGGTGAATTAAGCCTTAAATTAGGATGTTTTCAGCTCGAAACAGGCCGACGACGGCGCCTGGAGGCGCTGCACAACGTCCCGCTCCGTGGGAAGTCCTTACACCGACAGAAACACCCCATAATCTCTCATCAGCCGTTAAACTTTTCACCGAAAACCAGCTTAATTTCTTGAATAGTGTCCCCTCAGATAGTCCTCACAGGTCCAGAAAAAATTTTGATAAAGCAACGTGCGCCGTCTCGAGCAACGTGTGAAACAAAGGAATTCAGCCGAGAGGGCGGGACCACATCTCACTCAAGGCCTGCCCACAGGGAAATGACGTCACTGACACGCGTGAAAAAACTCACGCATGTGCACGAGGGCTCAAGCATGATTGGTGTAATCACACGTCATTCAAATCCATATAGTAAAAAAAAAAATAAAAGGGTCGGTTTATTATCTAATAGACCTCGTATATATATATATATATATATATATATATATATATATATATATATATATATAAACTTGCTTTTGTTAATCACTCCCCTTTTCTACCTTCGTTATTGTCCAGGCAAAAGAAAAAGGAGCCTGTTCCAGCAGGAGAATCTGTCCATCTTGAGTGATGTTGAGGCTGAAGCTGAACTGGGCCCAGTGTGATTGACACATCTGACTGATCCTTGAAGAAGCAACGGTGGTGGAAGCTACATTTATTCAGACATATCTTGGCGTGCTGGGCGACCTTGTGCATGCGATGCGTGACCGGGGCGAGTGACCTGCGCCCCCACCCCAGACTACAGACACATGGAACTTTTGTATAGTTTGTGTTTTTGTTTTGTTTTTTTGGATTGTATTTGCTCTTTTTAGTTGCAGTAAACAATTTGACTCATGTGACTGTATCATAATTTGTCATTTCAGGCTGAGTCAACAGTAAAAAAACATTTTGTCATTGATGTTTTGGTGCAATGAAGGTTCATTTCTAAGAATTTTTAATTTGGGTTCTGCCACTCCAGAAGACACTGCACACTACACCTGGCTGAATCTTTACACAGATACTGGAATAATCATGTCTAAACTGAGATTTTACCAAATGGTATTTAACATTAACAAAAAGGTTTAGTCACTTCAGTGAAGGCACCTTTACATCAAGGAATTTTGAACAACCCGTTTTACTGTCTGTTTGCTTCAATTTACATTCATGACCCCATTAAATGTAAAACTTATTTTACTACTGGATTATGCTTAAACAGCTTTTCAAACTGTTAGCCTTTTAAATCAATAAACCTTGGCAACTTTTACAAATCAAATTGATGTTACACAAAAGTGGAGACATTTTAGCAAAAAGTACAACAATTTATTCAAAATTCATGCTGAAACATAACCGATCTATAACATGTAGGCAAATGATGACAAAGGTGTCCCATTCCGTGGCATGAACCTTTGCAGCTCTGAGAAAACCATCTGAAACACACACACACAGCATACATATTTTAATTAGTGCTGTCAGGTGATTAAAAAATAATGCAAGTGATTAGTTAATCTAAATGAATCATTTAATTGCAGGTATATTAAAAAAAAACTCAGATCTGTGTGTGTTTGGGGCATTTAATAATCAGATACAAAAAAGGATCTGGGTTATTTTTGTTACATATCAAGGAGGTATTAAACAAGCTGTAAATTGATCTTAAATTGGGAGAACTGTCCAACTGTAATTTGGATGGGATAAATGCAGACAACTTTCATTGTATTTATGTGTACAATGACAATAAAAGGTTATATTATAAAGAATGTCTATAAAAACAGAATTATGGGAGTTTGGAGGCTGATTCTTCTGCACAATATGACTCCTTTAATAATTATCTTATTAGATTTCATATTTTAAATTTGTCCATTGAACATTAAAATCTGGATGAAAAACATAAATCAAACATTTTTAATGTTTTAAGCCTGTTCGAATTCAGTGACGATGTTAATTAATGGTCATTAAAACCGAATCAACATTTTGTGCGTGAACGTCAGTAAACACACAAACTCCCACATTTTACATTTAACAATAAGCTACCAAAGCAAGTTACTTTGGTATAAAAACTATTGACATCTAACATGTTTATTGCTCTCAGAAACGCATCTTTATTTACAGACCAAGTCACTGACGTCAAAACAAAACGGAGCAAAGTGTGACTGAAGGCGTGATAGGTATTGTAATTAATGAATCTAAATTAATGCTTTATTTTGACAGCCACAATTTTAATACTTAATAGTGACAGCCTGCAATTATTACTTATTTACGAGCTACTTATGAAGCTAACAATTAGCGTCATGCTTCGTTTCTAGCAGCTCGTATCTTCTCGTCTCTGTCTTCATATTGTTTTATGAATTCCCAAAGTCTTCTGTACTTTTCAAGCATGTTTCATCTCGCTGCCAGCTGCTTTCTCAACTCACAGAGCAGTAAACACACGGAGTTCGCCATTGTTTATGTTTATGTCACCTATAAAATGACGTCACTGCAGTTTGCTCTGCTGACCCCGCCCACGTTGAGGACCCCACCCACTATTTGTAGTAGAAAAAGACACGCCTGGAACCAAACCGAGTAGAGCCGAGTCGAGTCGAGCCGAGTAGTGCTGGTTCTGTGTAGTAGAAAAGTGCCTAAAGGTCATATCACAAACTCCTACTATGAAGATGACTGTGTGTTTGTTCTCTCCTGCTCAACATTCACACTTTGAGGCTCATTCAGTTTGAGGAGCGGCCCCTCCCTCATCACTCCATTGATATGGTAAACAGTGCTTTACGTCAGAGCGAGAGAGCTTGCCACAGGCTTATCCAGTAACATTCACAGGAAAACTAGTCGAGCATTCCTGATACTCACACACTGTCTGAGCATGTGAGATTGTATGAGAGGCTCTCCATCTGCTCCGTCTGCTCACTTTCGCTGTGCATAAAGGCGCAGGGCGCATTGGAGCAGCCAGGGGGCTCAAACAGGCCAACTAGTAACACATCACTCCTAAAAACAATCTTTGGTGTGTCACGTGAGGTGAATCTGCCCTACGATTGGATTTTGGAAAACCATGTGACGGTGAATCAATTCCGACTGGACACTCACATTGCTCACGTCATTATACAGCTTCTATGAGGAGTACAAAGATGGTGGACAGTGGCTCAAAAGTCCGCAGAGTTAACTTTTCAGAAAAAAAAAAAGTACGTTTCTATCTCATATCATTAAAAAGTTATTTATAATTTCGTAAAGCTTGGTCTCAGCCTTCATATATGACAGCATCAGCCCCACAGGGTTAAACCCTTAGATCTTCAGCAAATGTATTTATAAAGAGAAACTGCATGAACTACACAAGTTTTTTTTTTCTAATAACAAGTTTATTCAATGAGGAGAAACAAATGCTAAATTACTGTTGTGTCGTAACTTAATTTGTGTTCAACCTTGTGACCCGTCTTCATGAAGTTAGATGCAAAAATGTTGAAATTGGCCGTATCCTGCAATGATAAAGAATCCTTAAAAAATTACTGGGATCCGGATCGTGATCCGGATCATTACCAAAATTTAATGACTTCTAAATTCGGCCAAGATACACCCCTGGTAAAAATTTCATTGAAATCCATTGAGGATTTTTTGAATAATCCTGCTAATAAACCAACCAACAAACAAATGGACGTGACCGAAAACATAACCTCCTTGGCAGAGTAATAAATGAAAATTGCTGCACTGAGGAGTGCCTGCAGTATGGAGAGTAGCCTGCCCTCTAGTGGTTGAATTATGGAGCTGCAGTATCCTGAGCCAGTCTTGAAGGAATATGTCAACAAAGGATTCTGAGACCAGGGCCAGGTGGGATGTTCGCCGCTGCAAACAGGAACTAGGACACACAAGGTGAGTGGAATGCACTCGTAATGCTGGAGTCTCACACAGTCACAGCTTATAAAAGATATAACACAGGTTGTTGCAGAGTTCAGGAAATACAGTTCTTCTTCTTAAGAAATACAGTTCACTCTTCAGCAATAGTTCATAAGTTGTCTCCACAGGTCAGAGGTTAAGTGCTGTGTTGAAGCGCAGCGCCAGTTAAGCAGGACTTGATACAACTGGGCTGGATTCTCAGTTGTTTGATGTCAGAGTTTGTGCAGTTCTTAAACAGAGTTCTTGAAATAGTTCTTTATCATAGCACCATCACAAACAGGAACTAGTGAGAACGGGATCTCACTGACACAAAGGAGAACTTAACTGACGTTTAGTCGAGACATGCTCCACACCGGGACTGAGGAGTTCCAAAGTGATGTTGCGGTGCAGGTAGTTAGTACCAGGGTCCAGGTCCACTTGGAAGCTGTACTGGAATCATCTGGAATAGTAGGAAAAGACAGTTCACTCTAATGCGGGAATTAGATGGAGAGACCAGCGTTACCTGAGCATAAGCTGCAGGAAGCTACGGCGTCATGAGTGCACAACTGGAAGACACGTTCAAGGTCAGCAGTCAGGCTTGGTCCTTCGGGTCTCTGTCTTGATCATGGATGACGCTGGGAAGCTGGCAAGGCAAAACGAGGAAAACAAGGCACAGACAGCAAAACATGAACGTCTTTGGATCTCAAGGATAAAAAATCTGAAAAGTACGAGGTCTGTTAGAAAAGTATCGTACCTTTTTATTTTTTCAAAAACTATATGGATTTGATTCATATGTTTTTACGTCAGCCATCTTGAACCTTCGTGCGCATGCGTGAGTTTTTCCACGCCTGTCGGTTGCATCATTCACATGTGGGCATGCTTTGAGTGAGCACTGGTCCACTCCTCTCGTCGTTGTTTCATTGCGAGGAAATGGCGGAATGATTTGGGCTTTTTTTCCATCAGAATTTTTTCAGAAACTGTTAGAGACTGGCAGCTGGAAACCATTCGAAAAATTTATCTGGCTTTCGGTGAAAATTTTATGTGCTTCACAGAGATTAAGGAGTGTTACTACCGCTTTAAGGACAGCCCACAATGGCGCACGTCGCACCGCGCTCAGCGCCGCCATCGAGAGGCAGAAACCACCACATCATTTCTAAACGGATCGCTGTGTGGAGCCAGGACCGTCGTGTGCAATTTCTCTGGGTATCACAAGAGCTGGACATCAGCCATTTTCTGGCAGATTTCACTTTTAACAAGAGAGTTTGTCATGGAAAGCTACGCGGACGCTTTGCATGTCACGACCGATTCGCTGATGAAGTGAGACAACGGAACACCTCCATTTTGGAGTGCCAGAGGACAAGTTGGGACATGCCCAGCTCTCCACAATTTCTCTTATACTCACTCGACTGATAAGCACTGAAAGCCGAGATAGACATGTTCCGTAAAATTTTCACAGAAAGCCAGATAAATTTTTTGAATGGTTTCCAGCTGCCTGTCTAACAGTTTCTGAAAAAATTCTGATGGAAAAAAAGCCCAAATCATTCCACCATTTCCTCGCAGTGCTCACTCAAAGCCTGCCCACTGGCGAATGACGCAACCGACAGGTGTGGAAAAATTCACGCATGCACACGAAGGTTCAAGCTTGGCTGACGTAAAAACATATGAATCAAATCCATATAGTTTTTGAAAAAAATAAAAAGGTACGATAGTTTTCTAACAGACCTCGTATCTGGCAATTCTCAAACAGCAGTTCTGAGTTTATATAGTCTCTCACATAATCAGTCACTTGTAGGATTCAGGTAAGAATAAAAACTGAGGACGCCATCTGGTGGGGAGTAAAACGCATGACACAAGATAAAAACAGAATTCGGGGTGAGTCCGGGGGAAATCCTGTCAACATCAAGATAATTGCAGTCATAGTCACTGAGTCAGATTTCCACCAGGCAATCAACTGTGTTATTTACCTGGAAAGTCTGTCCTTAAAAAACATGACTACACGCATAATGATGCTATACTTAACCTACGTATCTGCTGCAGCCCTGGGCTACCTTCTTGTAAGTGTTCCTTTTTTTCAGTATAGGATCAAAGGCAGTTTGGAGTCTGAGACTAGTCTGCTTAAACTTTTTTGGCAACCACTTAAGCACCAGTCCCAAGCAAATAAAGGTCGAGTATTCATAAAACTATTCGACATTGGGCCATATTGATGATACATGCAGTTATGGAGGATTTTGTGACTGCCATCTAGGGATTTAGTTATAATCAGTTGTGGGCACAGTTCCGCTAATTAACAACGCTAATGTTTTCATTATCGGATTAGCTTTTCAGATAACTTAAAAAACCATCATCAAACCAATTATCTTCCGATAACTTTTGGTCCGATAGTTTTTAGATCGCTAGCATGTTTTTGCAGGTTAAATGAATAAATCTTTTTGAAGATTTATTTATTAAAGATTTTAACGCTTACCTGTTAAATGTTTTGTAGCAGATGAACAGCTCTACTGTTTGTACACAGAGGAGAGCTGGTTTCAGAAGAAATCAGGCTATCTTCTGCAGTTAGAGAAAAGCTGGTCACAAGCTGGTCACAATTGCTCTTGCCGCCATACTAACTCACCAGCAATATCACCCAAGTCATTCAGAGGCATACAGTTTTAACTTGTGGTTAAAATTTTAACCAAACTCATTTCAGACATGTTATTTAAATTAACGTCACTTCTGAAGTTTTATAAAGTGAAAACATCAGCTATATGTTTTAGTTTTAAAGTGCTGCACTAATTTTGAAGGTTTTAGTGTGGACATGCTGTGTCCAGGTGTATTATGGGTAATCTCAGTACAGTCATGACAGGAGAAATGCATTTGAGACGCTCTGTTGAGGCTCCACATGGACAATACCATTAAACCCTTTGTATATTGTGCCTAAAACTCTCATGAATATATTCTCTGGGTTTATAGACGTTGTTATTGTGTTTGTTTTATGTAAAAATGCCAGAAGAAGCTCAGGTTGCTTCTCCATTATTTTCAATTGGAATCACTGTGTTGCAATCGATTCCTGTTTGCTTTATAACATCCTGCTTATTGTCCTATAACACTCTTTGTCGTCTTTGTTCCAGAGTAATATATATATGTCTGAAATTCGGTTTGCGTTTATTAAATTCCACGCAGATTAAACGTAGCACACAGATTATTTGGAATTGTTTTGGCAAGTTTTCACAGCCTATACTGCCATCTACTGGCCAGTAGTGTTCATGGCAGTATTCACCCTAAATATTGAGATATCCCATAATCCTTTGCACGCCTGAGAGTTGTTGTAGCCTCTTGCAGCAGCTAAAGAAATAAAAATGTACATTTTGGTTGTATAATGTTCATTTACAACTGTCGTTGTGGATTCTGTTGTTTAAACCGTAGCAACCCTGTCGCGCGTGCAAAAAAAACTGGTTCGCAAAGGATTACGGGTAAGGGTCTGAGCGTCTGGGCGCCAGTAGATGGCAGTGTTCTATGCATTTTGACCCTGGTTATATCAGATGGCTGTCTAATCAAAACTTGACATTTGGCTTTTTTTTTTTACATATGAATAAAATGGCTTATTTTACAAATACCAACACACACATCACATCACAGTAACGTGTTGGTTTGTACACAGAATGAATGAGTCAACCAATCAGTGTTAGCAGAGGCTCATTTACCCATAATCCCTTTGGCATCTGTGTTTGTTACAAAACATCAGAATTAGTGCATTATTTAAAATGAAAAGATATGTGTTATATTTTAAGTTTATACAAATGACAGAACTGACATTAATGGAGTTATTCTATCCAGATTATTATTATTTAAAAAAAAAAAAACTAAAAACGCTGTTTTTGGAACGTATTAACACCTCTGGAGTTATTTATAAGACCTTTTACGGAGGTTAGCATGGTGACATCACTTCCTAGCTTCGCGACTTGCTAACTGCTTTGTTTCTGGTATATTATGTAAAAGCACAAATACACACTTCTAAAACTGAAAAGGCTGTTCTTGTAACCTGGTAATACCTCTGGTGTAATTTACAAGAAAGTTTGTGGACATTAGCTTGCACGTTAACTTTCACTAACTCAAAGCTAACTTTCTATGTAGTTAAATTTTCTTATTAATATTAATATGTGCAAATGCACAGAGGGTGATCTATAAATATTCCTCGATTTGCATAACATGAACCAATGATGATTTAATTTGAATGTGTACAAACTGTATGTAAGACAATAGGATTGTTATATGGCTGGGGGGGCCTGGCTGCCTTTTTGTTTCTGTCCTTTGTTTCTCCTTCCAGGTGGCTTGCATTTGGAACTGAGTGGCTGTGTTGCTGAGTTTATCAGGACCTCACCCTGATCACCTGAGGCTGATCACCTGCGGCTCATCAGGACTCACAGCTGTGGTGCATCTGCATGGATTGGAACATGGTGGCATTTAAGACTGGAGTGCACAGTGTGTATTTGCCAGAGACTCAACCTTGTGACCAGACGGGTGAGATCGTCGTCTCGGGAGCCATCTCATCATCAGTGGATGCAGAGAACGTCCAGGTTTGATGCACGGTCTGTGAAAGAGGAGGGGGTGAGGTCTCACGCTCGTCAGCACACTTCCTGAGGTACGTTAGATTTTGTGACTAACATTTATACAGTCAGTAAATGTGGTGTCCCTCACACCTTATTATATTGAGCTGTACGTTAGTCATGTATCGGCTTCCACTGCAGTGGAGTTTTGTGAACTGGATGTTCCATGCCTGCAGGTTGGGAAGCTGATTAGTAATCAAGCCAGGAAGTGTTTGCTGTTTGTACACCTTTAAGTGTTCTCTTTGTGTGTAGAGTGTGGACTCACATAATGGTTCCTTCTTTCACAGACTCGGTTTGTTGCGGCCACCTGGGGGGTGTCGGCGGGGTCCTTGAGTCCGAACAGCTTCTGGCTCCGGACCGTTAGCGCTGCTGGGAGCGCACCACGCCAGACCGCACTTTGTTTTTTATGTATCACTGTTATGTATTAAATTCAGTTAGCCTTTGTACCGTGCTCTGCTTATTTCATACTGGGTCCTTCAAATGCTGGTCGGTTCTCCGAGCTGCGTCCGACACATAACAGTAGTCTCTGGCCAAACATCACGGACCCAGCGGTAGCAGAGACGGTAACGTGCCGGGAAGGCGGCAGCAGACGTTCAGTAGTTATCCGGATCAGTTGCGGGTGCTCTCCGCCCGGATGGTGCGTGTTTGAGCCCCATTACTGAATACTGATTTGTGCTCTCTTGCAGCCGTGTTCCTGTGTTTGTGCCTTATCCGTGGGTCGTGGTGGAGTGTGACTGGCGACAGCTTCGCATCACGCTCCGACCGGATAAGAGGTTTAAACGGGAGCTGCAAGAGTGAGTCTGTAATGGGTGAACGCGCACGGCGGAGCTCTGTGGCACGGGTCGCTGAGCTTCCTGTGTTACAGTTGTAGCCCCGTTTCCCCGGATAAAGATAACTACTGCGTCTGTTGTATCAGCTCCGGCGTTATTTAGTTGAGCACATTTTGGTTGTGTTGCACACAGCTGCGCACGAAGATGCAGCTCGTTTGTTTTTTGTCACCAAAGGGGGTTTTCATTTTTAGCACTTTGGCTCCCTCTTTTGGTGACTGAGTCACATTACCGTCAAGCTCTTAAGTTGGAACAGGTGTGTTCCATTTGTTGGAGCTTGACGGTATAAATCACTTGTTTTGTGTTAGTTCATTTTGTGTGGGTGTTTTTTGAGTTGGTTTTTGTGTGGGATTTTATTTTTTGTTTTTCACTATTTAGTGTCTGGGGTCGTGACCCTGCAGTTCTGCCAAAAAACAAACAAACAAAAAAAAACAACAAAAAAAAGGACCCGAGCAACTGTATGTTAGTCTGGTTAGTCTTTCTTTTATTTCTTTCAGTTTCACCTCCCAGGGTTTGATGGGACGGTCCCCTGGGGGGTCATGGGGGGGTAATTGGGTTTTTTTTTCTCTTGTTTTTTTGTTTTGTTTTTTGTTGTGCCCTCTCTTCTCCTCTGACTCCAGCTGGGTGAGCCGTAGTGTCGGCGTTGCTGGAGTGGTGCAGTTTGGTTATGCTGGGCGTTTCCCAGGTAACCTCTGCACCTGGGGGGTTTCTCCTTTTGTTTTTCCCCCCAGTTTCCGCCCTCAGGGTTTGACTGAGGTGTCCTCTGGGGGGGAAAGGGCTGTGGGTCCATCTAGCCATAGTCGGCCGGGCTGGGTCCGTTGGTCATGAGGGGAGGCGTCTCCTGGGGTTGACGAGTGGTCCTCTGGGAGGCGCTGGGAGTCCCCGTGGGTGACGTTGGATCCCAGAGGGACCTCGGCTGTGGTTATTACTCCTGGAGCTGGCGGGATGTCCTCTGGGGGGTGTTGGTCCCTACATGTCGTTGGGGGGGGGGGGGGGTGTTAGCATTTTTATTTGTTAGCTTAAGTTTGGGTTGTTTTTCTTTTCTCCCCTTCCCGGGGTTTGATGGAATGGGCCTCTGGGGAGGGGGGGGGGGTGTTTTGGTTGTTTGTTTGTCTTTTTGGGTTTACATGGTTGGACAAAGGCTGACCGCACAGGTTTAAGAACTCCTGGCCACACCTGTGCTAAGTGACTGACGGAAACAAAGGCAAAGATGCAGCTAGAGGAGAAGACATCAACCGTTCTGTTTGATGAGGATTCTGCTGGAAGATGAATGCGGATACGGTTTCCAGCCATGGTCCCTGGAGGGGGGTGTTTCTCCTGGGCCAGGTTTGTGTGGTCGCCGGGAGGCTTCCCGTGAGGGTGGGGTACTGTTATATGGCTGGGGGGGCCTGGCTGCCTTTTTGTTTCTGTCCTTTGTTTCTCCTTCCAGGTGGCTTGCATTTGGAACTGAGTGGCTGTGTTGCTGAGTTTATCAGGACCTCACCCTGATCACCTGAGGCTGATCACCTGCGGCTCATCAGGACTCACAGCTGTGGTGCATCTGCATGGATTGGAACATGGTGGCATTTAAGACTGGAGTGCACAGTGTGTATTTGCCAGAGACTCGACCTTGTGACCAGACGGGTGAGATCGTCGTCTCGGGAGCCATCTCATCATCAGTGGATGCAGAGAACGTCCAGGTTTGATGCACGGTCTGTGAAAGAGGAGGCGGTGAGGTCTCACGCTCGTCAGCACACTTCCTGAGGTACGTTAGATTTTGTGACTAACATTTATACAGTCAGTAAATGTGGTGTCCCTCACACCTTATTATATTGAGCTGTACGTTAGTCATGTATCGGCTTCCACTGCAGTGGAGTTTTGTGAACTGGATGTTCCATGCCTGCAGGTTGGGAAGCTGATTAGTAATCAAGCCAGGAAGTGTTTGCTGTTTGTACACCTTTAAGTGTTCTCTCTGTGTGTAGAGTGTGGACTCACATAATGGTTCCTTCTTTCACAGACTCGGTTTGTTGCGGCCACCTGGGGGGTGTCGGCGGGGTCCTTGAGTCCGAACAGCTTCTGGCTCCGGACCGTTAGCGCTGCTGGGAGCGCACCACGCCAGACCGCACTTTGTTTTTTATGTATCACTGTTATGTATTAAATTCAGTTAGCCTTTGTACCGTGCTCTGCTTATTTCATACTGGGTCCTTCAAACGCTGGTCGGTTCTCCGAGCTGCGTCCGACACATAACAAGGATCATAATAATTAACTAAACAACTGCAAATTATAAATAACACAAAACTCATACGGCTGAGGGTATGTTATCATTGCGTTATATTATTATTACAGAATATATGAAAAATGTATATAAACACACAAAATGAAGCGGTTTTGAAGAAACCAGCAACTGACGTTACAGTGTAGCTCTAATCAAACTGCCTGTCACCCGTGTCACTCAAGCACGAAACCGATCAGATAACAGAATGTGACTTTTTAAACCTCTTAAAATACCTCTTAAAATACATTAAGGTTAGCCATCTTCAACCTTCTCCAAGTTCTGTGTCCCAAGATTGTTCCCTGTGAATTTGAAGACAGTGGCAGTAATAGAACTGGACTTATGCTGTACACAGACAGACAGAAGAACAGACGGACACCAGGTCTTCGCAATACCCGATGGGCATATGTTGGCCTCGGGTAAACATAAAAAAAAGGCACATGGAGTGTGTTTGTAAAACTCTGATGAAAGCAGATGCAATCTAAGCCATATCTACATTTTTTTCCCCCGAAATGTGTTTCTCAACAGCTCATGAAAGTGGCCACCCTCACCAGAAACACTCCATCACACT
Organism: Thalassophryne amazonica; assembly: GCF_902500255.1. NCBI lineage: Eukaryota > Metazoa > Chordata > Actinopteri > Batrachoidiformes > Batrachoididae > Thalassophryne > Thalassophryne amazonica. The sequence continues at coordinate 136,061,236 of NC_047105.1, read as the reverse complement.
CTGCAGGCATCAGATTTGGAGTCTTGCCTTGATAAGTACATAGACAGTGTGGCTTGCAGCAAACGTATAAGATTGTTGAAATATCAGATGACATTACTGAGAGCAATAGAACCTATTTTGCATCTACAAAAAATATATATATTTTGAGGTTTTCAAGCTCTGCATGTCTTCTGTTTTGTCAGAACAGACTCCGCCGTGGGAAAAGGCCCACTGAATGGCATGATGGATGCCCCCTGCCTGTGGACTGGACATGTGCATATACTTGTCATCAAATTCATCTTTTGTTGTGTTACGTATGTTCTGTTTTGTAAAACTCTTGTAACTGTTAAATGGCCTAAGTAGAGGGTCACCTCTTTGAATCTGGTCTGCTTGAGGTTTCGTCCTCAACACTATCAGAGGGAGTTTTTTCTTACCACTGTCACCTGTGTGCTTGCTCTAGGGGTTGTTAAGGTTAGACCTTACTTGTGTGAAGCACCTTGAGGCAGCTTTGTTGTGATTTGGGGCTATATAACACCTGTTTGAAACATCCCACATGTGTGTCATGACTGGGTATAAAAGGAGCATCCCCAAAAGGCTCAGTCATTCACAAACAAAGATGGGGTGAGGATCACCACTTTGTGAACAACTGCATGAAAAAATAGTCATAATTTTCTCATGGAAAGCCGCGCGGAGGCTTCGTGCGTCACGACCGATTCGCTGATGAAGCAAGACAAAGGAACACCTCCATTTCAGAGTGTTAGAGGACAACATGCCTATCTCGGCCATTGTGGGCCGTCCTTAAAGGTGTAGTAACACTCCTTATTCTCTGTGAAGCCCGTAAAATTTTCACCAAAAGCCAGATAAATTTTTCGAATGGTTTCCAGCTGCCTGTCTCTAACAGTTTCTGAAAAAAATTCTGATGGAAAAAAAAACAACGACGAGAGGGGTGGACCAGTGCTCACTCACAGGCGAATGACGCAACCGACAGGCGAGAAAAAAGTCACGCATGCGCACGAAGGTTCAAGCTTGGCTGATGTAAAAACATATGAATCAAATCCATATATTTTTTGCATAAAATAAAAAGGTCGGATACTTTTCTCACAGACCTCGTATAATTAGAAGATTCAGAGAATCTGGAGAACTTTCTACACGTAAGCAGCAAGGCCGAAAACCAACATTGAATGCCCGTGACCTTCGATCCCTCAGGAGGCACTGCATTAAAAACATCATTGTGCAAACAATCTTACTGCATGGGCTCAGGAACACTTCAGAAAGCCATTGTCAGTTAACACAGTTCATTGCTACATCTACAAGTGCAAGTTAAAACTCTACCATGCAAAGCAAAAGCCATACATCAACAACATCCAGAAACGCTGCCACCTTCTCTGGGCCCGAGCTCATTTGAAATGGGCAGACGCAAAGTGGAAAAGTGTGCTGTGGTCTGATGAGTCCACATTTCAAATTGTTTTTGGAAAACATGGCCTTCATGCCCTCTGGACAAAAGAGGAAAAAAACATCCAGATTGTTATCAGTGCAAAGTTCAAAAGCCAGCATCTGTGATGGTATGGGGGTGCGTTAGTGCCCATGGCATGGACAACTTACACTTCTGTGATGGCACCATCAATGCTGAAAGGTACATCCAGGTTTTGGAGCAACACATGCTGCCATCCAAGCAACGTCTTTTTCAGGGACGTCCCTGATTATTTCAGCAAGACAATGCCAAGCCACATTCTGCACGTGTTACAACAGCATGGCTTCATAGTAAAAGAGTGCGGGTACTAGACTGGCCTGCCTGCAGTCCGGACCTGTCACCCATTGAAAATGTGTGGCGCATTATGAAGTGCAAAATACGACAACGGAGACCCCAGACTGTTGAACAACTGAAATCGTACATCAAGCAAGAATGGGAAAGAATTCCACCTACAAACCTTCAACAATTAGTGTCCTCACTTCCCAAACACTTACTGAGTGTTGTTAGAAGGAAGGGTGATGTAACACAGTGGTAAACATACCACTGTCCCAGCTTTTTTGAAACGTGTTGCAATAAAGTTTATCAGTTTGAACATTAAATGTCTTGTCTTTGTGGTGTATTCAATAGAATAGAGGTTGAAGAGGATTTGCAAATTATTGCATTCTGTTTTTATTTACATTTTACACAACATCCCAACTTCATTGGAATTGAGCTTGTAATCAATAAATTGGAATGGTATGGGATTCAGGGGGTCGTCCTGCACTGGGTAAGAAGTTACCTTGGAAACAGGAAACAATTTGTGAAGATGAGCGATAGTGCAGCAGATAAGAGAATATTTAGAGCGGAATCCTGTAAATGGTGTAAAAACCATCAAACTGATTATTTTCCAAAATTGGAGTAACTTTTAACTTTTGAGCCCTTTACAAACTGAAACTGACCTTTGTAACCATCCTTGCTGTTTTTATCCCATAACTCCATTGAACTGAGTCACAGATCATCCAAAGATACATTTTTGGAATCTTTATGATCAGACAAATAATGTGGTGTAGTTTTCAATATGAGTGAAGCATCTTTTAATTTTGACCCCTGTGTAGTTCTTCAATTGACCCCTACCATACCGTCAATTGAAAATTGAGTGGCCAATCTTTTTTTTAAAAAGAGGAATGTCTAAGGAGTATTTGTGCCGAATTTGATGCTTTTATCACCATTTGAATGATTATTTCAGTTACACTAAGTGTATATAGTCATGCTTGGCTATTGCTTGTGGTGTCCCCCAGGGGTCAGTACTGGGTACGAAATGGTTTACTCTTTATATAAATGATAATTCCATGGTATCAAAACTACTACTAAAACTAGTATTGTTTGCTAATGACAAAAATGTTTTTTTGTTCTGGGGGATTTAGGAACTACTACTGGTGACAATCACTGCAGAAACGCATAACTTAAAGAGGTGGTTCAATAGGAAAATATTATCATTAAACTTAAGTAAAACTAAAATCATTTTATTTGGCAGCTGTGATAAGGAGACTTAAGTGCAGGTACAAATAGATGGTGTGGATATTGAAAGATTTCATGAATCTAATACCCCCGTTACACATAGCCAGAATCACGCAGAATGGTGTCGGATTTATGAATTGGCGCACATCCGAAAGGTGTCGGATTTCATTTCCAAAACATTCTTAAGTGACTTTAGCAAGTCACTTAAAAATGAACTAAACAACAAAATCATGACCTTTTTATCTGGTTCCTCATCATCACATTTTTGTTCCATCATATATTTTAATAAGGTGTGTTTCCTTCAAATGGTATTTTGATCTTGGGGTCAGTGTGACGTTTCTGTCTTGGTCCATCACTCACAGCTTGGCTCTGGAGGACTGTGATTAGCTCTTATCTCCACCGAGATGTTGCTCCTCTTTAGGTTGGACCCAACACGGACTTCTCTAAGCCTCTCTGTTGCTGTCCACTCAACTTCATGGAAAATATTTCTAAACAGACTTTCCAGATAGCGTGTCAATTTCTTTAACGTACTGCTCCGAAGAACAGCTTACTCTAACTCAGTCTATAAAACTCTGAGTATAAAAGTAGCACTGCCAGTTTTTACAGTTTGCTTATTTATTCTCACTCCCTTTTGAGAGCAAATGTGTCTTTGACAGTAGCAGACCAAACATGGAGCCTCACAGTAAACAGACATCCACAGGCTGTTTGTTCCTCTGCTGGAATAAGACGTCCCAGGTGGCAGGCTGGTCCAGGGGTCAAGAGGCTGAGGCTGAGAATTTGCTTGTTTGAGTCTACAGAGCCGACTCTATTCAGCAGAGCTTCTGAAGTATCCTGTCCACTGACACAGTCCATATCTGTGCTGAGCCTGCCGAGGGCCCCACAGCTTCAGTGTAACCCCCAACCACAAACACACATCACGTTCAGCGGCTACACGCTCTGCAGATTTACTGCAAACAGATGCACACATGCACAATCATGTGTCTGCACGTCTGGGGCTTTCAACTAATCCTACCAGTGAGACTCAGGAGGGAAGGATAAAGTTAGTTGTATTAACTTTACTGGTCGTTACTGTGAGTTTCTCTGTGAATGTTCAAACCTTTTGTCTGACTTAGTGCTTAGCTCAGATAAGATAATTATAGTGGGCGATTTTAACATCCACACAGATGCTGAGAATGACAGCCTCAACACTGCATTTAATCTATTATTAGACTCAATTGGCATTGCTCAAAATGTAAATGAGTCCACCCACCACTTTAATCATATCTTAGATCTTGTTCTGACTTATGGTATGGAAATTGAAGACTTAACAGTATTCCCTGAAAACTCCCTTCTGTCTGATCATTTCTTAATAACATTTACATTTACTCTGATGGACTATCAATCAATCAATCAATCAATTTTTTTTTTTATATAGCACCAAATCACAACAAACAGTTGCCCCAAGGCGCTTTATATTGTAAGGCAAGGCCATACAATAATTACGTAAAACCCCAACGGTCAAAACGACCCCCTGTGAGCAAGCACTTGGCTACAGTGGGAAGGAAAAACTCCCTTTTAACAGGAAGAAACCTCCAGCAGAACCAGGCTCAGGGAGGGGCAGTCTTCTGCTGGGACTGGTTGGGGCTGAGGGAGAGAACCAGGAAAAAGATATGCTGTGGAGGGGAGCAGAGATCGATCACTAATGATTAAATGCAGAGTGGTGCATACAGAGCAAAAAGAGAAAGAAACAGTGCATCATGGGAACCCCCCAGCAGTCTACGTCTATAGCAGCATAACTAAGGGATGGTTCAGGGTCACCTGATCCAGCCCTAACTATAAGCTTTAGCAAAAAGGAAAGTTTTAAGCCTAATCTTAAAAGTAGAGAGGGTGTCTGTCTCCCTGATCTGAATTGGGAGCTGGTTCCACAGGAGAGGAGCCTGAAAGCTGAAGGCTCTGCCTCCCATTCTACTCTTACAAACCCTAGGAACTACAAGTAAGCCTGCAGTCTGAGAGCGAAGCGCTCTATTGGGGTGATATGGTACTACGAGGTCCCTAAGATAAGATGGGACCTGATTATTCAAAACCTTATAAGTAAGAAGAAGAATTTTAAATTCTATTCTAGAATTAACAGGAAGCCAATGAAGAGAGGCCAATATGGGTGAGATATGCTCTCTCCTTCTAGTCCCCGTCAGTACTCTAGCTGCAGCATTTTGAATTAACTGAAGGCTTTTTAGGGAACTTTTAGGACAACCTGATAATAATGAATTACAATAGTCCAGCCTAGAGGAAATAAATGCATGAATTAGTTTTTCAGCATCACTCTGAGACAAGACCTTTCTGATTTTAGAGATATTGCGTAAATGCAAAAAAGCAGTCCTACATATTTGTTTAATATGTGCTTTGAATGACATATCCTGATCAAAAATGACTCCAAGATTTCTCACAGTATTACTAGAGGTCAGGGTAATGCCATCCAGAGTAAGGATCTGGTTAGACACCATGTTTCTAAGATTTGTGGGGCCAAGTACAATAACTTCAGTTTTATCTGAGTTTAAAAGCAGGAAATTAGAGGTCATCCATGTCTTTATGTCTGTAAGACAATCCTGCAGTTTAGCTAATTGGTGTGTGTCCTCTGGCTTCATGTATAGATAAAGCTGGGTATCATCTGCGTAACAATGAAAATTTAAGCAATACCGTCTAATAATACTGCCTAAGGGAAGCATGTATAAAGTGAATAAAATTGGTCCTAGCACAGAACCTTGTGGAACTCCATAATTAACTTTAGTCTGTGAAGACGATTCCCCATTTACATGAACAAATTGTAATCTATTAGACAAATATGATTCAAACCACCGCAGCGCAGTGCCTTTAATACCTATGGCATGCTCTAATCTCTATAATAAAATTTTATGGTTAACAGTATCAAAAGCAGCACTGAGGTCTAACAGAACAAGCACAGAGATGAGTCCACTGTCCGAGGCCATAAGAAGATCATTTGTAACCTTCACTAATGCTGTTTCTGTACTATGATGAATTCTAAAACCTGACTGAAACTCTTCAAATAGACCATTCCTCTGCAGATGATCAGTTAGCTGTTTTACAACTACCCTTTCAAGAATTTTTGAGAGAAAAGGAAGGTTGGAGATTGGCCTATAATTAGCTAAGATAGCTGGGTCAAGTGATGGCTTTTTAAGTAATGGTTTAATTACTGCCACCTTAAAAGCCTGTGGTACATAGCCAACTAACAAAGACAGATTGATCATATTTAAGATCGAAGCATTAAATAATGGTAGGGCTTCCTTGAGCAGCCTGGTAGGAATGGGGTCTAATAAACATGTTGATGGTTTGGATGAAGTAACTAATGAAAATAACTCAGACAGAACAATCGGAGAGAAAGAGCCTAACCAAATACCAGCATCACTGAAAGTAGCCAAAGATAACGATACGTCTTTGGGATGGTTATGAGTAATTTTTTCTCTACCCAGCAGTGGGGAATAAGTTTCATTACACTAGAAGTCTTTCAGAAAGCGCTGTAACTAGGTTTAAGGATATGATTCCTTCTTTATGTTCTCTAATGCCATATACCAACACAGTGCAGAGTAGCTACCTAAACTCTGTAAGTGAGATAGAGTATCTCGTCAATAGTTTTACATCCTCATTGAAGACAACTTTGGATGCTGTAGCTCCTCTAAAAAAGAGAGCTTTAAATCAGAAGTGCCTGACTCCATGGTATAACTCACAAACTCGTAGCTTAAAGCAGATAACCCGTAAGTTGGAGAAGAAATGGCGTCTCACTAATTTAGAAGATCTTCACTTAGCCTGGAAAAAGAGTCTGTTGCTCTATAAAAAAGCCCTCCGTAAAGCTAGGACATCTTTCTACTCATCACTAATTGAAGAAAATTAGAACAACCCCAGGTTTCTTTTCAGCACTGTAGCCAGGCTGACAAAGAGTCAGAGCTCTATTGAGCTGAGTATTCCATTAACTTTAACTAGTAATGACTTCATGACTTTCTTTGCTAACAAAATTTTAACTATTAGAGAAAAAATTACTCATAACCATCCCAAAGACGTATTGTTATCTTTGGCTGCTTTCAGTGATGCCGGTATTTGGTTAGACTCTTTCTCTCCGATTGTTCTGTCTGAGTTATTTTCATTAGTTACTTCATCCAAACCATCAACATGTTTATTAGACCCCATTCCTACCAGGCTGCTCAAGGAAGCCCTACCATTATTTAATGCTTCGATCTTAAATATGATCAATCTATCTTTGTTAGTTGGCTATGTACCACAGGCTTTTAAGGTGGCAGTAATTAAACCATTACTTAAAAAGCCATCACTTGACCCAGCTATCTTAGCTAATTATAGGCCAATCTCCAACCTTCCTTTTCTCTCAAAAATTCTTGAAAGGGTAGTTGTAAAACAGCTAACTGATCATCTGCAGAGGAATGGTCTATTTGAAGAGTTTCAGTCAGGTTTTAGAATTCATCATAGTACAGAAACAGCATTAGTGAAGGTTACAAATGATCTTCTTATGGCCTCAGACAGTGGACTCATCTCTGTGCTTGTTCTGTTAAACCTCAGTGCTGCTTTTGATACTGTTGACCATAAAATTTTATTACAGAGATTAGAGCATGCCATAGGTATTAAAGGCACTGCGCTGCGGTGGTTTGAATCATATTTATCTAATAGATTATAATTTGTTCATGTAAATGGGGAATCTTCTTCACAGACTAAGGTTAATTATGGAGTTCCACAAGGTTCTGTGCTAGGACCAATTTTATTCACTTTATACATGCTTCCCTTAAGCAGTATTATTAGACGGCATTGCTTAAATTTTCATTGTTACGCAGATGATACCCAGCTTTATCTATCCATGAAGCCAGAGGACACACACCAATTAGCTAAACTGCAGGATTGTCTTACAGACATAAAGACATGGATGACCTCTAATTTCCTGCTTTTAAACTCAGATAAAACTGAAGTTATTATACTTGGCCCCACAAATCTTAGAAACATGGTGTCTAACCAGATCCTTACTCTGGATGGCATTACCCTGACCTCTAGTAATACTGTGAGAAATCTTGGAGTCATTTTTGATCAGGATATGTCATTCAAAGCGCATATTAAACAAATATGTAGGACTGCTTTTTTGCATTTACGCAATATCTCTAAAATTAGAAAGGTCTTGTCTCAGAGTGATGCTGAAAAACTAATTCATGCATTTATTTCCTCTAGGCTGGACTATTGTAATTCATTATTATCAGGTTGTTCTAAAAGTTCCCTGAAAAGCCTTCAGTTAATTCAAAATGCTGCAGCTAGAGTACTAACGGGGACTAGAAGGAGAGAGCATATCTCACCCATATTGGCCTCTCTTCATTGGCTTCCTGTTAATTCTAGAATAGAATTTAAAATTTTTCTTCTTACTTATAAGGTTTTGAATAATCAGGTCCCATCTTATCTTAGGGACCTCATAGTACCATATCACCCCAATAGAGCGCTTCGCTCTCAGACTGCAGGCTTACTTGTAGTTCCTAGGGTTTGTAAGAGTAGAATGGGAGGCAGAGCCTTCAGCTTTCAGGCTCCTCTCCTGTGGAACCAGCTCCCAATTCAGATCAGGGAGACAGACACCCTCTCTACTTTATGATTAGGCTTAAAACTTTCCTTTTTGCTAAAGCTTATAGTTAGGGCTGGATCAGGTGACCCTGAACCATCCCTTAGTTATGCTGCTATAGACTTAGACTGCTGGGGGGTTCCCATGATGCACTGAGTGTTTCTTTCTCTTTTTGCTCTGTATGCACCACTCTGCATTTAATCATTAGTGATCAATCTCTGCTCCCCTCCACAGCATGTCTTTTTCCTGGTTCTCTCCCTCAGCCCCAACCAGTCCCAGCAGAAGACTGCCCCTCCCTGAGCCTGGTTCTGCTGGAGGTTTCTTCCTGTTAAAAGGGAGTTTTTCCTTCCCACTGTCGCCAAGTGCTTGCTCACAGGGGGTCGTTTTGACCGTTGGGGTTTTTACGTAATTATTGTATGGCCTTGCCTTACAATATAAAGCGCCTTGGGGCAACTGTTTGTTGTGATTTGGCGCTATATAAATAAAATTGATTGATTGATTGATTGATTAATCCAGAAGGATGAACATCCGCCACAATAATGAACAGGAATATAAGGCAGCAGTGCCTGTCCACAAACAGATCAAAGGGGGTTTCTACTGTTAGATGAAGACAGGGGCAAGAAGCCTACCCCCCCCCCCCCCCCCGTGCTAGCTTAGAGAGACAGACTGGAGGTGGTGAAGTGGAGGAGGCAGTGTCACAGTCAGCAAACTGTGAACAGCAGAGAGGTGAATTAGAATTGACAATATTATAAAATATCCTCCTGACTACCAGGAAGGTGGTCAGGAGGATATACCTGGTAGTAAGGAGGAAAAACGCAATGCGAAAATACCCTCTACCGTATGAGCATGTAATCAATGAAAGAGTGTGCAGAAAGAATGTGACCATTTGACCCCTTAGAATAGGTCAAAGTTAGTCATCTTTGAACTCGACCAAGGTCTGTGCTCCAAGAATGCTCCCTGTGAATTTAAAGACCCTGGCGGTAATAAGACTGGACTTATGGTGAGCACAGACAGATGGATGGTGCAAGGTCTTTGCAATATTTTGGTTTTGGGTAAAAAAAAAAAAGTGCAAACGATTCTGATTGGTCTCAATAAATTAATGCCTAAATTGGTGATGAGTTGCTTCACATGAGAATTTCCGGGCTGTTGTTGATTAGCTGATTGTAAATGAATAGCTTGAAGTCTGAGTATCCCCTGTAACACTTTTGCTTATGCTAGGATAAGAGAGGCCAGCAGGCGGTGCTGTGTAAGTGATGTAAACCTCAGTTCCTGATACCAAAAGATGTTCCAGCGACAGAAGCTGGAGCCTCATGGTTAGAGTGCCTGCCTCCCATGCTGACTGTGAATTTGAGCGCAGAGGGGCCTTTCACGCGTGCTATACTAACATTTCTACTACCAGCATAGTTTTTCAATCCACACTTTTTAAGTTCCTACAGTCTGTATGCTATGCTTCACATCATAATTACACGCACACAAAAAAATGCCATGAAATTCCAGCAAATAAATCAATAAAAGCTGGACATCGAATTTCAATGAGTATGAATCATCCAATAAGGCGTCGTTGTCCTTCACAGACTGATGGACGTGTCTGGTACCTTTGTGAGAGAAAGGAGGTTTGAGTCTTCAAGGCCTTGGTGGTTCTTCTTTCACTGTAACGTTGTGACACGTGGATGCTAACCAGTCACCAAAAGTGATGCCGGGATATCTTTGGAACTCAGCCTCTTCAGAGGATCCTTGAGTAAGTGAATAGCATGCAGGTGCTTCGGTGATGAAGAGACCAGTGACTGGATAAGGCCAAGGAGATGTCCATGGTTTCATGGCAGGAGGGCATATCGCTAGACCTCACTAGAAGAAAGCCCTAGGCATTAAAATCCTGAGATCGTTTCCACTGGCATGTGTCTGTGGACAAGATGACTCAAAATCAGCTGGAGGGATTTCCTTCAAACTTGGTGGGAATAGTACCTGGCTCGATACCTAGTGCTGCTTAGATTGTGATTTAGTTTGGTCAAAGATCAAAGGCCAAGATCAAGGGAAACCTGATTCACAAAATACCTTTTTGTAGAGCTCAACAAACAAACTGAGCTGGATGATCTAAAGCATGTATTGATATCAGTGACATCAATGATATAAAGGTATCAATGACATCATAATGAAGTCACACACAGTCATACATAGCACTACAGACGGATGTATATTTACTTGTACATTTATGTTGTGGTGCAGAGATGCACAGGGCATCCATCAGCCCTCTGATGCCTCTCATTTTTCCTTTTCTGGTTGTAGAACAAAATCACGTTATTTTATTTTATTAGCATAACTTGTCTTGAAACAATTCCATGATGAACAGAAGACAGACTGAAATCGACCAGCATGTGACCCTCATGGCAACAAGCACTTAAACGTGATCCTGGCTTTCATTTTTCAAGCTTTGGAGTTCCAGCCTTTGTTGGGAAGCAGTAGAGGGTTCTGGGTTTTGGCATGTGCGATGAGGGTGTTTTGTGCAGCTCGTAATCATCAGCATCCTTCTTCAGACGTGTCAAAGACATGAGGGCCATGTGGGAAACGATGAAGAAGCATTAGTCTTCTTTCATGTTGCACTGAAACATGATGGACTTGCAAAATTAAGCCGCATTCCATCTTGCTGTGGTTTCCCATGTGCCTGGAACCCTCTTGGGAGTCAGGAATACTGTCAAATCCGAGCTAAGCCACAGTGATTTATGTGCCAATATGACGGTTTGTTTTTCAGACATCAGTGAGCGGCGTGTCTCGGCGGAGAACCGAAGTGTTCTGAGTGAACCAGGAACTTTAACGGCTGTTTGGAAAGGTCTTGAGGAGAGGAAGGGTTAACATTCTGCAAGCAAACGACTGACAGATGAATCATACGGCTGCCCTCGTCACATCAGTCTGTCCGGACAGATGACATCAGTGCAGACGTCACGCCACCTGCTCTGGAATAAAACTGCAAATATGTGATTTGTAATGATCACAACACAGCTGTTATTCAGATGTGCTCAAAGTCTGAAGACTCTCAGAAAGACAGTAAACCAGAGCAGTGCGTGAGCGTCCCACTGCCACAGTACCACAGTAAATACCACATAAATACACATTCCTGTCCTTCAGGTGAGTGAGACACAGAGGGACGTCAGTGAAAACACTCGTCTGTGTGAGCGACACCAACACAGCCAGGTCCATGACAAGGTCTGTGCACTGACTTGGGCCCATGGTTCAAACCCCGCCCCTGCTGGCTTCTCCATGTAATATGGAGTTGCCTCAGGAAGAGCATCCGGTGTGAAACTTGTGCCAATTCAACATGCAATTCCACAGTGGATGTCCTGTGGTCATCCAGAGTGAGACAACAAGGGAGCAGCATAAAGGACTGACTTTTAGTGAAGAAATAAACATGTTATTACAATTAGTTATACCTAACAGCTAACGTTAGCTTATCTAGCTGGCCTTAGCAATGTTCACTGTAGCTTACAAAATAGTTGGTTCTTTTGTGTTTGATAACCCACATTAATACATACTTTTGCCCACATTTATTTCATATGTATTTGCTAATACCATTACTGTAGGTTTAACTACGCTATTATACTTTATACACTAATTACCGTTTTTTGTATATCGTGTTAGCTTGCTGGGTACAGTTTGCTTATTCACGGCTAATTTGGCGCTTCTACCATAACTAGCTTATTTTTACCATTTACAATTCTATTTTACATGGTGTAGATATTTAATGATTCATCAGTTTATGTGTTCCTCTAAAGACATCAACATATAGTACCTAAGTTGTTAGGTTTCCATTTGATAGCATAATGATTGTACTTTTTGTTTTCCTATGGTGTGCTAGCGGAGTTGCTTTGGATAGATACCAGTACACTCACACACTCATAGCTTCTGCTTCTACAGCTTAGCCTACTAACTAGATTTGATTTCACAACTAGTCTACATACTAATTACCTTTACTACAAGCTTCTCCTGTGATGTCTTCTTATGTCTTATTACTTATATTTAGATATACCTTTGTATACTGACATAGTTCCACCTTAGAATTGGAATATAATATATAAGATATACCTTACTGAATTTTCTGTTTCCAGCCTGGCACAAAAAAAAAAATAAACTAAAGGTTTTGGTCTCGTTAGCTAGTTCCCCCTCCATGACAAATATACATGACAATTTTTTGTAACTCTTTCTTTTAAGACATTTTACGAGTTATGCTGCATAATTGGGGGTACGGTCACGCTGCCACCAGAACAGTCTGGAGTCGGCTGACGACAGTCACGACCTGTCGAGCAACGGCTCTGGACTGACTGTGTCTGTCTTTTCTGAGCATTTCATTACAGATATTTGCAGCGGTGGGCACAGCTAACCGAAAAGTTAGCTTCAATAACCATTAATCCGCTAACTGAAAAGTTAACTTTTATAACGCTAAACCGGTGAAACATTTCATGGAAATTACTGCTAACCATTAACTTTTAGTCTTGACCCGGTCGCGCCCACATCGGATTACACTGTCAGCTACTGATAAGCCAATTTTGAGTTTAAGCTCCGCAGGGGCTGCTGAGTAAATTCAAAGGTCAAGTCACATAACATGCACATTACCAGGATCACAAACACAACATAAATCAATAAATAAAAAATAAAGCTCCAAACACTGTCATCATCTTTATCAAAAGCAGTAAATCGCAGTATTAGAAGTCACAGTTTATCTCTATATTATACATTTATAAGCCGTTAATGGATCTACGGTTCACCTGTATTGCCTTCACAAACACAAAACAAATGCACGAAAAATAAATAAATAAAAATACTGACTTTTGAGCTGCTTACGTACCATTTTTGTCCACAGTGCAACTTCTTTCGACTCTATGTTGCAACAACATCAGTGACTTTTTACCAACGCTTGCGTGGTATTGAATAAATACGGGATGTAAATTGTTCCGTATTTTCATAAATGTCATATACACACTCATCAAAACAGAATAATGAACAAAATAAAACAGGAAATATTAAAGGCTGCCAGTGTCATCTCTGTACCCAATGCGAGGTACAGCGGATAGACCTCAGACTTTCACCTCTGCATCTCCGTGTGCCCACCTTTCTGGTCCTGTCACAGGTTCCCTGGTTGCCTGGTTGCCTGGCATGTCTACACCAGAAACTCCACCACATCCAAGGAAGCAAGAACATTTGTAAATGTACAGACCTGAGTGGGAGGAGTCGAACCCCTGGCTTGACAGCGTTAGTAGCAAAGGGTAAAAGGCAAACAAGTATTTTTATTTTTATTTTCTCTTAAAGTAAAAATGTCTTCACTTTAAAGATTAAAATTATTGCTCTGTTTTCCTTAATATTTATGTTTATTATTGCACACTTCAGTGACTGCACACAATTTATCGTTAACAGTTTTATGTTAATAAAGCACTTAAAGCTTTAAGCATGACTAAATGCTTTTTTCAGAATTAAACATACCACTCGTTGGGTGGTGGTAGTGGCCCCGAGGAGCCGTGGTGGGCCTCCTTTATTTTCATTTCTGAAAGGTGGCAACCCCAACCCAAAGTGTTAGCTAGCTCTTTGCACATTTACGCTATGGGAGCTCATCTCGACAGACACACATCAGACAGGAACTAACATGTATGATTTTAAGGTTTACAAACGTTTTTGACCATGAAACTTTACTCACTTTACCAGCATTAAAATAATGTTAGCCGACTGAAAGTTAGCGGAACTAAATTTAGTGGAAGCTAACTAGTCTGCTGATGATTTTCAAAGTTAGCTGAAAAGCTAATCCGGTAACAAAAAAGTTAGCTTTGCTAATTAGCAGTTAGCAGATTAGTGGAACTGTGCCCACCACTGGATATTTGTAATAACAGGGTTTGTTATGCAGTTAATTGTCCTAACAGATCATCTAAGAAGTCTCTCCTCCAGTATTTCTGCTGAGTGAAATTTTTGTGCTATTTAATTTATGTTAGTACTGTTAGCAGTGTGTTAGCAGGTATCATAGCTGAAGCTTTTGGCTGGAAAGTTGTAGCATAGCCATTTAATTTTTGGTGCAGTTCGGGGGGGGGGTAAACCCCCCTTAGCGCTGCCTGTGATGGAAGCGCGGGGTTTCCAACAAAACTAATAGTAGCTTTGCTTGTGCATCCACCCACCCCCTCTAGAGGCAGAAGAGAGTGGGTCTTGTTTGGGCTTCCTTTGCTATGCAGGGTCTCGCTCAAGCTCCACCTCTTCTATTTTTGGTTGGCTGGGATGTAGGCGGAGGAAGCGCTGCCAACATGGCGACATGCAGCGCAGTACCTGTTGAGCTTCAGAACTCCTCTTTCAGGTCTACTCAGAAAACCTAACACCCATTTTGAACAGTTTTCAGGTGATGGAACAAGATGCTTTGACTTTACTGCTTTGAATGATGGAACTTGTAATATCTTGAACCAGTTTACCAAACAAACTGATAAATGTTGTGAATTGACAGCACCGTAGCAGCCTCCTTCTTCTTCTCTTGTGTCCATTACACCTTCCACCTTAACAGCGCAACCACACAAACTGTGGTTACAAGATTCACAGCACAAATATCACTGACCTCAGGCTTCATGTAAAATACAGAACACACCAGAGACTGCTCATGGAAAAGGTGACCTTGGTTTCTGGAAAGTTTCACTATTTTCTCTTTGTTGATGTTTAACAGGCGGAGATGTTTTGGCTGCAGTCTCTCTGCCTCTTTTTTGAGGTTTTGGTCTGAGCGATCAGTGAGCTCTGTCTATTATCATCATCCTCTCAGAATTATTGGATCCAAGCACCATAGGGAAAAAGTTCTTCCATAAAGTGGGTTGGATTCCTGCAGCACAGTTAACCCTCATGTTCTGCCTGTAACAGGGATTTTCCAAACGTTACAGTTATCATGTATTTTCTTCTTTTTTCTGGAGCTCCACATGCTGCTCCATCAGAGTGGAATCAGTTCCTTTTGAGGGACAAACCACTTGTCAGAGGAACATGTTGAACCTTTTGACAGGTCAAAAGCACACCATCTTATTTTCTCAATTTATGAATAAAAATATGTTCTCAGATTCAGCTGTTTTGACATCAAGCACTTTTTCTTATAATCACAAAAAGGTTGTTTTCTTTTTGTTTTTAAATTTCCTTTCCGGGTTTCCAGTTTGGTGGGCTCAGGGTCTCATTGCTGCTTTTTGCAGATGATGTGGTCCTGTTGACCTCCAACACTCACTGGATCAGTTCACAGCCGAGTGTGAAGCGGCTGGGATGACGATCAGCACCTCTAAATCGGAGGCCATGGTTCTCAGCAGGATTATCTACTCTGGGTAGGGAATGTGGTCTTGCTCCAACTGAAGGTGTTCAAGTACCTCAGGGTCTTGTTCACAATTAAGAGGACAATGGAACATGAGATTGGCTGGACAATCGGTGCAGCAGGGGTGGTATTGCATTCGCTCTGCTTTACTGTTGTGACAAAAAGTGAGCTGAGCCAAAAGGTGAAGTGCTCCATCTGCTGGTCAACCTTCATTCCTACTCTCAGCTATGATCATGAGGGTTGACCAAAAGAACTAAGGTGCAAGCGGCCAAATTGGGCTCCCTCAGGAGGGTGGCTGGTGTCTCCCTTAGAGATAGGGTGAGAAGCTCGGTCAGAGCAGAGCCGCTGCTCCTTCGCGTTGAAAGGAGCCATCTGAGGTGGTTCGGACATCTGGTAAGAATGCTCCATGGGTGCCTCCCTAGCCACTAGGTGGAGAGATTATATCTCCGCACTGGTCTGGGAATGCCTCAGATCCCCAGTCAGAGGTGGTTAATGTGGCCTGGGAAAGGGAAGTCTGGGGTCCCCTGCTGGCCCCCATGACCCGATCCTGGATAAGCGGTTGAAGATGAGTGAGTGAGTGATTCCCTTTCAAGAATTTACATCTCCAGCATTTATTAAGGCACTTGTGTTGAATCAAAGCATAAGTTCAGGGTTTTAAAATTATTTTATTATTATTATTATTATTATTATTATTTAGTTATATTTTAACAGTCTTTCATTCTGTCAGCTGTTCCCATTTTACTTGGGGTTGCCACAGTGGATCTGGTATTTACTGTTTTGCCAATACCCATAATGCAATGTGCCATTTGCAGGTGCAGATGCACAAAATAGCTGTGAGAGTTCCAATTTGGCGCTGCTCTCTTTCCTCTGAGTTGTTTTTTTTTTCCTCTGAGTATTACAGCAGAAACACAATGCACAAACATTTATTGACGGCTGTAGTTTGCTTTGCTAACAGCCTCTAAGATTTGCTGATCTGCACAGTTAAATACCTCAAAATATGAATCCTCACATATCAATAGAGAGAAACATGAACCAAAAATCTGCCAATGTATTATGGGTAGTGACAAAACTAGCAAGTGGCACATGTGACCTCGAACAAGTGAACTTCTATTTGGGAGACAAGCAAGTAATCCACGTGCACGATCATGCTGTCTTCATATTTTATATTATGAGTAATATAAGGTTTTAATCGAGCCAACAGGTCTGTAGACGATGCTGTCAACACAGCCCTTCACCTCATCCTCCAGCATCTGGACTCCCCAGGAACACACACCAGGATTCTGTTTATGGACTTCAGCTCTGCTTTTAATACGGTCATCCCGGCCCTGCTGCAGGACAAGCTCTCTCAGCTTGACGTGCCGGACTCCACCTGCAGGTGGATCACTGACTGATCACTGAGGCAGCATGTAAAGCACGGTCCATCAGTACCAGATCCCCCCAAGGCTGCATTCTTTCCTCTCTACTCTTTTCCCTGTACACCAATAGCTGCACCTCCAGTCACCAGTCTGCAAAGCTCCTGAAGTTCACGGACGATACAACCCTCACTGGACTCATCTCTGATGGGGACGAGTTTGCCTACAGATGGGAGATTGATCACCTGGTGTCCTGGTGCAAACAGAACAATCTGGAGCTCAATGCCCTCAAGACAGTGGAGATGGTTGTTGACTTCAGAAAGAGTCCGGTCCCCGCCGACCCCATCACCCTGTGTGACTCCCCAGTTGCCACTGTGGAGTCCTTCCGCTAACACAACCTCAAGTGGTAGCTGAACATCAGCTCTCTCACCAAGAGAGCACAACAGAGAATGTACTTTCTGCGGCAGATCAGGAAGTTCAACATGCCTAAAACAATGATGGCAAACTTCTACACTGCCATCGTTGAGTCCATCATCTCCTCCTCCATCACTGTCTGGTACGCTGCTGTCACTGCTAAGGATAGGAGCAGACTGCAACATATCATCCACACAGCAGAGAACGTGATTGACTGCAATCTGCCATTCCTACAGGACCTGTACACCTCCAGGGCCCTGAGGTGAGCAAGGAAGATAGCGGCTGATCCCTCTCACCCAGAACACAAACTCATTCATTCATTCATTAATTTTTCATCCATTTCTTTGCCTCATATCGCTCAAGATTTTGTACATTTTGTTTCTTTAATGTTTGTACACCTTCTCTGTGTAGTATTTCAGTTTCAGTGACCTTTGACATCATTTACACGGGGAGTTTTTCTTCCATGTCATCACTGACGAACCGTAACATCAGGGTAGAATTAAACTCTCTGTCTCACTTTGTCCATGAAGTCTTTGATGAGCCCTTGTTTTTACTTCTGGATAATGCACAGATGGGAAGGTTTTATTGAGCGTAGCACTGCAGAAAAGTGGATTTCCTGCAGAGGAGGCAGCTGGCTGAATGGTCGTCCAATGGAATCACAGTTAGAACACCGACATCTTCTCAAGTGGGTTTTTCCTCTTAAATTTGTTCTTAAATTGTTGAATTGTTCACAAGTTCATTCTTACAATGCTGAATTCCCCATCCTTGTAAACTGAATGCCAGTTGTTCTTAAATACCATCTGAAAACCCCCTGCAAATCCCAAAAAAATGCCATGAGACTGCAGGCCGTGTGCACACACACACACACACACACACACACACACGCACGCACACGCACACACACACACACACACACACACACACACAAACTGGAAGGTGAAGCTGTCAGAAAACACCAAAATGTAATTATAATCACAGTGGAGCCCTGGAGCCCAAAAGAAAAAAAAAGAACTTTAGTGCTGAAATAGAGATTCTGCTGCAAGAGGTGAGCAGGCGACCAGATGTGATATTTAATCATGTATGTAGAGGATGTTAAGTGTTGAGCTCTGTGAAACTGACCCCCCCTTCCATGTAAAAAAATCCAAGCAAACATACTGAGTGGTTTGTGCTTCGTTTGTGCAGATTTGTACCTTTAAAATTTTCGTTTGTGCTGCCATGGTTTTTGAGATATTAAAGATTTTTTTTTTTAGGTCATTCAGAGGTCACCATCCCCCCAGCTTGCTCCAAAATGAACCAAACTGGTCTATTGTCTTAGTGCTTCATTTGTGCAGATTTGTGCTATTAAGAGTTTTATTTTTGAGTGATGATGTCATCATCCCCCCAGCTTGTGCCAAAATGAACCAGACTGGTCTATTTTTTAGTGCTTCGTTTGTGGTGGTTTGTGCCGTTAAAATTTTCGTTTGTGCTGCTTTCATTTCTGAGATATTAAGAGTTTTATTTTTGCGCAAAGACGGCGGGAACACGCACAGGGCGAGCAGGCGAGTGCGCTGCTGCTGCTGCATTCATGTACCGTCAGAAATTACAGGGCTTCTTTTGTTGTTTCAAACTCAGCAGTGATTCCTGAAAGGAGAGTGGTTTTCATTTCATTTTTGGTCAAATAATTCATTGTATCCACACAAAAGATTAATTCTGGCCCATATAATCTTCCTGGAGACACAAGCCTATCAGTCTCCAGCAAGCTACACACACTTACTTCAGTCTCTTGCGTGTTTGCAAGTGAAAGTATCACTTGTTAAATTTTGAAAAACTTCATTGAGCCCTGCAGACTTTCAGGGGCGGTGCGTCACCCATGTGAGACATGTTATAGTAATGTGCAGCGATAAGAGTCGAGAAATCCTCCACCAGAAGTTGGTTGTGCGTGACTCAGAGTGAGTATTTTCTAAAGAATCTTTGTAAATATTATCCATCTATATTCTTTACTTGGTGGATATTTTAATTTTTGCGCACATTTTCCTTTTATTAAATGCTGGAATTAATAAAAATGGGCACGTTTTCCTTTTTCTTTTTTTGTCCTGGCTGTGATACTTTTTACGCACATTTTCCTTTTACTGAGCACTGGAATTAATAAAACGTGCACACGTTTTCCTTTTTCTTTTTTTGTCCTGGCCGTGATACTTTTTGCGCACATTTTCCTTTTATTGAGCGCTGGAATTAATAAAACGTGCACACATTTTCCTTTTTTTTGTCCTGGCCGTGATACTTTTTGCGCACATTTTCCTTTTATTGAGCGCTGGAATTAATAAAACGTGCACACGTTTTCCTTTTTTTTGTCCTGGCCGTGATACTTTTTGCGCACATTTTCCTTTTATTGAGCACTGTAATTAATAAAACGTGCGCACGTTTTCCTTTTTCTTTTTTTGTCCTGGCCTTGATACTTTTTGCACACATTTTCCTTTTATTGAGCACTGTAATTAATAAAACGTGCGCACGTTTTCCTTTTTCTTTTTTTGTCCTGGCCTTGATACTTTTTGCACACATTTTCCTTTTATTGAGTGCTGGAATAATAAAACGTGCGTACGTTTTCCTTTTTTGTCCTGGCCGTGATACTTTTTGCGCAAGTTTTCCCTTAATTGAGCCCTTGAATTACTATAGTAAAATGAGCGCACACTATAGTAAAAAAATCACATCGTAAATTGCACACACAATATAGCAAAACGAGCACATGACTTAGTAAAATGAGCGCACACTATAACTGTGCATACAAATGATAAAATGAGAGCACAATTTAATGAAACGTGCGCACACTTTAGCAAAACGAGCACGCAATGTAGTAAGATGAGCACACATTCTTAAGTGGTGTTCTGCCTGACACTCCCTGTGTGAATCTGGTGACAATACAGAACCAGCAACTAAACAAAGTTCAATCTTAACGTCTCCTCAATTAAACTGAAAAAAAGACTTTTGATTTGGAAAATTGACTTTATGTGAAAAATTGAACATACTGATAACCCAGTGTGATGGTCTAGTGGTTAAGGTGTTGGGCTTGAGTCCAGAAGATCATGGGTTCAAATCCCCACCTGCCTGGAAAATCACTAAGGGCCCTTGGGCAAGGCCTTTAATCCCCTATTGCTCCCGGTGTGTAGTGAGCACCTTGTATGGCAGCACCCTGATATCGGGGTGAATGTGAGTACATAACTGTAAAGCACTTTGAGCGTCTGATGCAGATGGAAAAGCGCTATATAAATGCAGTCCATTTACCATTTACCAAACATGTAACTGTAATAAACCAAATTATGACTAAAAATATAGCTGCAAGCAGCAACTAACAGGGTCCAAGCAACCTGGCAGCAACCGCACCTGGAGCAATGGCTTTAACAGGTCCAATTTCTTCCATACCTTGTCAAGTTTAACAAACCGTGGTCATTCACATAACAACCCAACAATGCTCAATCTACTGTGTATAAACACAGCATGCCTTGACCAGAGCTCCAAGAATGGCCAGAGAAAAGTCACTCACACCTTACTTTGTAACAGCTGCACCTACACAAATCCATTCTGTCAACCAATTTGCAATGGCATTAACTTCATGCCTCTCTGACAGCATTTGCACCACTGGGACACTGGAGCAGTTGTGTCTTGTCAGAACGCCTTGATACAAGAAGATATGGCCAGATGTACCATTTGGTCTGACCAGTTTTCTCACTACTGAGCCAGTTGCATCAAAACACACTGTTGCGTGAGATGTCTTGGACAGTGTCTTGTATACATGCAGCTGAGTTTGATTCCAGTAGTGACAGAAAAACTTATCCAGTCCAATATCTCTAATGCTACCACTGTGAGGTGCACTATATTTTAATAATTGCAAAGATAGAATAGGATCTTTGTCCCCTAATCCCAAATCATTTTTCTGTTGTTTGGCTTTCCGCAGGGTGGCCAAATTAGGTAGGTGGCTTGGCTCAGGATCTCCAACATCCATTAGATCTGCTGCTTTTGCTGACCTCCATACAGCTGGTTCCATCCTGCCTTCACACAGCTCTTTTGCAATCTGCTCACGCAGGTTTCCAGAAATGAACCGCTTGGAATGGCCAGTGTGCAGGGAGATATCTGTATTTAGTATATAACACCGGAGCATCATTGGGCTATTAATTGGTGGCTCTCTGTCACGTCATTTCAAAATGCCCATGACACTCATGACAGTAACCTATATGTAATTATTGGTGACAGTTGGATAGACTTTGGTTCTTTGGAACACAAATGTGCATGTGTGTTTTATCTTCTTCCAAATCAGGTTATTTATGACATGAGTCCAAGTGCCAGGCTTCAAAACTGTGTTCCCTTTTCTAAGACAAGAGAAAACTTGTCTTTGTATTCAACTTTCTAAGGAATAAATTTAACCCATTCCTCAAAAGGTACTTCAAGCTGAAGAGCCGACACTCTTTTTGTCCAGGGGAAATGGAACCTGAGTCTAAGTCCGTGTCAACAGTACTTTCAGGATCACTTTCCTGATCACTGAATTCCAAAGCTGACCAAATGTTGTGTCTGTTCAACTTCACAAACGTCTACAGGGCCTCTCCAGACATCTTGCCTTCCAGCTGCTGACTCAGCTCTGTCCAGACATCGGCAGCTGGAGTGGCTACTTTGACATTTTTGATGATAGCCTCTTTTGAAGTGCAGATAAATGCAAGCATAAGAATAATATATATATAAAAAAAACTATGATTAGCATTGATCTAAAGATTAATTTCTGGCCTCTAAAATCTGCCTGGAAACACAAAATCATTCTCCAGCAATCGACACACAAATACCTGGGTCATTTGTGCATTTGCAAATGAAAGTATTACCTATTGAAGTTTGAAAATGTGAGCTATATCATGTTAGCTATGTTATCATGTTAGCTGCTTCATAGCAGCTGTATTATCATGTTAGCTGTCCCTTACCAAAAAATAGTACTGATAAATATGTAAAAAGTAAACTGGAAGTATACTTGAAACATACTTGCATGTACTACTTTTTGGTAAGGGGTATCATGTTAGCTGTATCATGTTAGCTACATTATCGTATTTGCTGTATCATGTTAGCTGTATCATGTTAGCTACATTATCATGTTAGCTGTATCATGTTGGCTACATTATCGTATTTGCTGTATCATGTTAGCTGTATCATGTTAGCTACATTATCGTATTTGCTGTATCATGTTAGCTACATTATCATGTTAGCTGTATCATGTTTTCTGTATCATGTTAGTTGTTTCATAGTAGCTGTATTATCATGTGCCAACTCTGTACTTTAACTAAAACCTCTGTATTTGACAAGTCCACTTACTTTGTTTTGAAATCAGATTTAACTGAGGGTTATAAAAATACCACTGAGATAGTAAAATTATGTAAAAGTCATTGAATTTGTTTTGGGGGGGTTTTTTTCAGAATACATATTGATTTCAATGTGAAAGACTTCTGTGTATTTTTAATGGGAGTATAGAATGTTCTTAATACTGTTCATTTTTCAATAAAGATAAAAAAAACACTCCACACACCTAAATAAACCTTGAAGCAATTGCACTTAAAGCTGGAGTGACAGGAAGCATATTGAAATTGAGATGATTGTTAGAATTTTGATGGGGACCAAAGTAAATTTGTTCATTAGTGTGAATATAAAGGATTCCCAAAATATTAGTCTGAACTTCATTAAAATTCATCCGTATCGAAGCAAATTCTGAATTATTGGTGCGTGCCAAAAATTCGAAAGCCGGGACGCCATCGGGGTGACGTCACAGTTCACGTGGGGGGTTTCACCACTAGCTGCGATGCATGCTGGGATAGAAATTTAAAACTGAAGAAGGCAAGATGGAGGAGAGAGACAGTAGAGGTGGAAGAAAGCGAGGAAGACCAGCGATATAGACAGAAAGTGCGAAGAAAAGACGTCATTTGGAGTGAAAGAGATTGTTGGGAGCAACTGCGACAGAAGACTGGCGATCGAACTCAAGAGGATTTTGCAGCGCAGCTTTTGGACAGGTGAGTTGCATGGTGACTGGTGTCTGGCGGTGTACAGTTATGGTTATTATCTGAGTCTGTTATTACGCACTTCCAGCTTGAATTCATCTGCAGGTTTTGACATTCGCTGGGACGAAATACACTATGGATTTCCCTCAAATTATGTATGTTCCCACGAATTAAAAATTCCCAAAAAATTTTAATGGGTTTGAAATATGATGTAGTTTATATATATTAAACTTCAGACTATATTTTATCTATTGAAGATTGCCGATATTCCAGCTTTAATGTGTTATGACAGAAATGTGACCGATGAAGTAAAGATAAAGCACAGTTCATTAAAAATGTAAATTATTTATTAACAAAATTTAAAAAAGCCCTGTAATTTCTGATGGCACCTGAATGTAGCAGCAGCAACACTGTGCGTGTGCCCATCGTCATCACTCAAAAATAAAACTCTTAATATCTCAGAAACCAGTGGTGGGCACAGTTCCGTTAATCCGATAACAGATCATTATCGAAGATAACGTTTTCATTATCAGATTATCTTTTTAGATAACTTTAAAAACCATTATCGGACTAATTATCTTCCAATGAATTTTTGTCCGATAACTTTTAGACTGATAACATAGTAAACAAAGCTGAACAACAGCAAACATTTCTAAAATTGAAAATCGGTTGAGCACCTACCTGATAAAAGTTTTCTTCCTAACAGATGTATGGTTCTACTCTCTGCAAACAGAAGACAGCTGCTTCTATGAAGAACGCTATCCTCTGCATGCAAAAGAAAAACTGGTTTTTAAGAAAAGGGAAAAAAAAAATAATTTCCTTTAACACCATACTGACATACTGGCAATACCACCCAAGTCATCCAGAGGCATACATTTTTTAACTTACGGTTCAAATTTTAACCAAACTAATTTTGGACAAGTTATTTAAAATTACTGTCATGTCTGAAGTTTTATAAAGTGAAAATAACAGATATATGTTTTAGTTTTAAAGTAATGTGCTAATTTTTAAGGTTTTAGTGTGGACATGCTGTGCCAAGCAGTGCATTATGGGTAGGATTAGTACGTTCACGACAGGACAAATGCATTTCAGACACTCTGTTCAGGCTCCACGGACAGCAGCATTAAACTCTAGTGCCTAAAACTCTCGTGAATATATTCTCTGGGTTTATAGACGTTATTGTATTTGCGTTTGTTAAATTCCACGCATTTTAAATATCGCAGCAGACATGGATTATCTGGAATTTTGTTTTGGAAAGATTTCAAGGCCTCTACTGCCATCTACTGGCCAGTAGTGTTCATGGTAGTTCATGGCAGTATTCATCCCGAAGATGAGCAGACACTGTATATTTTTAATCACAAGCAGTGGTAGGCACAGATAACCAAAAAATTAACTTCGATAACAGATAATCAGATTACTAAAAAGTTATCTTTGATAAAGATAAAACAAACCACCCAAAAATGTATCGGAAGTTACAGATAACCGCTAAATTCCAATATTACCTCTGACACATCTACAACTACTAGTAGAACAAATTTAACAGCTTATAATAATATTAAAAACAACAACATACCCCAACAATGAGACCACACTTTTCTTTCAACATTTGGCCCCTGCTGGAAGCTCTTTTTTACTACAGCACTTGCAGCATAGAGACACCCCGAGAGCAGTCATAAAGCCAACTCTCTATCAATTACGATGTTCCGGTCAGGCACAGGTCTTGAAAAATAAATTCATGCTGACTTATGGTTTTAATTATAAATAACATTAATACCGATAGAATAACTCCATTAATGTCAATTATGTCATTTGTACAAGGTTAAAATATAACATATATCTTTTAATGTTGAATAATGCTGAGGTTTTGTAACAAACAGACAGATCGCAAAGGATTCTGGGTAAAAGTGCCTCTGCTAAACACTGGCTGAATCTTTCTTTTTGGAGCGAGGCGGAGGGGAAGGTGAAGGGCTACAAATCCCTCCGTTTGGAGGGGTAGGAGGAGCTTACTGCTGTCTCTGAAAAAACAAACATGGCGCCGAAAGAGCCACACAAATGAAGCGGCTTTCATTACAAATTACGCTGTTTAGAAAGTTATAACTTGCCAAAAAACTTTGCAGGCAGTTGTCTATGACAGCAACGTGTATGCTGCTGGATGCATGTTGCGTATGTTGTCGTTCTGAAGAATATCGTAACGTCGCTCGTGCGCTGCGTTATAATGCATATACATACGAACGATATGATAAGACACTTTTATATCTCACAACGGAGAAAATCATGATAAAGTGTAAGCACGTTAATTTGTATGTTCATGAATCTTTGGATAATATCAATCCCTGCTGTTGGACTTCAAGGTCTGTAACGTGTGTGTATTTTGTAAACAAACGGAGACCTGAACACACTCATCTAATAAGCTTTCAGGCAGAAAATGAAAAGTTTCATCAATGGGAATAAGTTGGAAAATATATACACACACATGTATATGTGTAACACATAACCTGACGTCCTAATAGACTGATATTATTTGTCAAGGAAATTTCTAAAGGAAATAAGGCTGGATGCAAAAAATGGGAGAATTTGAAAAAGAAATAAGGTTGTAATTCCATTAAAAAAGTGAAACTTGTATAAGGTATACATTCATTGCACACAAAAAAAAAGCCATTTGCAAAGCCAAAATTGATTTGACAATCATCTGACATAACCGGGGTCAAAATAAATAGAACACTGCTATCTACTGGTTCCCACACGCTTAGTGAACACTACTGACCAGTAGATGGCAGTAGAGGCCTTGAAAACAAAATTCCAGATATAGTAATCCCTGTCTGCTACATTTAAAATGCGTGGAATTTAACAAACGCAAATAAAACCAACATCTATAAATGCAGAGAATATATTCAAGAGAGTTTTAGGCACTAGAGTTTAATGCTGTTGTCCGTGGAGCCTGAACAGAGTGTTTGAAATGCATTTGTCCTGTCGTGATGTACTGAGATTACATCATCCTACCCAAAATGCATTGCGGGTCACAGGATGTGCTCACAAAACCTTAAAATTAGCACATTACTTTAAAACTAAAACATATATCTGATATTTTCACTTAATAAAACTTCAGACATGACAGTAATTTTAAATAACTTGTCCAAAATTTGTTTGGTTAAAATTTGAACCATAAGTTAAAAATGTATGCCTCTGGATGACTTAGGTGATATCACCAGCATATTGGTATGGTATTAAAGGAAATGGGGTTTTTTCCTTTGGGGGTTGTTTCTCCTTTGTCTTCAGAGGATTGAGATGCTTTTTATACAAGCAGTTTTTTTCTGTTTGTAAAGGTTATAGCTGTTTGTCTGTTACAAAACTTTTAACAGGTGAGTGCTAAACTAATTTCAAAAATGCTTGTTGCTGTTTAGCTTTGTTTATCGGTTTAAAAGTTATCGGACAAAGATAAATTGGAAGATAATTGGTCCGATAATGGTTTTTAAAGTTATCTCAAAAGATAATCCGATAAACAAAACATTATCTTCGATAATTATGTTATCAGATTATCGGAAGTGTGCCCACCACTGATCACAAGTTAAGTTTTTTCAAACTTAATTTACAAAAACTCTCCATGGGAGACATCAAAGTTTAAAAACAAAATGACAAAAAAAAAAAAAAAAAAATTACAAGACAAGTCTGCTGTGTTTGCACATGCACAGTGCGAGTGGTAGGATACTTGTTGCCCCTGAGCAGCAGGAAACCCTCACGACGGCGACCAGAATAATATCAAACAGGTTTGATTTTCATTCAACCATATGATCAGCAATCAGGAGGTGGTCGTGAGATGTTAAACGCAGCTTGTTACTCCATGTACACTACACGATGCAGGACGCGCGATTAACCTGAAACTCGGTCCAAAAAATCTCACATGAATAAAAAATCATCTGAACATTCTCACATTCTCTCCACATGCAAAACATGTTGTGATGACACTTCCAGGGCTCTGTAAAAATGCCTGTTCTTACAAATAAAAAATGGAATATTTTACAAAAGCACATCTGTAAACACCAACACACGACACACATCACATTAACGTGTTGGTTTACATAGTGAATGACTGAACCAATCAGTGTTTAGCAGAGGTACATTTTACCCAGAATCCTTTGTGATCTGTCTGTGTTTGTTAGAAAACCTCAGAATTGGTGCATTATTCAATATTAAAAGATATATGTTATATTTTAACTTCGTACAAATGACAGAATTGACATTAATGGAGTTATTCTATCAGTATTCATTTTATTTATACACCAAACCATAAGTCAGTATGACTTTATTTTCCAAGACCTCCGCCTGACAGGTAGTGAAGGCAATTTCAAGGCCTCATGAACCAATGAGCCACTTTAACACAACTGGCTGAAAATCAACACACTGCTTCGGGGCGTTTGATATAGTTTGAAGGGTGACATCTGCTGGATTGCTTTGAGAATTATCCTGAGCGAGTGCTGTGACAAATGTTTGCAGTAATTCATGACTGATGTGGTTTGTCCTTGAAAAATACTAATAAAAAGTCATCTTCATTATTGTGTCTTTCTTAATGTAATAAATAGTCCCTACAGATGCACACATACTGGTTATGAAAGCCTTTATTGTAGACTATATGTAGATTCATCAGTCCTCAAACAATATTTGGATGGAATGTGACGGGAAAAGTGAGAAAGGCATGTGCTTCTGCAACTTGTGCTTATGATACTGTAATTTGTAAATTAGAATAGAGGGGATAGGAGACGGTGATTGTGCAACTATCAATAATTTTTATTCAAAAAAAGAATCATTTCAACAGTGCTGGGCTTTAATCAGCTCCTCTTCTGCCTCACCATCTCTCCAGCTTTGGAGAAGACCCGCTCGCCAAAATCACAGCTCTTCAGTCACTCAGCTCAGTCTCTGATCTACCTATGAATATATAGTCTAACCTATAACTTGTGTTGATGTACTGTGGATAAATGTATATGAATGGATGCCTGTTGTGTGTGGTTAGGTCCTATGTGTATGTAGCTAACTATACTAAATGAACTCTAAACTAGACCTAAATATAAACTAATGCTGTCCCTGTCATGTAGTAATTGGCAATAACACTGTCGCTAGCAGTCTCCTCCTCTCACAAACCCACAGTTTGTGCAGCAATTCAGATCTCATTTAAATACTTGGCGGGTTGTATTGACACACCCAGATTATTCCACTTTCCCCGCGAAGCTCGACACGTGGTGTGACGTAACGAGGCCTCGCTCGCAGTGGTCACGTGTTGGGGGCGTGCTCGAAACGCTGCTCACCGACGCTTCTGGTTCACAAAGCTCGATGCTGTGTCGAGCAGCCTGACTCGAGCTTAACATCACTACTGACAGGAATGTTGGGATTGGTAGAGAGTTGGGCTTGGTGACTGCTCTCGGCTTGTCTCTGCGTTGTAAGCCGTGTAGTAAATAAGAGCTTCCAGCAGGAGGCAGGATGTTCAAACATAGAAATGTGGGCTCATTGTTTGGGTCTGCTGTTGTTTTGATGTTTCCAGAAGCGATCGTGGTGTTTAAACTCAAATTCAGTTTATTAGTAGTTGCAAATATACTAGAAACAATACTGGAAGTTATCGGTTATCTGTAACTTCCGATACATTTTTGGGTGGTTTATCGGTTTATCTTTATCAAAGATAACTTTTCAGTTATCTGATTACCTGTTATCGAAGTTAATTTTTTGGTTATCTGTGCCCACCACTGTCAGAAACTAAAACAGCACAATTGAAAATTTTAACGGCCGCTTTAGGCCCCCAGAAGCCAACGGTTTGTAGATAAACTCAGATGCATTCTGAGCATCCAGAACAGTAATTTTAATGTTTTGAGAAGACCATAAAGTGGACACTATTTGACTTATGCAATTTGAAACTGTGGATATAAGTACTTTATTCTGAGAATAGCCAGCACTGATTTTATTAACATCCTGGTGTAAATAAGGTATTACCACATGTGTAAAACTCAAAAAGAATGATAGGTTGAGTTTTCATTTTAAAAAAAACAACTGCAATGTGGTAAAATGTATTCATAAATATGAAAGAACAAGCTCTTAATAATTATTAACTATCGCATACTGTATTTTTTTTCTCAAGATTTGTTTTTGCATAAGTTTGAAAAAACAACAGGTCATAAATTTAGGATAAATTACTTATCATGAATTTAATTTTCAAAGTGGCACTAATGACAACACTCGTACTGAACATAATTTTGCTTGCATAGACTGATTTTGGAGATCAAGCAATAATTGCAGATGGGCTTTCTGAGGTCCCAGATAGCTTTTCTGATTTCCTTTTCTAACTTTCAGAATTTAGTAAATTAGCATATGGTCCATTGATACTTATGTGTTGACACTAGTCCCTAGAGGCAACTATTTTTGGTTTCAAATCTGGGTAAATGCAGTCCCAGAAAATTCTGAATGTGACAAACAAGAAACAGCTGTTGTAAACAAGTCAATGCTGCTAAAAATACAAACTTGCAGAAACAAAGATACTATTCTGACATGGTTTTGCACATAAGACTGACATGGGTTGCACATAAGACTGGCATAGCATGTTTCAAGTACACACATATATGTCAGAAGGTGGGGGGGGGACATACCATATTCTGCCCCCCGGTTGAAAAGGTGGGGGGACCTGTCCAACCTATCCCTCACCAAATTTCTCCCATGGTATATTCGCAGATGTTTTGTCAATGTTCGGGTTTAGATCATTTTTAACCCTGATTTTGAAAAGTGGTAGTTTTCAACCTGTATGAATTACAGCAAATTTGCTATAATTCATACAGGTTGAAAACTAAGCAAGACATTATTGATTAAAAGTTGGCAACGAAAAGTCCATGGAAAACTTGTCTCAATGAGAACATTTATTCAATGTCTATTATTGACGTTATATAAATGTTCACTTTTAAACCAGTTTTCAATATATTTTCACCATAACCACTTTTTCCACAGCTACTCAATGTTGAAATAAGTCTTAATTAATGACCATAACATTTTTTGTTTTAAAAAAAAAAGCAATAAAGATTACACTTTGAAACATCATTCTGGTTGCTGAGAGACAATTACACCACCATCAATATCACATACTGTATATAATCATAATAGTTTTCAAAAGGACCAAAAAAAAAAAAATCATCCAGGATATAATAAATTTGTTTAAGCAACAATTTAAATATATCATGAATAATGTATTTGAATTGTCCCAGTTGAGGAGAGTTTTCTTGAAGCCCCCGTCACACTTAGCATGAATGAGCATGAATGAAGATGAATCAGGGTGAATGGGGAAAAAAACAGACTTTGAGGCACAGTAGGGAGGGACAGACATTCGGACGGCCGTGAATGGCATTAGAATACCCACAATGTGTGCCAAAGCCACCTCAAATGATTCACGCACATTCGGCGTGCAGCACCTACTGAATCCAGGTCGACTACAGCCGGAACACAGAATGCACCTTGAATGTCATACGTGTGCGGTCCGATCACCACCCAAGATTTGGGTGGAAGGCAAGCAAGGGGAGGGCAGGGCATGTGATGCGTGTGATCAGGTTATTACAGACATCAGATCATAGATGTGCACACCCACAGCCTTTATTACCGGTAATAGCCATCAGTCTGCGATGCATTGCAGTAAATCCATGATTAGGAGACCTTGTATTATATATATCAGTCTATATATTGGATAAAATACGGAAACAAGAGGAGAGGTAAGGCAGGTCCTGAGATTAATGCATCACACATTCTCCCATTGCATGCGCACCCTGTCTCTCTCTCTCTCTCTCTCTCTCTCTCTCTCTTCCCCACCAGGAAATCAGTTGTTCAGCAGACAGCAGTTCAGAGGGGCTCACGCATGTGCAGCAAAACGATCAGCTGATAGGAGCACACACATGCAGCTGAGCGATCATGCTTATTATGGATGTAACAGCCCGTTGAGCGGTGCGCAGCTTTGACTCGCAGTGACACATGGTGTTTTCAGTGTAATTGTGCACTGTTCATGTCTGGTGCTCATAATGATTGCATGCTACAGACATTACTATATTTCCTTTGTGCACCCCGAACGGGATGCACTGGGGTGAATTCCAGCTCATCTGGAGCATAATCGGGATGTGCTGGCAGGATTTGGCGTGCCTGGACCATTTCGAGGTTCCCTCGAGCATGATCAGAATGCTCCAAATGCTGTTGAGTTGCCATTTTGAATGCTTAGAATGCAGTCAGACTACGGTCAGACTGCTATCGAACGCTTTTAAAGCTTTTTCCACCTTGAACGCACTTCGTGAGTTGGGTGCATGTGCTCTACATTTGTGCTGGCTGCGCGAATAAGCCAGACTGTTTGGAATGTATTCAGATAGTTGTCAGAGGTTATCGAATGCGTCTCAACTTTGCCTGAACGGTGGTCAAATTTTCATTCGGTCGGCATTCAGGTTCATTTGGCCTCTAGTGTGATGGGGGTATGAATCTTAAACATTTTAATAAAATTACCAAGAAATAAAATCAACATTTGCAATATATATTTTTAAAAAAGCAGTGCTACTTGTTTTTGGCAAAGCCACACCCCAAATTCTTATGAGAATTAGTTTTCTTCAAAACCTCTAAATAAATAATTGACATCAATGCAGCGTTTCCATATATATTTGAATTTCAAGTGTGTATGTGTACACATACACACAAACTGTGACATTGTAATTTGTAAATAAAGATTTCCTTGATTACACCATAATTAGTGTAATTTATCTTGCAGGTTATAAAATGATTGTCATGGCAATCAGGGAAACATCACACAAAATAATGTTGAGAAATAGGCTTTTTCACCATATACTCAGTTCAATTAAAGCATTGATTTGGGACAAACAAATAAGGGAATATGGGGGGGGTTTATTGTTTCTTGCAATATAAAAGCAAAGCGTATTAACTATGAGTGTCGACTCACCACACCACAGTCTGTCACCAACTGTCAGTGGTTGACGGACAATATAAATTTACTTTGAGCTGCATTTCTATGGGGTCATTATTGAAGCAATGGAATGTCAGATGAGCTGCGTGTCGTCAGAGCGAGCTGCAAAAAGTTTGTACCTGAGTTTTCAGAGGTGGTGTTTGTAGTTGCCATCTGCCACGCCGGTGTTTGCCAACCCGGACAGTGGGAATACCACCTCAACCGGCAACTTAGCCCCGCGACTGGACAGCAACAACGTCCGAGGCCCAACGTGGTGAATTCACTGAGGCCGCGCGCTGCGTCATTAGAGCCACGCGTCACGAGTGTCGCTCGCGGAAACATCGAGGCCGCGCGGCACCAGCGCAGTGTAGATCCATCCCGGTGACAAACAATGCAGGCTGTTAACATCGGCGATCGACAAGCTGCTCATAAGCCGACCATGGGGCCTAAGAAGGTTCTGACAGCGGAGGAAGGTGACGATATTAAAAAATCTCTGGACTTTCTATCAGAGGAGATTTCTGTTGTGAAGCAGCAACAGAAATCAATCATGGATCTGGTGGAGGAGGTGAAGGCATTACGGCTCCAGAACGCCGAGAAAGACCGGCATCTGGTGCAGCTGGAAAATAGAGTGGCTGAATTGGAGCAGTACACCAGAATTAACGACGTCATCATCACAGGTCTTCACATCAAACCACGGTCCTACGCACGGGCGGTAACAGATGAGAGCGGAGGGGAGCCCAGTGAACAGGAGGTCAGCTCTGTGGAAAAACAGGTTGCTGATTTCCTCCTATCTAAAGGTATAGAAATGGATTTAAATAACATTGAAGCGTGCCACCCTCTGCCCCGGAGAAATGACGGTGATAAACGAACCGTCATCATGAGATTCATCAACAGAAAACACAAAACAGCACTGTTAAAACAAGGAAGAAAACTGAAAGGGACAAACGTATTCATCAATGAACATCTCACCAAACGGAATGCCGACATCGCCAGGAAAGCACGCTTCTTAAAGAAACAGGGAAAAATCCAGCACACATGGACTTCAAACTGTAAAATATTCATCAAACTGAACGGATCACCAGAACAAGCAAAAGTCATGGCAATAAGGAACATCGAGGAGCTGGACAAATATGAACAATAGGTATGAGGACTCAAACACATCACAGCACCATGATGCAGACTGGAGCAACCCACTCATCCACATCATCTACACCCGGAGACAAGAGAGACATAATGACTAAGGATAATGATCCGTTTATTTCTGCCCAGGAGCTCTGTCTAGATACATTTAATTATAATAACTCTGCTAACCACCCCTTCGAATCTGAAAATGATCCTGATACCTTTTTCAGTGAGAATATTGTGAGACAGTGCAAATATTTTACAGAAGAACAATTCAAAAATTATAAACTCAATGATGAAAATTTTTCAATTATACATTTCAAGAGCAGAAGTCTTTCTCGTAATCTGTCCACTATTAATGATTGTTTGAAAACATCCAAAAAACGTTTTTCAGTTATTGCAATTTCAGAAACATGGTTAAATGAGGATAATAAAGATCTGGTATATCTTGATGGTTATGAATTGTTCCTGGTTAATAGGCAGACGAGAAGGGGCGGAGGTGTTGCATTGTTTGTAAGGTCAGATTATAACTGTAAACTCATTAACAACATGTCATTTACAGTGGACAACATCATGGAATGTGTTACCATAGAAATTACATCTATAAACTCCAAAAACATAGTTGTTAGTTGCATTTACAGAGCTCCTGGGACAAATATTGACACCTTTGAAGACATTATCTTAGGAATGTACAACAAAATCAACAGAAATAAGCATTTATTTGTCTGTGGAGATTTCAATATAGATTTTTTAAACCCTCACAATCATCCACAAATTACCTCATTTATAAACACCTTGTACTGTTTCGGACTGTTTCCAACCATCATTCATCCTAGCAGAATAACTATGGATGCAACAACTCTCATTGACAATATTTTAACTA
The DNA here is from genome assembly GCF_902500255.1 of Thalassophryne amazonica. Taxonomy (NCBI): domain Eukaryota; kingdom Metazoa; phylum Chordata; class Actinopteri; order Batrachoidiformes; family Batrachoididae; genus Thalassophryne; species Thalassophryne amazonica. Next base: position 136,026,685 of record NC_047105.1, on the reverse strand, counting down.
ACGTTATATCCGGTAATCTTAGTGGGGGACTACTGGTCAGTGATATCAGTGATCACTTGCCAGTTTTCTCAGTCTTTGCATTGGAGGGTTGTTGTATGTATCAAAGCAATATCAAATTCATGAGTAGAAAAGTAACACCTGAAACAATTGATAATTTAAGGGAGGATTTATCAAGTCAGAATTGGTCAGATGTTTTTGTTGATGATGTTGACAGGTCATATGATGCTTTCATTTCCATTTTTTCCAGTTTGTATAATAAACACTGTCCATTTGTTGACAAAATATATAGAAATCAATATAGCAACAAACCATGGATAACTAAGGGACTTCAGAGGGCATGTAAAAAGAAAAACGTACTATATAAACAATTCATAAAACTACGAACTAAGGAAGCTGAAAGTAAGTATAAAACATATAAGAATAAGTTAATCAATATCATGAGACTCAGTAAAAAAACATATTATAATGAGTTACTTGTCAAAAATAGAAATAACATCAAAAACACATGGAACATATTAAATGAAATAGTAAAAAAAGAATAGAGTAACTAGAGATTATCCTTCATTTTTTCAGAGTAACAACTACATCACGATTGATAACGACGAGTCTATTGCTGAACACTTTAATGAATACTTCGTTAATGTGGGTAAAAATCTTGCCAGTAAGATTGACTCATCAACTAATAACTTCTGGGTAAATAATTCAACATTTAACAAATCTGTTTCAATGTTCATTGGTGGTACTCATGAAAGGGAAATACTTGATTTGGTTCATGGTTCAAAAAGTAAGAAATCGACTGATTTTAATAATTTGGATATGGCTTTATTAAAAAAAGTTATTGATTGTATAGTAAAACCGTTCAATTATATTTGCAATATGTCACTAAGTACTGGTAAATTTCCTTCTCAAATGAAAATAGCCAAAGTAATTCCTCTGTTTAAAACTGGTGACAAACACACATTTTCTAATTTTAGACCTATATCACTCCTGCCACAATTTTCCAAAATTTTGGAAAAAATATTTGCTAAAAGATTAAATGATTATTTACTGAAGCATAACATCATTTGTGAAGAACAATATGGATTCAGAAGGTCTCGAACTACATCACATGCTTTGATGGACTTTGTGGAAAGTATAGCAACTGCAATTGATAATAAACAATACACAATAGGTTTTTTTTTTTATTTACAGAAAGCGTTTGACACAATTAACCATGGAATACTATTAAGTAAACTGCAGAAATATGGAATCAGAGGTCTGGCATATGAATGGATAGCTAGTTATTTACAAGGCAGATTTCAGTATGTTCAATTCAATAATACAAATTCTGAAGTCAGGGATGTCACATGTGGGGTGCGGCAGGGCTCAGTGCTGGGTCCTTTGTTGTTTATAATCTATATAAATAAATATAATAATAAACCTCAGTGCTGCTTTTGATACTGTTGACCATAAAATTTTATTACAGAGATTAGAGCATGCCATAGGTATTAAAGGCACTGCGCTGCGGTGGTTTGAATCATATTTGTCTAATAGATTACAATTTGTTCATGTAAATGGGGAATCTTCTTCACAGACTAAAGTTAATTATGGAGTTCCACAAGGTTCTGTGCTAGGACCAATTTTATTCACTTTATACATGCTTCCCTTAGGCAGTATTATTAGACGGTATTGCTTAAATTTTCATTGTTACGCAGATGATACCCAGCTTTATCTATCCATGAAGCCAGAGGACACACACCAATTAGCTAAACTGCAGGATTGTCTTACAGACATAAAGACATGGATGAACTCTAATTTCCTGCTTTTAAACTCAGATAAAACTGAAGTTATTGTACTTGGCCCCACAAATCTTAGAAACATGGTGTCTAACCAGATCCTTACTCTGGATGGCATTACCCTGACCTCTAGTAATACTGTGAGAAATCTTGGAGTCATTTTAGATCAGGATATGTCATTCAAAGCGCATATTAAACAAATATGTAGGACTGCTTTTTTGCATTTACGCAATATCTCTAAAATCAGAAAGGTCTTGTCTCAGAGTGATGCTGAAAAACTAATTCATGCATTTATTTCCTCTAGGCTGGACTATTGTAATTCATTATTATCAGGTTGTCCTAAAAGTTCCCTAAAAAGCCTTCAGTTAATTCAAAATGCTGCAGCTAGAGTACTGACGGGGACTAGAAGGAGAGAGCATATCTCACCCATATTGGCCTCTCTTCATTGGCTTCCTGTTAATTCTAGAATAGAATTTAAAATTCTTCTTCTTACTTATAAGGTTTTGAATAATCAGGTCCCATCTTATCTTAGGGACCTCGTAGTACCATATCACCCCAATAGAGCACTTCGCTCTCAGACTGCAGGCTTACTTGTAGTTCCTAGGGTTTGTAAGAGTAGAATGGGAGGCAGAGCCTTCAGCTTTCAGGCTCCTCTCCTGTGGAACCAGCTCCCAATTCAGATCAGGGAGACAGACACCCTCTCTACTTTTAAGATTAGGCTTAAAACTTTCCTTTTTGCTAAAGCTTATAGTTAGGGCTGGATCAGGTGACCCTGAACCATCCCTTAGTTATGCTGCTATAGACGTAGACTGCTGGGGGGTTCCCATGATGCACTGTTTCTTTCTCTTTTTGCTCTGTATGCACCACTCTGCATTTAATCATTAGTGATCGATCTCTGCTCCCCTCCACAGCATGTCTTTTTCCTGGTTCTCTCCCTCAGCCCCAACCAGTCCCAGCAGAAGACTGCCCCTCCCTGAGCCTGGTTCTGCTGGAGGTTTCTTCCTGTTAAAAGGGAGTTTTTCCTTCCCACTGTAGCCAAGTGCTTGCTCACAGGGGGTCGTTTTGACCGTTGGGGTTTTACATAATTATTGTGTGGCCTTGCCTTACAATATAAAGCGCCTTGGGGCAACTGTTTGTTGTGATTTGGCGCTATATAAAAAAATTGATTGATTGATTGATTGATAAATGATATAAGTTGGGTGTCGAGTTCACTGAGATGTGTCCTTTTTGCGGATGATACAACTGTGTTCTGTAGCGGTGAAAATCTTGAACAGCTTCTGGACATAGTGGAGAAAGAACTGGAAAAATTTAAGGTTTGGTTTGACGCTAATAAGTTGTCACTCAACCTTGGGAAAACTAAATGTATTATATTTGGAAATAAACAGGCACCCAAATGTAAAAATTTAACTATAAACAACAAGGAAATTGAGTTAGTAACAGAGAATAAATTTTTAGGTGTTATAATTGATAATAAACTTAGCTGGAAACCACATATAAATTATGTGAAATCAAAATTGTCAAAAACTATAGCCATTTTGTATAAAGCCAAAGACCTACTGCCGCAAGAAGGGTTACTTACTTTATATCATTCTCTGATGGTACCATATATGACATATTGTGTTGAGTCATGGGGAAACACTTACAAATCAAATACCAATCCAATATTCCTTTTGCAAAAACGAGCCATACGAATCATCTGCAATAAACAATATCGTGAACCAACTCATTCTCTATTTGTGTCTTTAAATTTATTAAAATTCATTGATTTGGTCGATTACATTACAATTCAAACTTTATTTCGAGCGAAAAACCAAGCCTTACCGAGACATGTCCAGAGTCTGTTCCGATTGAGGGAATCCAGATATAGTTTAAGAGGTTGTGCAATTTTTATGAAACCACCAGTAAGAACAAATGTAAAGGGTTTTTGTGTGTCTGTGGTTGGGGTGAGGAAATGGAACAAATGTTCAACAGAGGTTAGAATGAGTAGTACCTTAGTGAGATTTAAGAAACTACTCAAAAAGAACATTATGTCTAAGTATCAAAAAGAAGCAAATATAATTTGATTTATATGGAATGTTCAATTTATAAGTGGGACTTATTGTATATTTGAATGTGTGGGTATGTATATACGTATGTAGATATATAGATATGGGTAGGTGTATATGTATATAAGTGACTGTGTATATGTATGTATATATTTATGTTTGTAAAGTATATACGTATGTATATAGGTATATGTGGCACAGCCCAAGCAGAGGGTCACCCCCAAGAGCCTGGTCTGCTTGAGGTTTCTTCCTTATAGGGAGTTTTTCCTCACCACAGTTGCCTAGTGCTTGCTCTGGGGGTTGGTAAGGTTAGTCCTTACTGGCGTAAAGTGCCTTGATTTGACTTTCTTATGATCTGGTACTATATAAATATAATTATAAGTGAATAGTATATTGATGTGTATGTCTGTGTGTCGACATGTAGTAGTGAATTTATATTTATGTAAATATGACTGATTAGAATTGTTGGACTTGTACTAGCAGGGGTGGGCGCTAATAAGCTTTGCTTCAGCCCACACCCTTTCGGACTCACTAGTTTTGTCTGTGTTTGTTTGTGGAATTGTTCATTTTTTTCTATTTGAATATTTTGTGTGCCGAATTAAAAACTTTGTCAAACTTGTCAAGCAAAAGTATTAGCAAATGTGTATTTCAAGACACAAATGCATCAAAAAAATCTGTGTGTGTGTAACCAGATACACAAATGTGTAACCAGATACCATTTTTTTTCTTGTTTACTTAAAATTAAAAGAAGATTAATTCATGTTCCTAGTCTCCGAAACACAGGAAAAAAACATAAATACATAAAACACGCCCTCAAAAATGTTCTTCCAGGGCCCGGCCAGGCTTAAAATGGTAGTGGTGACTGATATGATTGGTGCTTGTGCCCCCTGGTGGTTAGTCTCCACACAGTTACAAATCACTGCACGCATTTGTGGAGCTTTTGCAGCAGAAGTGTAGCAAAAGTCACGTGTAAGAACACATATAAAACGTTGAATTAAATTAATAAAGTTAAGGTAACTTTTCCACATGACATTGTCAATTAAGTGCAAAACAATATTGTAGTTGAAATTAATTAAAACAAATTAAACATTATTACTTAAATACTTAAATCCCTAAAATTAACTCAGCCACATGGGGTGTGCAGCCAGTGCATTCTGAATGCCGGTCCCAAGCCCGGATAAATGAGGAGGGTTGCGTCAGGAAGGGCATCCAGCGTAAAACAAGCCATTCCAACTAGAATTTCCATACCAGATCAGTTGCGGCCCGGGTTAACAACGTCCACCACTGGTGCTGTTGTCCATCAGGGTGCCGGTGGAAATTGGGCTACTGCTGGGCGAAGACGATGAAGAAGAGGAGGAGAACATTTCCACAAACAGCTGGAGAAGAAGAAAAGTAGAAGGGTGGAAATGAGAGTGGGGACTTTGAATGTTGGTAGTATGACTGGTAAAGGGAGAGAGCTGGCTGATATGATGGAGAGGAGAAAGGTAGACATATTTGGGTGCAAGAGACCAAATGGAAGGGAAGTACGAGCAGGAGCATTGGCGGTGGGTACAAGTTGTTGTACCATGATGAGGACAGGAAGAGAAATGGTGTTGGGGTCATTTTAAAGGAAGAGTATGTTAAAAGTGTGTTGGAGGTTAAGCGAGTGTCTGACAGGGTGATGAGTGTGAAGTTGGAAATTGAAGGGGTGATGATGAATATCATCAGTGCATATGCCCCACAGGTAAGTTGTGAGATGAAGGAGAAAGAAGATTTCTGGAGTGTGTTAGATGAGGTAGTGGAGAGTGTGTCCAAGCATGAAAGAGTGGTGATAGGAGCGGAATTCAATGGGCATGTTGGTGAAGGGAACAGAGGTGATGAGGAAGTAGTGGGTAGATATGGTATCAAGGATAGGAATAGGGAAGGACAGATGGTAGTTGATTTTGCAAAAAGGATGGAAATGGCTGTGGTGAATACCTACTTTAAGAAAAGGGAGGAGCACAGGGTAACATATAAGAGTGGAGGAAGGTGCACACAGGTGGACTACATTCTTTATGGGAGATGCAAGCTAAAATAAATCAGAGACTGTAAGGTGGTGGCAGGTGAGAGTGTTGTTAGACAGCATAGGATGGTTGTTTGTAGGATGACTTTAGAGGTAAAGAAGAAGAGAGTGAGAGCTCAACAAAGGATCAGATGGTGGAGGCTGAAGGAGGAAGACTGTTGTGTGAAATTTAGCGACCAGGTGAGAGAAGCTGGTTGGAGGGGAAGCAATTTTGGACAACTGGAAAATGAGAGAAGCTGGTTGGAGGGGAAGCAATTTTGGACAACTGGAAAAGTACTGCAGATATGGTGAGGGAGACAGCTAGGACAGTACTGGGTATGACATCTGGACAGTGGAAGGAAGACAAGGAGACTTGGTGGTGGAATGAAGAGGTCCAGGAAAGCATAAAGAGAAAGAGGAGAAAAAGTTTTGGGATAATCGGAGAGATGAAGAAAGTAGACAGGAGTACAAGGAGATGCGGTGTAAGGCAAAAAGAGAAGTGACAAAAGCGAAGGAAAAGGCATATTGCAAGCTGTACAAGAAGGTGAATAGTAAGGAAGGAGAAAAGGACTTGTACCGATTGGCCAGACAAAGGGACAGAGCTGGAAAGGATGTGCAGCTGTTGGGGTGGTAAAAGATGCACATGGCAATGTGCTGACAAGTGAGGAGTGTGTGCTGAGAAGGTAGAGGGAATATTTTGAAGAGCTGATGAATAAAGAAAATGAGTGAGAGATTAATAAGGGAGAAGTGGGGGCTGCTATGAAGAGAATGAAGAGTGGAAAGGCAGTTGGTCCAGATGACATTCCAGTGGAGGCATGGAAATGTCTAGGAGAGATGGCAGTAGAGTTTCTAACCAGATTGTGTAATAAAATCTTGGAAAGTGAGAGGATGCCTGTGGAGTGGAGACGAAGTGTGCTGGTTTCTATTTTCAAGAACAAGGGTGATGTACAGAGCTGCAGTAACTACAGAGACATAAAGTTGATCAGCCACAGCATGAAGTTATGGGAAAGAGTAGTAGAAGCTAGGCTTAGAAAACAGGTGAAGATCTGTGAGCAGCAATATGGTTTCATGCCGAGACTTAGAAAAAGCTTATGATAGGGTGCCAAGAGAAGAGCTGTGGTATTGTATGAGGAAGTCTGGAGTGGCAGAGAAGTATGTAGTGCAGGACAGTGCAGGACATGTACAAGAATAGTGTGACAGAGGTGAGATGCGCAGTCGGAATGACAGACTCATTCAAGGTGGAGGTGGGATTACACCAAGGATCGGCTCTGTGTCCTTTCTTGTTTGCAGTGGTGATGGACAGGTTGACGGATGAGATCAGACAGGAGTCCCCATGGACTATAATGTTTGCAGATGACATTGTGATCTGCAGTGAGAGTAGAGAGCAAGTTAAGTCTAGTCTGGAGAGGTGGAGATATGCTTTGGAGAGAAGGGGAATGAAAGTCAGTAGAAGCAAGACTGAGTACATGTGTGTGAATGTTCCCAGTGGAATAGTGCAGTTACAAGCAGCAGAAGTGGTGAAAGTAGATGAGTTTAAGTATTTGGGGTCAACAGTTCAAAGTAATGGAGAGTGTGGTAGAGAGATGAAGAAGAGAGTGCAGGCAGGGTGGAGTGGGTGGAGAACGGTGGCAGGAATGATTTGTGACTGAAGAATATCAGCAAGAGTGAAGGGGAAAGTTACAAGACAGTAATGAGACCAGCTATGTTGTACGGCTTAGAGATGGTGGCACTAACAAAAAGACAGGAGTTGGAGCTGGAGGTGACAGAGCTGAAGATGTTGAGATTCTCTTTTGGAGTGACAAGAATGGACAAGATTAGGAATGAACATATCAGAGGGACAGCTCAGGTGGGACGGTTTGGAGACAAAGTCAGAGAGGCGAGATTGAAATGGTTTGGACATGTGCAGAGAGACCCAGGGTATATAGGGAGAAGGATGCTGACGATGGAGCCACCAGGCAGGAGGAGAAGAGAGAGGCCTAAGAGGAGGTTTATGGATGTGCTGAGGGAGGACATGCAGGTGACTGGTGTGACAGAGGAAGATACAGAGGACAGGGTGAGATGGAAACAATTGATCTGCTGTGGTGACCCGTAACGGGAACAGCCGAAAGACAGAGAAGAAGAAGACTTAAATCCCTAAAATGAACATTTGCAAGTATATTGAAAATAATAGTATTAATTACAGTTTAAGCCCCTGTTTTTCATTTCTTAGAGTGCAATGGAGTGACCCGATTGTCACAGTCACATGGTTACACATGCACGTTTTTTTGTTTTGTTTTTTACACATTTGGGGATTGAAATATACATTTGCAAATACTTTTGCTACAGTAATGGCCCCATACATTTGTAGCCATTTTTGAAAAATTATGCATCCTCTGATAGACGTACATGCATACAGCAATATGCAACCATGAATGAATAAATGAATTTATTCAGCACGCACATAAACAAAACAAAATACCAACATAAACTCTTACTAACATACATAAAATAAAAAAAAAACATACAACAATAACTCAGTTTCTCAAATTAGGTGCAGCCGAAAGGGCATGGGCTGAAGCAAAAGCTTATAAACGCCCACCCCGTACACCATACACCCGTTACCATCCACAGCTAAATACACTCAAATAAGATAGAAATCAGAAAATAACATAACTAAACAGAATAGAACAATTTCATATTTACATTTTACATTTACATTTTATATCTACATTAGAATATAGTTAGGTACTAACAGTTGCATCAATGGTATTCCATTATTTTCAATTCATTTAAAGTTTAACACATTTTTACCTTCTAAGCAATTACAAATAGTCTTGCACCCTGATCATTACTGACCTAATGTCATACACCAAATACTGTTCAATGTCTATACAATCGTCTACACTTCTTACTAACTCTATTAACATTTTTACTCGTTTGTGTACTGTGCTAACATAATTTCTTTATATTTCTTTTTGAACTTATAAATGTTTCCACACAATTTAATGTGGTTATCCAAATGATTCCATAATTTAACTCCACATACTGACACACACCAACTTTTCAGACTAGTTCTTACATAATTTACTATAAAGTTACCACATCCCCTCAATCCATACTGTCCTTCTCTCTTACAGAACAGTATATTATCAGTATATTATTATTATTATTATTATTATTATATTATTATCAGTATATTATAATATTATATTATATTAGTATATTATCTGTATATTACATGGCAGTTCATTTTTATTGGCTTTAAACATTAGTAATGCAGTATGAAACTTTACCAAATCAGTCATTTTTAATAATTTTGACCTGATAAACAATTCATTTGTGTGGTCTAGATATCCTGCTTTTTGCAAAATTCTAACTGCGCATTTTTGTAATATAACGAGGGGATGAAGTGAACTCTTATAGTTGTTACCCCATACTTCTATACAGTAAGTTAAATAAGGCAAAATCAATGTACAATATAACACTCGAAGGGCATCATGCTCCAACAAATATTTAACTTCATTAATAACTGCGAGACTTTTGGAAACTTTACTCTGTATATATCTAATGTGCTTTTTCCATCTTATTTTTTCATCTATTATTACACCAAGAAATTTACATTCTAATACTCTTTCAATTTGAACACCATTTATACATATCTTTATCTCAGAGTTTACTTTGTAATTTCCGAAAAACATTATTTTAGTTTTATCTAGATTTAAAGATAATTTATTTGTGTCCATCCAACTTTTTAGTTTATTCAATTCCTCATTAATAATACGGGTAAGTTCACTATAATTTTCATTTGCATAAAATATGTTTGTGTCATCCGCAAATAAAATCATTCTCATCACTTTGGATATATTAAATATCAATCAATCAACTTTTTTCTTGTATAGCGCCAAATCACAACAAACAGTTGCCCCAAGGCGCTCCACATTGCAAGGCAAGGCCATACAATAATTATGAAACACAGTCTACGTCTAAAGCAACATAACCAAGGGATGGTCCAGGGTCACCCGATCCAGCCCTAACTATAAGCCTTAGCGAAAAGGAAAGTTTTAAGCCTAATCTTAAAAGTAGAGAGGGTATCTGTCTCCCTGATCTGAATTGGGAGCTGGTTCCACAGGAGAGGAGCCTGAAAGTATGTCATTTATATATAAATTAAATAACTTTGCTCCCAAAATTGAACCTTGGGGTACTCCGCATAAAATCTCCAAGTTATTTGATGTAAACTCACCCATTTTCACAAACTGCTTTCTCTCCGTTAAGTAACTCTGTATCCATTGCAGTGCAACTCCCCTAACACCATACATTTCTAATTTTTTAATCAAAATTGAATGATTAAGAGTATCAAAAGCTTTCTTTAAGTCTATAAAAATGCCAACTGCATATTTCTTTCTCTCTATAGCATTGGTTATCTCCTCTATGGTTTCAATTACTGCCATTGAAGTGGACCGCTTACTCCTAAAACCATATTGGCATTCATTAAGAATTTCATACTTTCCAATAAATGACTCTAACCTATTATCATATAGCTTTTCCAAAATTTTAGAGAATTGTGGGAGTAAAGAGACTGGTCTATAGTTTGTAAAAATGTGTTTATCTCCACTTTTAAATAGAGGGACAACTTTAGCCATTTTCATTTTGCTTGGAAATTTTCCCGTTATAAAAGATAAATTACAAATATATACAAGTGGTTTGACAATACTTTCTATTACTTTTTTAACCAGTATCATATTAATATCTTGAAAATCAGTTGAAATTTTACTTTTAAATTTTCTAACAATAGTAATAATTTCAAGTTCATCTACAGGAGAGAGAAAAAAATTAATTTCTATTTCTCTTAATAAGTATTGGAGAATCAGGACCTTTACCAGAAATTTTATTGGCCAAATCCGGGCCAATATTAACAAAAAATCATTAAAATGATTTACAGTTTCTTTATCCTTCTCAATAAAATAATCTGGATATATCGTTTTTCTCCTTCCATGCTGCATGAGATCTTTTAATATTCCCCAAACCTTTTTTGTATCACATTTATTCCTTTCCTCGTGACTATGTCCCTCTGGATGGAGGGACACAGTACTAAATAAACATTAAAAAATATACTAACATGAAAGACTGAGAGCTTTCAACATAACTGCAGTTTTTGTAATTACAGTTTAATATACAGATTAAGTACAAGCATGTGTAAAGTAAATACATTTGCATGTATTTATTTGGCAATATTGCATGTAGATAACACAGTTTGACAAATGATAACACAAAAACAAATTATTATTTTCCACTGTGGTTCTCAGAAACAGAAGAAAATACAAGTAAAAAGGCACAACCAAAAAAAAAAAAAAAAAAAAAAAATACACATTTAATCAGATTTTTCTGCATTGTGGCAACGTTAGCACATCAGTTAGCTTCCAGTACTGTCTAAAAATGAAAGTATTCACAGCACTTTACACACACACACACACACACACACACACACACACACACACACACACACACACACACACACACACACACACACACACACACACACTCATCTTCAACCGCTTATCCCAATCGAGGGTTTCGGGGGGCTGGAGCCTATCCCAGCAGTCATAGAGTGTGAGGCAGGGTTCACACTGGACAGCACACCAGGCTGTCGCAGGGTCACATATAGACAACAAACGCAGTCACACCTGCACGCACACCTACAGACAATTTAAAGTGTCCAATCCACCTAAGCTGTGTGTCTTTGGATATGGGAGGAAGCCGGAGGACCCGGAGAGAACCCACGCAAACTCCACACAGAAAGGCCACAGGTGGGAATCGAACCCATGATCTTCTCGCTGTGAGGCAACAGTGCTAACCACTAATCCACCGTGCTACCCTCAACATTTTACACAATATCTTAATCAAAACAAGACTGGCACTCACTGTCGCCTGACGGTTCGATCTGGATATGATTTGAATTTAATATTGCTAAGCCCGTTTGGTGTACATTTCCCATTATATCTCAATCAAAAGTGCGTCAATCACTCTCATTTGTCTGTTGTGGATTTACCTACGCCACCAAAATTAGATGGAGGTTCAATTTTATGCCTGTTTTTCTTCCAATTATGAGTCTGAAACCAAATGCCAAATAGCAATGACAAATTGTGCTGAGCGGAAATAACCGATAGTCTGTGAAAATTATCTGAAAAAGAATTCAGAAACTGAAAAAAGATGAAAAAATGACCACACCACACAAAAAATATTCACAAAAACATACTGCTGATTTTTGATCATGTCTAATTTAACTTATGAAAAGTCACCTCTAACAGGACTTTGACATTGAAAATGTTTTCCAAGGTAAAATTTTGTGGAACTGGAAACTTGTGGAGGTTGGAATCCGGTTGTTAAGTGTGACATAACGCATCATGTGATTTTCAACTTCCGGCTCCAAACAAAAAAGGCGCGCTGTCATTAACATTGAGAACTGCACTGAGACGCTCTGATCAGGCTGCACTTAAACCGTTGTACACAGACAACAGCATTAACATCGCAACATAAAACTCTTTGTATATTGTGCCTAAAACTCTTCTGGATATATTAACTGAGTTTTTAGACGTTGTTACTGCTTTTGTTTTATGTAAAAATGTCAGACGCTCAGGTCGTTTCTCCGTCTCACCGCTTCCTGTTCATGTTGTTCGGGGAGAAAGTGAAGTTTGCACTTTAACGTCCTGTTTATTGTAATAAATAATTTTTTATTAACAAACAGACATGTATATTTTACCTGTGCATAATAAAATATGTAAAGTAAAAGAAAAACGTTTTATTAAGTGTTCTGACCATAGAACCAGATGAATGCGGTTAACGGAGGTGGAGGCGGAGAGGGGAGGGACGGAGGTTTGTGCACAAAATAAACACAAACTAAACACAAACTAAACTTAAACTGTAAATCCTTAAAAGGATCAAACAGATGTAACTTTAATTGTAAACTTGGAGGTCTTTGGACCTGGAAACAGATTTATCACGTGATGCGTTACGTCAGCGCTTAACAACCGGATTGGCCAAAGGGAGTCCATTGCTCAACTGCTGACCCACGTGCACACCTGGTCAGCGGGATGGACCCACATGTTTACTGTAGTAGGAATTTTCTGTTATTTTTTTGTTTTTTTTCTTCGAAATTAAGACCACAATGTAAAAAAGTATCGTGCCGGCAGCTGTGAGGTACATGTGTAGCAGCTTATACTCTCTGTACAGAGTGCACGCCTGGTCAGCACATGCTCACAGAGGTGGATGAATACTGTAGCCATTCTGGAGAACTGAGGATATCTGTCCACAGGAGGATGTTGCGCACCATCTGTGCTTGACGACAGCAGCTAGGACCTCTTTCATTGTGCTGAACATGATATATTTCATTCTGCAGAAAATCATTCCACATGTGCTGAGTGTCCTGTTCACAGTTTTCTTCCTGTTGTGTTTCTTCTCCTCAGTGGAGACAAAAGGCATTGTTATTATTATTTATTTTTATTGTTACTATTTACAGGGTTGTTACTGGGTACTGTTGGGTGAATCTCCACAGCATCTATTCACATAGCAGGTTAATATCATGATAATACTAGCTGAGCACTTTGTGTGCAATGTACAAATTTGTTGCTCGTTTGCGTGTTTGGTCACTAATTCACATCTCCAGCTACTTTCCAACAGTCGTGCCCAGTGAGGCAAAGGTTCATCTTTCAGCAGGACAATGACCCAAAGCACACAGCCAAGATATCAAAGGAGTGGCTTCAGGACAACTCTAGGAATGTCCTTGAGTGGCCCAGCCAGAGCCCAGACCTGAATCTGATTGAACATTTTTGGAGAGATCTGAAAATGTCTGTGCACCGATGCTTCCCATCCAACTTGAATGAGCTTAACAGGTGCTGCAAAGAGGAATGGACAAAACTGTCCAATGATATGTGCATCAAGCTTGAGACATCGTGTTCAAGAAGACTTGACTGTAATTACTGCCAAAGGTACAATAAAGTATTGAGCAAAAGGTGTGAATACTTACGTACCTGTGATTTCTTGTTTTTTTTTTTTTTTAATGTACATTGGAGAAAAAAACACTTTCTTTCACATTGTCATTATGGGGTACTGAGTGTAGAATTTTGAGGAAAAAAAAGAGTTTCTTCTGTTTTGGAATAAGGCTGTAACATAACAAAATGTGAAAAAATGTGTGAAGACTTTGTGGATTCACTGTAACTCCGTAAGTGGGTTTTGAGGACAAATGTCTTCTAAGGAACATCTGAGCGAGGTCCAGTGCTCATGTTCACAAGAGCATCGCTGAAAGAAAACAGTCCTTCACCTCATGTTTGCCTTCCATTCACTAAGACGATGAAACCAGAGCTTTTCACAAACAGTCCCAAAGATAATAAACTCTAAAACACCTGCTGTGCAGCAGCATGTACCGACAACAGCTTCAACAAGCTCCGAGCTGGACAGCAGTGAGAGGACAACTGTAACCACTGTCCGTCTGTCTGTCCAGTGGCCACGTTAGGGGTTGTAAATGTGAATTTGTCTACACAGTATAGGAGCTGAAGCTAGGTGGCGCCGTGTCTCCTGCAGCTGTGGCGTTCTATCTTAACTCTGTGTCAAAGAGAGTTGTGTGAATCAGTTTCAGGCATGCCCAGGGTCAAAGGGGTACAAGGGGCTTTAACTCAAGGAAACAGATCCAATTTAGACTTGAGCCTCTCATGTGCCTTCTGACAAACTGAACCTGAATGTCTTCTTTTTCAGAAAATCATTTTTGTCCACTATGATACTGTGTAACTGTGTGTTGATGCCAAAGTTAAAAGCTGCACTGTGTGCAGTCTCTCCAATCACAGCCACCGAAGCCTGTAGCTCCTTCAGAGTTGCCTGGGTGTCTTGGTGGCTTCCCTCACTTTTCTCCTTGTGTGGTCACTTAGTTTTGGGAAATGCAGCGTTGCGTACATTCGGCCAGAAAGACTCAGATTACAAAGTACTCACTTAGAATCAGCTAATCAATAACAGCTGTTATCTCTAAACAGCTGGTCACTCTTTCAGCCAACAACTCATGACCAGAGGAAATGTGCACGTTCTTTATGATGTCACCTTTCTACTGCTGGCAGTTCACACACTGGGAAGTTGTCTCCTCCACTCCACCACCACCACCAATTGGTTCCTGTCTGATGCCAGGGCTAGGCCTTCTAGTCACATCCTGCCTCCTTCCGATGGCAGGATGTGAGAGTTAAGTACCCTCTACGGCAACATCTACTAAATACTGTTCTAACATTCTGTACATTATCAGAGTGAATTTTAATGTTTAAATTTACCTTGCCTTCTAAGTCTTTACGGTAGAGCCGCCTCCTCCAGACACATGTAGCAGACAGTAACATACTCTTTGTATTTCTTCATGATTGATGTATGAGTAACTGAAGTCCAAGACATATTTAGTGACTTGGAAATGTTCAAGCATCCATCCCCTGACCTGTCTAAAGAAAACTAGAAATCCTTATTTTTAGTTTTGTTGAAATACTCAGTGGCTCTGTTAATGTTGTGGTCTGTCCCCTTTCTGTGTTTTGTGTCCTTATGTTAGCTGGCATTGTGTTCTGTTCCCTGTCTATGTCTTATCTGTTACTTGTGTTGTTTTGCATGATTTAGCCATTTTTTAGTTACACTTTTGTTTTTAGCTTTTGTCCTTTGGTTTGGGACTTTGTTACTTTGTGGTTCCACTTGTAGTTTGGTATTTAGTTGTGGTATGTGTTTGTTTGTACTCACCCCCAGAGTTCTTTGTGGTTTGTGTCACTCTGTCTTTGTCAGCCCTGTGTGTGTTTGTAGGCATGTCTCTGTCACTGGTTGTCCCTCACAGCTGTCTCACATTCCCAGTCACACCACCTGTTTCTCGTCCATTTGTCTCTGTGTCACTACTTAAGTTTGTCACAGTGTGGTTCTCAGTTGCTGGGTTTTTCTGGTTTATTGTGTTCCTGTTTGGTTAATTTTTCTGTGTTTCTTCATATCTACTTGCCCTGGTGTTGCTGCTGATTCTCATCCTGTGCTCCTCTCTGTTTGGACTGCTCGATACCTTTGGACTCATCAGCATATGGTAAATAAACCATTAACTTTTTATCCTACACCCGTCTGGTCTGTGCTTGCATCTTTGGGTTCAATCCTGTCATACCCTAACAGTAAATGGAGAGATTTTTGTATGCACGTGGCTGTAAATCTTAAATCAGGGGTGGGCAACTTGTTCCACAAAGGGCCAAGAAGGTGCAGGTTTTCTTTACAGCGTGATTCCACCAGGTGATTTCACTGATTAACTGATTCCATTTTCTCAAAGTGATATTAATACAATAACATGCTTTTGGAGGGCGGTATGCATTTTCAAGAGGCCCGACGTCCATGCCCAGTCGCCCAAAATGACAGCTATTCGCCCGAGTTAGATGAGGGCGAATAGCTGTCATTGCGGGCGACGGGATGGATGGAGGGACTCAGAAAAATGCATACCGCATGACAACAGCATGTTATTTGCATTATTATGACTTTTTACTGAGATACACAACACGTAACGCATACATAAAAAGTTGGCTCACTTTTGTCGTGTCGCTTGCCGTGCGCGCTGCTCTCCAAATTCGGCAATGCATCCTCATCAAGCTGGCTGCTTTAGCTGCTGTTCATTGTCGTACTATCCATGAGGAAATCATCCGGAATATCCATACTGGGACCAAAACACACTTCTCGCTTTTTCATCTTTTCCTCTACGGACAGTTCTTGGGCTGCGCGCCATTTGTTTACGTGGGTATAGCCAGGTAGCGTCGATGTAAATCTACAATACCAGCCTAGCAACGCCTCGGTAAAGTGATAATAATAATCAGTAATCACCTGGTGGAATCAGTGGCTGCAAAGAAAACCTGCACCCTCTTGGCCCTTTCTGGAACAAATTGCCCACCCCTGTCTTAAATGGTTCATATTATATTTTCATTAAATCCCTTGAATTAAAGCTAACAAACACAGCTTGTTTACTTTCATCTCCAATGTTATGGTGAAGAGAGGAAACGTTACAAATGCAAAAAATTAAACGTTTAATTTTTTTTTCATCACAGAGCACTGAACGCAGAAAGTACGCAATTTTTAAGTAAGTCTACACAATACTCAGCTACTGTATGTAAATCTACTGTGCTACTGTACACCAAGCCTCTGCAATACACAACCCTATGCTAGTGCAAAAAATTATTTTCCAAGGTTGGACCATGTATCATGCCAACATGGTCTACACGGCAAGTCGTGATTCAGCAGCACGAAATATACATTAATCTATTGGTTCGTGATATTGTAAAGAAAAGCGCCTCATTTTCATCACAGCAGCACAAATTCATTCTAATTCATTCTGTGACGGCTGCACGGAATTATAAATGAAGCGGGGGGGGGGGGGGGGACCTGATAAACATAAAGCAGCAGGACCTGATGGGATCCCCCCTGAGGCTGCTGAGGACCTGTGTAGATGAGCTCTGTGATGTCCTCAGCCACATCTTTAACAAGAGCCTCACCCTGGGGGTGGTACCCACCCTGTGGAAGACCTCCTGTGTGGTCGCTGTTCCCAAAACACCGCACGCCAAGGAACCGGCCCACTACAGACCAGTTGACCTCCCACCTCATGAAGACCATGGAACGGCTCATCCTGTCTCATCACCGCACCGTGGTGAGCGACATCCTGGATCCACTGCAGTTCGCCTACAGGCCAAACATCGGGGTAGATGACACTGTCATCTACTTGCTGCGGCGAGTGCTCACCCACCTGGAGACCGGCGGGAGTGCTGTGAAAGTCATGTTCTTTGATTTCTCCAGTGCTTTCAACACCATCAGACCTGCGCTGCTGTGGGGGAAGCTGGAGGACGCAGGTGCGGATGGACACCTCGCTGCCTGGACCATCGACTACCTCACTGACTGCCCGCAGTACGTGCGGCTGCGCGGCTGTTAGTCTGAGGTGGTATGGTGCAGCACCGGGGTCCCCCAGGGCACTGTCCTCTCGCCTTTCCTCTTCATCCTTTACACCTCGGACTTCACCTACAACACGGACAGCTGCTACCTCCAGAAGTTCTCTGATGACTCCGACATTGTGGGTCGTGTGTCTGAGGGGAATGAGCTGGAGTACCGGTCAGTCATCACAGACTTCATGGACTGGTATGAGTGCAACCACTTGTGTCTCAACACCAGTAAGACTAAGGAGGTGGTGATCGACTTCAGAAAGAAACCACCACCTCACCCACCGGTGAACATCCAGGGGGAGGACATAAAGACTGTGGACAGTTTCAAATACCTGGGTGTTCACCTCAACAACAAACTCACTGGACTCACAACACTGACGCCCTGTACAAAAAAGGCCAGAGTCGCCTCCACCTCCTGAGGAGACTGAGATCCTTTGGAGAGAGCAGGCCTCTACTTAAGACCTTCTATGACTCTGTTGTAGCCTCTGCTCTCCTCTGTGCTGTTGTCTGTTGGGCCCCGGGCAGCACAGAGTGGGAGAGAAAGAGAATGAACAAGCTGGTCAGGAAGTCCAGCTCTGTCCTGGGCTGTCCTCTGGACTCTCTGGAGGAGGTGGCTGAGAGGAGGGTGTTAACCAAGTTCAAATCCATCATGAACAACTCCTCTCACCCTCTGCACCGGACTGTAGTGGAGCTGAGCAGCTCCTTCAGTGACAGAAAAAGGCACCCTCAGTGCAAGAAGGAACAATACCGCAGGTCGTTCCTCCCTGCTGCTGTTAAGCTGTACAATAACACTGTGAAATAACCACGTGCAACAGTATGTCCACAATCATGTGCAATAACAACTCGTTTACAAATCCCAGCACTAATGTCACCTTATCACATTCGAAATTCCACTTCACATATTGTAAATAAGATGCTCCTATTTTTTTATTTGAATCATATATATATATATATATATATATATATATATATATATATATATATATATATATATATATATATATATATATATATATTCTATTTCTACCTCATTTTCTTATTTTATTGTATTGTTACAAGTATTATTATTATTGCTTATCTTTGCACACGCTGTTTGATGCACATTTTCCTCTACGCGCACTCATCTTGTGTGTTTTTAAGAGCTGACGTAACATGTGAATTTCTCCACTGTGAGATCAATAAAGTCTTATGTCATAGAATCCAATGGATGTTGACCTTGTTTGACCTTTACTTTGGAGACCAAGCATTCAACACTGTCAAAACTATTCCATTTATTAATCCTATTAGCGCAACTAATAATTTGCATCACTTTTTGCCAAAATTGGAGCAACTTTCATTTTTAACCCCTGTACAAACTGAAATCGACCTTTGGCACAATTCTTAATGTTTTTACCCCATAACTCCATAACATTCAGTCACAGATAGTCCAAACTATACCTTTTTTTGGAATCTTTATGACCAAACAAATAATGTGGTATAGTTTTCAATGTGACTGGAGCATTTTTAAATTTTAACCCCTGTGTAATTCTTCAATTGACCCCTACCTGGCTACCAAATAAAAATTCAAGTGGCCAATCTTTTTTTTTTTTTTCAAAAGAGTAAAGGAGTATTTGTGCCAAATTTGGTGCTTGTGTCACCATTGGAAGGACTGTTTCAGTTATCTGCTGCACTATTGATGGACCTCAGAGTTTCGTTTACGTGGGGCTGAATTGCGTTCTAATGCAGAAGGAGGTCAAACATGGCGTGTGTGTGCGCTGACCCATCATATCTGCTCACTGTGAGCTCAGACAGTCCTCGAGCTGATTTCGTGTTTTTACATGTCTGAACGTTCAGCCTGACAGCTGTAAATATCGTCTGTCATGTCACCTTGTACAACACTGTTTGGAATTGTGCCACGTGTTCAGTGGCTGAAAAAGCCGCCAGCACACTAACTACCTTCATATTTCAGGTCACATTGAGGAGAGTAAATAATGAAATGTAAAATTCACTCTCCAGATCTGTGACGCTGATTCACACTCTAGTTTTAACCAAAAGCTAAGTTACGACGTGCTTAGTGGATACCAACAGATGCAGAAGTCCTAAAACACTTTCAGAGTGCTGACGCGCAGTTAATACAGTAGTTACGGTAGTGAATTCCTCCACACGGTCGCTCCTGTGGATGCTGCCTTCAGGGACAGTCAGAATTATTGGAATTTTGTTCACGGTGTTGTTGCGACTTTTCCCCCTTTTTATGACCTAAATTGATAATTATTGCCTAATTTAAAGGATTTCTTTTTAAATCCACAGACAGCAAAAGGTAAGGTCCATTAATTCCCTATTGCTTATTTTCTTGTAATTATCTTGGACAAATTCTAAAACACTCGCGAAACATAAAAGTTACCCCCCCCCCCCCCACACACACACACGCGCAGGCATAGACAGAGCGCCTGTTAATTAAATTAAAATTATTATGCATTATATTTTTAATTGTCATATGAGACTCCTGTCCAGGAGGAGTTCTTGACTTTGTGTGTGTGTGTGTGTGTGTGTGTGTGTGTGTGTGTGTGTGTGTGTGTGTGTGTGTGTGTGTGTGTGAGAGAGAGAGAGAGAGAGAGAGAGAGAAAATCAATTGCAGTTATATCCATATTACTTTTTACTTCAGTGAGGGTTATGGGGATGTTTATAAAATGTTATTTTTTTAATCATTTTTATACATTGCCTAATTCTCTTATTTAATCTGAAATGTGAAACTTATCTAGTAAGTAAGAAAATCTCTTCAGCTGCTCCCTTGTTTTTCAGTCAGGGTCGCCACAGCAAATCCGAGGTGGATCTGCAGGTTGATTTGGCACATGTTTTTACACCGGGTGCTCTTCCTGACACAACTCCACATTACATAGAGAAATACATGTGGCAGGGAACCTTTCAGACAGAAGGTTCACAAACCACCACCTCTGCATGAAGTGTGAAATGTGACTAAATGGGATAAAAGATAAGCACATATGTTGTCCTGATAATGTATTATTTTTGTTGTTACTGCTTTACATCTCTGGGTTGTGTTTTAATTGCATTTAATCTTTTCCTTCCTCAGCTGTAAACAGGTTTATTTCTTTGACTGGTGAGAAACGGAGCGGATGGTGTCCGTGTTCAGTCTGAGGGGCACCGGGGCCGTTTCAGGCCTGAAAAGCTCGACGAGTGCGGAAGTTTGATATTTTCGAGGTGCCCTGAAGGCAGCAGAAAGTCTTGGTCAGTGAGTTGAGTCTTGGAGGAGTTCGGGGAGAGTCTGAACGCGCCGCCGGTGACCAGCCGAACCGGTCCGCTGCTCGGATCAGACCTGCGGGGGTGGACGCTCCACGAGTTCGGATTTGGACTTTCAAAACCATGGGATTCGAGCTGGACCGTTTCAAGGGAGCCGTGGACCCGGATTTCAAATGCAACTTGTGCAACAAAGTTCTGGAGGACCCGCTGACGACTCCGTGCGGTCACGTCTTCTGCGCCGGCTGCGTGCTGCCGTGGGTCGTCCAGCAGAGCAGCTGCCCCGTCAAGTGTCAGCGGATCTCCACCAAAGAGCTGAACCACGTCCTGCCCCTAAAGAACCTGATCCTCAAGCTGGAGATCAAATGTGACAACCAGGCCAGGGGCTGCGCGGCCGTGGTCACGCTGCAGCACCTGGCCGAGCACGCCGAGGTGTGCGAGTACAGCCCGGCCAAGTGCGCCAACAAAGGCTGCGCCGAGGTGCTCAACCTGCGGGACGTGGGCGCGCACATGCGGGAGACGTGCGAGTACAGAGCCTTGGGGACGTGCGAGGGTGGCTGCGGGCTGATGCTCAGCCACAGAGAGTCCCAGAACCACTGCTGCGTGCGCGCGCTGAAGGCGCACAACAGCGCGCTGCAGTGCAAAGTTCTGAGCCTGGACCGGGAGCTGAAGAAGCAAAGCATCAAAGCCAACAAGAGGGAGAAGGTGCTGCTGGCGCAGCTGTCCGCCGTGCACGGAGAGCTGCAGCTGACCGCGCTCAAGTACCAGAAGAAATTCACAGAGTACAGCGCCAGGATCCGCGCCCTGACCCGCACCGTCAGCCTGTCCTGCCAGGTAACACAACCGTTACACAGCCGTTACACTGCTGCCAGGTGACACAACCGTTACACAGCCGTTACACTGCTGCCAGGTGACACAACCGTTACACAGCCGTTACACTGCTGCCAAGTGACACAACTGTTACACAGCCATTACACTGCTGCCAGGTGACAACTTACACAGCCGTTACACTGCTGCCAAATGGCAAAATTGTTACACAACCGTTACACTGCTGCCAAGTGACACAACTGTTACACAGCCGTTACACTGCTGCCAAGTGACACAACTGTTACACTGCTGCCAGGTGACACAACCGTTACACAGCCGTTACACTGCTGCAAAGTGACAGAACTGTTACACAGCCGTTACACTGCTGTCTGGTGACACAACTGTTACACAGCCGTTACACTGCTGCCTGGTGACACAACTGTTACACAGCTGTTACACTGCTGCCAAGTGACACAACTGTTACACAGCCATTACACTGCTGCAAGGTGACACAACTGTTACACAACAGTTACACTGCTGCAAGGTGACACAACCGTTACACAGCCGCTACACTGCTGCCAAGTGACACAACTGTTACACTGCTGCCAGGTGACACAACTGTTACACAGCCTACACTGCTGCCAAGTGACACAACTGTTACACAGCCGTTACACTGCTGCCAAGTGACACAACTGTTACACAGCCGTTACACTGCTGTCAAGTGACACAACTGTTACACAGCCATTACACTGCTGCAAGGTGACACAACTGTTACACAGCCGTTACACTGCTGCAAGGTGACACATCTGTTACGCAGCCGTTACACTGCTGCCAAATCAATCAATTCAATCAATCAATCAATTTTTTTATATAGCGCCAAATCACAACAAACAGTTGCCCCAAGGCGCTTTATATTGCAAGGCAAGGCCATACAATAATTATGTAAAACCCCAACGGTCAAAACGACCCCCTGTGAGCAAGCACTTGGCTACAGTGGGAAGGAAAAACTCCCTTTTAACAGGAAGAAACCTCCAGCAGAACCAGGCTCAGGGAGGGGCAGTCTTCTGCTGGGACTGGTTGGGGCTGAGGGAGAGAACCAGGAAAAAGACATGCTGTGGAGGGGAGCAGACATCGATCACTAATGATTAAATGCAGAGTGGTGCATACAGAGCAAAAAGAGAAAGAAACAGTGCATCATGGGAACCCCCCAGCAGTCTACGTCTATAGCAGCATAACTAAGGGATGGTTCAGGGTCACCTGATCCAGCCCTAACTATAAGCTTTAGCAAAAAGGAAAGTTTTAAGCCTAATCTTAAAAGTAGAGAGGGTGTCTGTCTCCCTGATCTGAATTGGGAGCTGGTTCCACAGGAGAGGAGCCTGAAAGCTGAAGGCTCTGCCTCCCATTCTACTCTTACAAACCCTAGGAACTACAAGTAAGCCTGCAGTCTGAGAGCGAAGCGCTCTATTGGGGTGATATGGTACTACGAGGTCCCTAAGATAAGATGGGACCTGATTATTCAAAACCTTATAAGTAAGAAGAAGAATTTTAAATTCTATTCTAGAATTAACAGGAAGCCAATGAAGAGAGGCCAATATGGGTGAGATATGCTCTCTCCTTCTACTCCCCGTCAGTACTCTAGCTGCAGCATTTTGAATTAACTGAAGGCTTTTTAGGGAACTTTTAGGACAACCTGATAATAATGAATTACAATAGTCCAGCCTAGAGGAAATAAATGCATGAATTAGTTTTTCAGCATCACTCTGAGACAAGACCTTTCTGATTTTAGAGATATTGCGTAAATGCAAAAAAGCAGTCCTACATATTTGTTTAATATGCGCTTTGAATGACATATCCTGATCAAAAATGACTCCAAGATTTCTCACAGTATTACTAGAGGTCAGGGTAATGCCATCCAGAGTAAGGATCTGGTTAGACACCATGTTTCTAAGATTTGTGGGGCCAAGTACAATAACTTCAGTTTTATCTGAGTTTAAAAGCAGGAAATTAGAGGTCATCCATGTCTTTATGTCTGTAAGACAATCCTGCAGTTTAGCTAATTGGTGTGTGTCCTCTGGCTTCATGGATAGATAAAGCTCGGTATCATCTGCGTAACAATGAAAATTTAAGCAATACCGTCTAATAATACTGCCTAAGGGAAGCATGTATAAAGTGAATAAAATTGGTCCTAGCACAGAACCTTGTGGAACTCCATAATTAACTTTAGTCTGTGAAGAAGAGTCTCCATTTACATGAACAAATTGTAATCTATTAGACAAATATGATTCAAACCACCGCAGCGCAGTGCCTTTAATACCTATTGCATGCTCTAATCTCTGTAATAAAATTTTATGGTCAACAGTATCAAAAGCAGCACTGAGGTCTAACAGAACAAGCACAGAGATGAGTCCACTGTCCGAGGCCATAAGAAGATCATTTGTAACCTTCACTAATGCTGTTTCTGTACTATGATGAATTCTAAAACCTGACTGAAACTCTTCAAATAGACCATTCCTCTGCAGATGATCAGTTAGCTGTTTTACAACTACCCTTTCAAGAATTTTTGAGAGAAAAGGAAGGTTGGAGATTGGCCTATAATTAGCTAAGATAGCTGGGTCAAGTGATGGCTTTTTAAGTAATGATTTAATTACTGCCACCTTAAAAGCCTGTGGTACATAGCCAACTAACAAAGATAGATTGATCATATTTAAGATCGAAGCATTAAATAATGGTAGGGCTTCCTTGAGCAGCCTGGTAGGAATGGGGTCTAATAAACATGTTGATGGTTTGGATGAAGTAACTAATGAAAATAACTCAGACAGAACAATCGGAGAGAAAGAGTCTAACCAAATACCGGCATCACTGAAAGCAGCCAAAGATAACGATACGTCTTTGGGATGGTTATGAGTAATTTTTTCTCTAATAGTTAAAATTTTGTTAGCAAAGAAAGTCATGAAGTCATTACTAGTTAAAGTTAATGGAATACTCAGCTCAATAGAGCTCTGACTCTTTGTCAGCCTGGCTACAGTGCTGAAAAGAAACCTGGGGTTGTTCTTATTTTCTTCAATTAGTGATGAGTAGAAAGATGTCCTAGCTTTACGGAGGGCTTTTTTTTATAGAGCAACAGACTCTTTTTCCAGGCTAAGTGAAGATCTTCTAAATTAGTGAGACGCCATTTCTTCTCCAACTTACGGGTTATCTGCTTTAAGCTACGAGTTTGTGAGTTATACCACGGAGTCAGACACTTCTGATTTAAAGCTCTCTTTTTCAGAGGAGCTACAGCATCCAAAGTTGTCTTCAATGAGGATGTAAAACTATTGACGAGATACTCTATCTCCCTTACAGAGTTTAGGTAGCTACTCTGCACTGTGTTGGTATATGGCATTAGAGAACATAAAGAAGGAATCATATCCTTAAACCTAGTTACAGCGCTTTCTGAAAGACTTCTAGTGTAATGAAACTTATTCCCCACTGCTGGGTAGTCCATCAGAGTAAATGTAAATGTTATTAAGAAATGATCAGACAGAAGGGAGTTTTCAGGGAATATTGTTAAGTCTTCTATTTCCATACCATAAGTCAGAACAAGATCTAAGATATGATTAAAGTGGTGGGTGGACTCATTTACTTTTTGAGCAAAGCCAATAGAGTCTAATAATAGATTAAATGCAGTGTTGAGGCTGTCATTCTCAGCATCTGTGTGGATGTTAAAATCGCCCACTATAATTATCTTATCTGAGCTAAGCACTAAGTCAGACAAAAGGTCTGAAAATTCACAGAGAAACTCACAGTAACGACCAGGTGGACGATAGATAATAACAAATAAAACTGGTTTTTGGGACTTCCAATTTGGATGGACAAGACTAAGAGACAAGCTTTCAAATGAATTAAAGCTCTGTCTGGGTTTTTGATTAATTAATAAGCTGGAATGGAAGATTGCTGCTAATCCTCCGCCCCGGCCCGTGCTATGAGCATTCTGACAGTTAGTGTGACTCGGGGGTGTTGACTCATTTAAACTAACATATTCATCCTGCTGTAACCAGGTTTCTGTTAGGCAGAATAAATCAATATGTTGATCAATTATTATATCATTTACCAACAGGGACTTAGAAGAGAGAGACCTAATGTTTAATAGACCACATTTAACTGTTTTAGTCTGTGGTGCAGTTGAAGGTGCTATATTATTTTTTCTTTTTGAATTTTTATGCTTAAATAGATTTTTGCTGGTTGTTGGTGGTCTGGGAGCAGACACCGTCTCTACGGGGATGGGGTAATGAGGGGATGGCAGGGGGAGAGAAGCTGCAGAGAGGTGTGTAAGACTACAACTCTGCTTCCTGGTCCCAACCCTGGATAGTCACGGTTTGGAGGATTTAAGAAAATTGTCCAGATTTCTAGAAATGAGAGCTGCTCCATCCAAAGTGGGATGGATGCCGTCTCTCCTAACAAGACCAGGTTTTCCCCAGAAGCTTTGCCAATTATCTATGAAGCCCACCTCATTTTTTGGACACCACTCAGACAGCCAGCAATTCAAGGAGAACATGCGGCTAAACATGTCACTCCCGGTCCGATTGGGGAGGGGCCCAGAGAAAACTACAGAGTCCGACATTGTTTTTGCAAAGTTACACACCGATTTAATGTTAATTTTAGTGACCTCCGATTGGCGTAACCGGGTGTCATTACTGCCGACGTGAATTACAATCTTACCAAATTTACGCTTAGCCTTAGCCAGCAGTTTCAAATTTCCTTCAATGTCGCCTGCTCTGGCCCCCGGAAGACAATTGACTATGGTTGCTGGTGTCGCTAACTTCACATTTCTCAAAACAGAGTCGCCAATAACCAGAGTTTGATCCTCGGCGGGTGTGTCGTCGAGTGGGGAAAAACGGTTAGAGATGTGAACGGGTTGGTGGTGTACACGGGGCTTCTGTTTAGGGCTACGCTTCCTCCTCACAGTCACCCAGTCAGCCTGCTTTCCCGGCTGCTCGGGATCTGCCAGGGGGGAACTAACGGCGGCTAAGCTACCTTGGTCCGCACCGACTACAGGGGCCTGGCTAGCTGTAGAATTTTCCACGGTGCGGAGCCGAGTCTCCAATTCGCCCAGCCTGGCCTCCAAAGCTACGAATAAGCTACACTTATTACACAGCCGTGACACTGCCGCAAGGTGACACAACTGTTACACCGCAAGGTGACACAACTGTTACACAACCGTTACACTGCTGCCAAATGACACAACTGTTACACAGCTGTTACACTGCTGCCAAGTGACACAACTGTTACATAACCGTTACACTGTTACCAGGTGACACAACCATTACACAGCCATTACACTGCTGCCAAGTGACACAACTGTTACACTGCTGCCAGGTGACACAACTGTTACACAGCCATACACTGCTGCCAGGTGACACAACTGTTACACAGCTGTTACACTGCTGCCAGGTGACACAACTGTTACACAGCCGTCACACTGCTGCCAGGTGACACAACTGTTACACAGCCGTTACACTGCTGCCAAATGACACAACTGTTACACAGCCGTTACACTGCTGCCAAGTGACACAACTGTTACACAGCCGTTACACTGATGCCAGGTGACACAACTGTTACACAGCCGTGACACTGCCGCAAGGTGACACAACTGTTACACCGCAAGGTGACACAACTGTTACACAACCGTTACACTGCTGTCAGGTGACACAACTGTTACACAGCTGCTGCCAAGTGAGACAACTGTTACACAGCCAACAGCCGTGACACTGCTGCAAGGTGACACAACTGTTACACAACCGTTACACTGCTGCAAGGTAACACAACCGTTACACAGCCGTTACACTGCTGCCAAGTGACACAACTGTTACACAGCCGTTACAATGCTGCAAGGTGATACAACTATTACACAACCGTTACACTGCTGCCAGGTGACATAACTGTTACACTACTGTGAAGTAACACAACTGTTACACTGCTGAGACGTAACACAGCTGTTACCCTGCTGCAAGTTGACACAACTGTTACACTGTTACGAGGTAACACAACTGTTACACTGCTGCCAGGTAACACAACTTTTACACAACTGTTACACTGGTGCGAGGTAACACATCCATTACACTGCTACGAGGTAACTCAACCGTTACGCTGCTGCCATTTAGCACAACTGTTACACTACTCTGTTACACTACTGCGAGGTGACACATCTGTTACAATGCTGCAAGGTGACACAATTGTTACACTGCTGCTAGGTGACACAATTGTTACACTACTGCGAGGTAACACAACCTTTACACTGCTGCCAGGTAGCACAACTGTTACACTACTGCGAGGTAACACAACTGTTACACTGCTGTGAGGCGACACAATTGTTACACTGCTGCGAGGTGACACAACTGTTACACTACTGCGAGGTAACACAACCTTTACACTACTGCCAGGTAGCACAACTGTTACACTACTCTGTTACACTACTGCGAGGTGACATCTGTTACGCTACTGCAAGGTGACAAAATTGTTACACTACAAGGTGGAACAACTGATACACTACAAGGGAACACAACTCTTACACTGCTGCAAGGTAACAGATCAACAAAAGTTACACAGCAAGGTAACAAACCTGCAACAAAAAGCTACACTGCAAGGTAAAACAACTGCAGCAAAAAGTTATACCACAAAGTTACAACAACAGCAACTACAAGGGAACACAACTGTTACACAACTGCAAGGTAACACAGCAACAAAAGTTGCACAGCCAGGTAACAAACCTGCAACAAAAAGTTATACCACAAAGTAACAACTACAGCAACAAGTTAACACAACAAGAAAATGCTACACTGCAACGTAGCACAACTACAACAAAGTTACACTGCAAGGTAACACAACAGCAAGAAAAAGTTACACTGCCAGGTATAACAGCTGCAGCAAAAAATTACATTGCAAGGTGACACAACAACTAACCTTATACTGCAAGGTAACACAACAACAAACAACATTAAAAAGTCACACTGCAATGCCACACAACAACAACAAATGTTACTGTGCAAGGTAACACAACTACAGCAGGAACAACAAAAGTTATACTGCAATACAACACAACAACAACAAACGTTACACTGCAGTATAACACAACAACAAAAATGACACTGCAAGGTAGCACACCTACAACAACAACAAAAGTTAAACTGCAAGGTAACACAACATCAACAAACCTTATATTTCATAATACCATAATGCCTTCTGGCGC
The DNA here is from genome assembly GCF_902500255.1 of Thalassophryne amazonica. Taxonomy (NCBI): domain Eukaryota; kingdom Metazoa; phylum Chordata; class Actinopteri; order Batrachoidiformes; family Batrachoididae; genus Thalassophryne; species Thalassophryne amazonica. The sequence goes on along the minus strand of NC_047105.1, from coordinate 135,997,652 downwards.
ATGTGTTGGTTAACGCTCAAACCTTTAGAATTAGGGCATTACTTTAAAAGATATGTGTGATATTTTCACTTTGTAAAAATGACAGAGTTGCCGTTAATGTCGATAAACTGTCCAGAATTAGTTTTGTTTATAAATGAAACCATAAGTGAAAGTGTCTTGGTTTTCATGTGTCCTGCCACATGTCTGTGTTGTACGTGGGAAGTAAGTGACACTTCCTTATGGCAGTGGGCAGTGGGCAGGGTGCACAAAGACAGAAGCACTGGCTTGTTGTTCATTTTGGGTTTGTGATTGCCTTTCATTTTATTCAGAAGCCTTGGCCATGCTTAAACTTGAAACTGGCTACCAAGTCAGTACTAAAAGCTAGCGGTTAGCTATAACATCTGCTAATTTTTTTTTTATCAGTTTATCGGTTTAGTGTTATAAATTTAACTTTTCAGTTAGCAGATTAGCAGTTATTGAAGCTAATGTTTTGGTTAGCTGTGCCCACCACTGCACTGCAATGTCACACAACAATAGTAACAGCAACAAAAATTTCACTATAAGCTACAACCTGGTCCCACAGCAAGTCGTAATTCAGCAGCATGAAATAATCTATTGGTTCGTGATATTGTGACGAAAAGCACCTCATTTTTGTCAAGGCAGCATGAATTCATTCTCATTCATTCCGTGATAGCTGCATGAAATTAAAAGTGAATTGGGGGGTCGGGGGTGGTTATGGTTATGGTGGGGGGAAGGAGTAGGGTTAGGTTATGGTTAAGGTTAGGGTCGAGGGTCGGAGTAGGGTCAGTAATAGTGAGTTAAAAAACCCTGTCACGAAAATTTGACATTTTTTGTGACATTTTGACACAAGCACGAAAAAAAAAAAACGTGAGACTGGGCTGATAAGGTAACACAACTACAACAACAGTAAAAGTTGCTCTGTAAGGTAACACAACTACAGGAGCAACAACAAAAATTACACTGCAGTACAGCAGAACAACAACAAACGTTACACTGCAATGAAGCGCAACAGCAAACAGTGTTACAAAGTCACACTGCAATACACAACAACAGTAACAACAACAAAAATTACACTACAAGGTAACATAACAACAACAGCAAAAGTTACTCTGCAAGGTAACACAACTACACAACTACTAATTAAATTAAAAAGACGCCTATCGCCCCGTATCTGCACAAATTAAAATCCAGTTATTAATTTTTGTTGACCAGGATGTGTCACAACGCCACACAACCTTTACGATGAGTTACAGTGGCCTGCCACAGATTACTCACTATAACATGCCCCATTTGGGTATCCGATTGGTTTTTTAATAACATAGTAACATAGTAAGTAATGGAGGACCTGCTTAATTCTGCATGCAGCATTATTCATCAAACAGCCTTTGTTTTTGCATGACTTTTCCATTATTTCGTCACATCTTCACTCGGTGCCTCAAGGGGTTGAAACCCCTCAACACTCTCCCTCCCCCTGATAAACCACTGGACTGCTTTCCAGTGTCCCACGGTCCGAATGCTGCAACTAAACTGGTACAGAGCTCTGCGTCTCACAGGATGGATTTTTATATATACTCGTATATATATATATACATATATATATATATATATATATATATATATATATATATATATATATATATATATATATATATATATATATATATATTTCATCTTAGGTGCATGTCCACTGTGAGAGACGTAATCTAAAAAAAAAAAATCCGGAAATCACTATGTATGATTTTTTTAATAATTTATTTGTATGTTACTGCCGCAAATAAGTATTTGAACACCTACCAACCAGCAAGAATTCTGGCTCACACAGACCTGTTAATTTTTCTTTAAGAAGCCCTTTTATTCTGCACTCTTTACCTGTATTAATTGCACCTGTTTGAAGTTGTTACCTGTATAAAAGACACCTGTTCACACACTCAATCAATCACACTCCAACCTGTCCACCATAGCCAAGACCAAAGAGCTGTCTAAGGACACCAGGGACAAAACTGTAGACCTGCACAAGGCTGGGATGGACTACAGGACAACAGGCAAGCAGCTTGGTAGAAGACAACAACTGTTATGATTATTTATTTATATTATTTATTTATTTATTGGCATTTGTTGTTTGCGACTTTGTTGGTGTTGAACCTCTACTGGTGGTTGGCTCTCACTGCGGTATTGTATTACTTCCTGTTCCGGAGCACAGCGGTGTTTTGCTGTATCTGTTAGCTGTTTAATCTGTGCAGTTAGATTGATCTAGTTAACTAGATAACGATTTGGTTCACAGTGTAATCTTCACGTGCCTTAACTAAAGCACTCCCTCTGCTGAATCACCTCTAAATTATTTACACATTATTCACTTTGTGTGTTTTTAGGAATCCGCTAGCTTAGCGCAGCTACTAGCTCTTAGCCGGTTTAGCATGGCAGCTTCTCCTGTCTCTCCCGCACTTTTCTGCTCTGGGTGTGAAATGTTTAGTTATTCCTCGGCCTCCTTTAGCAGTAATGGTACTTGTAATAAGTGTAGCTTATTCGTAGCTTTGGAGGCCAGGCTGGGCGAATTGGAGACTCGGCTCCGCTCCTTGGAAAATCCTACAGCTAGCCAGGCCCCTGTAGTCGGTGCGGACCAAGGTAGCTTAGCCGCCGTTAGTTCCCTCCCAGCAGATCCCGAGCAGCCGGGAAAGCAGGCCGACTGGGTGACTGTGAGGAGGAAGCGTAGTCTTAAACAGTAGCCCCGTGTACACCGCCAACCCGTTCATATCTCTAACCATTTTTCCCCACTCGGCGACACACCCACCGAGGATCAAACTCTGGTTATTGGCGACTCTGTTTTGAGAAATGTGAAGTTAGCGACACCAGCAACCATAACCAGTAATGACACCCGGTTACGCCAATCGGAGGTCACTAAAATTAATATTGAATCGGTGTGTAACTTTGCAAAAACAATGTCGGACTCTGTAGTTTTCTCTGGGCCCCTCCCCAATCGGACCGGGAGTGACATATTTAGCCGCATGTTCTCCTTGAATTGCTGGCTGTCTGAGTGGTGTCCAAAAAATGAGGTGGGCTTCATAGATAATTGGCAAAGCTTCTGGGGAAAACCTGGTCTTGTTAGGAGAGACGGCATCCATCCCACTTTGGATGGAGCAGCTCTCATTTCTAGAAATCTGGCCAATTTTCTTAAATCCTCCAAATCGTGACTATCCACGGTTGGGACCAGGAAGCAGAGTTGTAGTCTTACACACCTCTCTGCAGCTTCTCTCCCCCTGCCATCCCCTCATTACCCCATCCCCGTAGAGACGGTGCCTGCTCCCAGACCACCAACAACCAGTAAAAATCTATTTAAGCATAAAAATTCAAAAAGAAAAAATAATATAGCACCTTCAACTGCACCACAGACTAAAACAGTTAAATGTGGTCTATTAAACATTAGATCTCTCTCTTCTAAGTCCCTGTTAGTAAATGATATAATAATGGATCAACATACTGATTTATTCTGCCTTACAGAAACCTGGTTACAGCAGGATGAATATGTTAGTTTAAATGAGTCAACACCCCCGAGTCACACTAACTGCCAGAATGCTCGTAGCACGGGCCGAGGCGGAGGATTAGCAGCAATCTTCCACTCCAGCTTATTAATTAATCAAAAACCCAGACAGAGCTTTAATTCATTTGAAAGCTTGTCTCTTAGTCTTGTCCATCCAAATTAGAAGTCCCAAAAGCCAGTTTTATTTGTTGTTATCTATCGTCCTCCTGGTCGTTACTGTGAGTTTCTCTGTGAATTTTCGGACCTTTTGTCTGACTTAGTGCTTAGCTCAGATAAGCTAATTATAGTGGGCGATTTTAACATCCACACAGATGCTGAGAATGACAGCCTCAACACTGCATTTAATCTATTGTTAGACTCGATTGGCTTTGCTCAAAATGTAAATGAGTCCACCCACCACTTTAATCATACCTTAGATCTTGTTCTGACTTATGGTATGGAAAAGGCACTGCGCTGCGGTGGTTTGAATCATATTTATCTAATGGATTACAATTTGTTCATGTAAATGGGGAATCTTCTTCACAGACTAAGGTTAATTATGGAGTTCCACAAGGTTCTGTGCTAGGACCAATTGTATTCACTTTATACATGCATCCCTTAGGCAGTATTATTAGACAGCATTGCTTAAATTTTCATTGTTACGCAGATGATACTCAGCTTTATCTATCCATGAGAATGGGAGGCAGAGCCTTCAGCTTTCAGGCTCCTCTCCTGTGGAACCAGCTCCCAATTTGGATCAGGGAGACAGACACCCTCTCTACTTTTAAGATTAGGCTTAAAACTTTCCTTTTTGCTAAAGCTTATAGTTAGGGCTGAATCAGGTGACCCTGAACCATCCCTTAGTTATACTGCTATAGACTTAGACTGCTGGGGGGTTCCCATGATGCACTGAGTGTTTCTTTCTCTTTTTGCTCTGTATGCACCACTCTGCATTTAATCATTAGTGATTGATCTCTGCTCCCCTCCACAGCATGTCTTTTTCCTGGTTCTCTCCCTCAGCCCCAACCAGTCCCAGCAGAAGACTGCCCCTCCCTGAGCCTGGTTCTGCTGGAGGTTTCTTCCTGTTAAAAGCCAGTTTTTCCTTCCCACTGTCGCCAAGTGCTTGCTCACAGGGGGTCGTTTTGACAGTTGGGGTTTTTCTGTAATTATTGTATGGCTGCCTTGCAATATGAAGCGCCTTGGGGCACCTGTTTGTTGTGATTTGGTGCTATATAAATAAAATTGATTTGATTTGATTTATTAGAAAGTGGAAGAAACACTAGTCTCCCTCGGTCTGGGATTCCATGCAAGATCTCACTTTGTGGGTTAAGGATGATTCTGAGAAAGCTCAGAACTACACAGGAGGACCTGGTCAATGAGTTGAAGAGAGCTGGGACCACAGTCACAAAGATTACATTAGTAACACATGATGCTGTCATGGTTTAAAATCCTGCACGGCAGCAAGGTCCCCCTGCTCAAGCCAGCACATGTCCAGGCCCGTTTGAAGTTCACCAGTGACCATCTGGATGATCCAGAGGAGGCATGGGAGAAGGTCATGTGGTCAGATGAGACCAGAATAGAGCTTTTTGGAATCAACTCCACTTACCATGTTTAGAGGATGAGAACAACCCCAAGAAAACCATCCCAACCATGAAGCATGGGGGTGGAAACATCATACTCTGAGGGTGTTCTTTTGCAAAGGGGACAGGACGACTGCACCGTATTGAATGGAGGATGAATGGGGTCATGTATTGCGAGATTTTGGCAAACAACCTCCTTCCCTCATTAAGAGCATTGAAGTTGGGTCATGGCTGGGTCTTCCAGCATGACAATGACCCCAAACACACAGCCAGGGCGGCAAAGGAGGGGCTCCATAAGAAGCATTTCAAGGTCCTGGAGTGGCCTGGCCAGTCTCCAGACCTGAACTCAATAGAAAATCTTTGGAGGGAGCTGAAACTCCAAACCTGAAAGATTTGAAGAAGATCTGTATGGAGGAGTGGACCAAAGTGCCTGCTGCAGTGTGTGAAAACCTGGTAAAAAAAACTACAGGAAACGTGTGACCTCTGTAATTGCAAACAAAGGCTACTGTACCAAATATTAACATTGATTTTGACAGGTGTTCAAATACTTATTTGCAGCAGTAACATATAAATAAATTATTAAAAAAAATCATACATTGTGATTTCCGGATTTTTTTTTTTTTTTTAGATTGTCTCTCTCAGTGGACATGCACCATGATTTCTAAGTGGGAGGACTTGCAAAATCGCATGGTGTTCAAATACTTATTTTCCTCACTGTATATGTGTGTGTGCCATATTTCTAAGTTTATATATTGTAAAACATTTGACGTGAGGTGTGCTGTCATTTAATGGCTAGAACGAGCCTTTAAAAAAAATAAAACGTGCACTCACATGCATATACAGTGGTCCCTCACTATAACGCGGTTCACCTTTCGTGGCCTCACAGTTTCGCGGATTTTTTTAGTCCCAGTTTGCATGCTTTTTTTTTTTTTTTTTTTTTTTTACAGCGCATTGTGTTCTCATCAAGCAGGCCGGTCACGGCACCGCGAAGGGAGTGTTCTGTGTGTCTGTTTATAAGAATCTTCTTGCCCAGAAGAAAAAAACAGCGCCAACAACTACCCATAACTCTGTTCACTCGAGGTGTGACTCAGTGGCAAAAGACGCGACAGTGGTGCGGCGCCACGACGAAGAGGTGCGATCAGAGGAACTGTGAAATACTGGTCAGTCACTATTAATAATTTCTTATGTGTCCAACCTCTTAGGTTGATCGTTAAAATTAAATTCGTTAGTTCTAAAATCCATCATAATTATTTATAGGAAAACGTTCTATTTTTATTTGTCAAACAAATGATTGGGCCTGAAAACAGGTTGGTCTTATTTTTCTACTAAGGTTTGAACTTTGAGAGTGTTTACACATGAGAGAAAAGTGAGAAAATGTTAATGCCTGTTTGAGAAAAGTGTATAAAGTGTGTAGTGAGGGGTTTTACAGCCTTAAAACATCTATAATAATTGTAAAAAATAACGCTGACTACTTCGCAGATTTCGCCTATTGCGGGCTATTTTTAGAACGTAATTCTCGCGATAAACGAGGGACCACTGTACACACGTGCACATGTGCGCACACGCAAAAGCCCAAACTGTGCACTCTAAAAGTCACATCCAGAAATGGATGCGGAAAATGCAGATGGATAAAAAGGCAGGATAAAAGAATGAAATAAACGTTCTGGTGAAAATTCACAAACATGCGAGACTGGTGCATGTGATTAAACAAGCAGTGTGTTTCAAGCATGAGGCGTTACAGATGGAGTAAAACACAGCTAGAATCTGATTTCAGCATTCACACGAAAACAGATTTTTACTGCCGACTGACCACGGTATGAGAGAGCAGCGACATTGATGGCACCTTTTGTTCACAGCAGCCCAGCTGTCACAGGTCAAAGCGGCCTGAAACACAACATAATGGCACTAATCATGGTTTGGGCTTCACAACGTAATGCCGTTACACTACAGTGTGCTGGTGAGAACCCTGTCAGTGAAACATTCACGTGAAATTTTTCTGTTTACAGTGCCCCATGCTGTCACATTTTGACTGGCATGAAAGTTTGCAGGGCAGACAATATTTTTTTTTTTCGATGGCAAAGGCATGATGTGTTGTTGGAACAGTAGAGAGGGTCAGTGAGTGGGCTTTTTTGTTGTTTGCTTGTTACAGTGGAAGTAACTAAAATCGCTTGCTGTGAAGAATAAACATCAGTTCATTGTCTCCCTTACAATAGTACAGGCCTGGTGGCCCACCAGGTCCATGTAAAACCCCACCAGGGAAGAAATACTTTTTTAATAACACAAAAGAATGCTTGGATCAGATGCTGTGACCATCAGTGTTCTGGTTTATTTACATGCTTTACACGTTACACGTGCTTGGTGAAGAATGATAAGTGCCGACTTTTCTGCTTTTTTTAATGGGTGGGATGTTATTTTTACTGTTCGCTGCACGTGTGAGTCAAACATCTCTTGTACACTTTTTCAAACACTAGTCCAGAGCCCGTATTAAGTTTGTATTCCTGTAGAAGATTGGGAGCTTAAGTAGATTTTTCATGGCTGGTCGTATGGGGCTGTGTTTGAAGGTGGGATGTACAAAGAGGTGTACTTACTCTTACAAACTTTTAACAAAGTGGATGTTTGTTAAGACATGGTTGACATTGAGATACAAAAAGACATGCAAATACAGTTATTTTAAGAAAAAGATTGACATTCACCCAACATGGTCAGACATATTACATATTATTGTAGGTTTAACTACGCTATTATACTTTATACACTAATTACCGTTTTTGTTTATCTTGTTAGCTTGCTAGGTACGGTTGGCTTATTAACGGCTAATTTAGCTCTTCTAACTATAACTAGCATATTTTCGTTATTTACAATTTTATTTTACATGGTGCAAATTTTTTATGAAAGATATCAACATACAGTACCTAAGTTCTTAAGTTTCCATTTTATAGCATATAGATTATGCTTTTTATTCTCCTATAGTATGCTAGCAGTTACTTTAGATGGATACCAATACACATTACATCATAGCTTCTGTTTCTATAATAAAATATCAGATTTATAGCTTAGCCTACTAACTATAATTTAATTTTACTACTAGTCTACATACTAAAATACCTATACTACAATCTTCTCCTGTATTAATATTTAGTTTTTAAAACCTACTCCTGTATATTATATAGTACCGTATTTATTGTATATGTTGTTTATTACCCTTATTATTTAAATATCAGTTATATATTATGTCTTATCTTTCTTATGTCTTATTATTTATTATTATATATATCCTTTTTTCTTGAGCCACTTGGGTGGGTAGGGAGAGTTCCCATGGGTTAAAAAAGCTTTTCAACCTATCATCCCTGGTTCTCAAGACCAGGCACCTAAGTGGCCCTACTTTAGTCTTTTCTACTCTTCTATTTTACTCTTCCTTTTTAGATATTTAGATATACCTTAGTATACAAACATAGTTCCACCTTAGAATTGGAATATAATATATAAGATATACCTTACTGAATTTTCATATATACACACATGGAGACATACGAAGCAATAAACACATTTAGTGTACATGAAGCACAAACATATGGTACACACGTACACACATACTTGAGGTAGAAATAATATCAATTTTGATCCAATACAAACATTCAAAAGCCACTTGGCACAAATCAAAGATACTTGAACAATATGTGGAGTTGGTAATAAGCACTTTTTATGTCATTTGGGTCTGTGTTTTGTTTGATATGTTACATTATACAAGTATTATTTGAATATATTATTTCCTATTGTTTTCAAAAATCTGTTTTATTATCAATTGTTAATCCCTGGTTCTTTGGGTCACTCCTCAATAAATCACTCAGTAAGTAGAAAAGACACAATTTATTCAGTTTCAGGTGAAATCACCCAAACCAGATCTGGGGTTCTCAAGGTCACGCAGGAACGCGTTCAGGAAAGAGACCCTGAGCACAGTTTGCAGTAAGGTTCTTATAGACATCCATCGACATCAATCACCATATTCACACATGGGAGTGGTCCTCCCATGTGTGCTTACTAGGGCTGCCACAACTAGTCGACTAGTCACAACTACGTCAAACTGTTGAAACCATCAACAACTAATTTAGTAGTCGAAGAGTCATTTGCTTTGAACCTTGAACCAATGAAGCAGTGCTTCATTCCGCTGCTTCGTTGGATCTTTGCTTCACTCCTCTTCAGAAGCGGTAACTCTGCTTCTTAACTCTCAGAGCCATTAAAATACGTCAATCCTGAGTCACTTTTGTGCGGATTAAAGTGACTAACTGGAACTCCTGTCTTGTTGCGAGAAAGAAACGAGAATCATCCTCTGTTCCGTTGCTCCAAACGCTGCACCACCGAGTCAAGTTAGAAAGATAGAGTCGACTCTGAATTAATAATTTCAGAGCAAATCATGTTTAAATCACATGACACATCTTTTCAAACGTTGTAATACAAACAATAAACTGCAATTGATCAAAATGTTTTTTTTCTCCTAAAATGAGACATCCTGTCTGATGTGCAGCAGCCCAAGACTGTATGGCTGCAGACCTGCCGACTCCAGCAGCCGCCTGAGCTCAGCTCAGACGTTTGGAGAGACAGTCATGTCGTTAATGTCTGAAAGGAAATGCTTTTGAAAAAACTACAGATTTTTTTTCTATCTATATCCAGAGATCAAGGATCCAGAGACCAATTTCATATTTATTTACTTTAACACTAAATGAATAAAATGTTGTTGACATAGGAGACTTGTAAAGCTTACTTGTAGCACACAGAAAATTCACAGGCGGTATCGATAAGGGAATTGATAAAGAATCGAACTGATAAGCGGAATCGATAATGGTATTAATATTGATAAAATGCAATAAGCTGCAGTTTATGTATGATCCGACTAGTCGACTAATCGCAAAAATAATCGTTGACTATTTGACTATCAAAATAGTAATTTGTGGCAGCTCTAGTGCTTATGTGATCAAAAAATGTCAGTCATGTTTAGACCATGTGGCTAACTGGGTCAAACTTGAAAAGAAGTAAAAACCGGGCCTTGGCTTGATGAAACCACTGCCTGCTGTTACGTCTTTTCACATGATAACAAGATAATGAAAGACACAAGCTTTTACAAGTTGTACTTTCACTGCAGATAAAGATTTTTACCACACAGTGCGTCACTGTACAGATACGTTTTCAACAAGAACATATCAGCCCACACACTTGCAGCCCGTTATCGCTCTGACGTAACCTTAGCAGGAATGTAAAGGTAGTAAGTACGATGGGTTTGAGCATTTGTAATCAATAATATTTCTAAGATATTTATTAACAGGTCATGTGAAAATAGAAGGATTTCTGTTAAAGCCAAGTGCCTCTGGTGGCTGCTGAAAACATTGGCAAAGTCAATACAAATTCATGTAATTTGTTCACTTTTCAAAAGGTATCAGACTCGACTATAAAGTCAATGTAATGTACAATGCTTCATTTCAGGTCACCTTGGTGTATAAATCTCATTGTTCCAGGCAATGACAGCTGTTAGAAACAAGCTAGAGACAAAACCAAACCAGCTGATTTCAGTAGACAAGCTATAAAGCCAGAGTGTGTTTTCAGTTGGCGGCCAGTCGCAGAAGTTCGAATTCTCACCTTCGGATTTGCCAGAAGTGATGTGTACCTGCACCCTTCTATTGGAAGAGACTCACACAAAATTAAACAACATTTAGAATATTTAATGAGCTGTCTCTGAGAAAATCAGGCGGGTGGCCATGTAGGTGTCCGGATGGCCGGACTCGGATTTTGATGAAATATTCACCAATTACCCTTCAAATAGACTGATTAGGCATGGTAAAGTTTGTTTTTTTCATCAGACCAAATTTGACCCCATTTGTCTTGTCCTGGCACGTTCCTCAGCATGAACCAGCACTTTGTGCCACAACAAGACAATTAACTTATTTTAAAAGTTGAAAGAGTCACAGCTCTTCATTCATTCATTCATTCACATCAGCATTTATCACAGGCATCAGTTGATTTTTCAGCATTCAGCACGTGATGAAAATAAATCCCATGATCCACCAAGACAAAAATAAAATAAAACTAGAAGCACTCAAAGAGTGCAAACCTTCGCCAAGGCCATGGGGTCACTGACGCCATAACATCTGCACGCCGTGGAATCACTGAACCTAAAAAAGTATAACAGTGATGTTTGCTCAGTAGTAACTGACTGCATAGCATGTATCCTTAGTGCTTGGCATCACAGTTTATTGCAACTTGCACCTTTCCCAGAAGCTACTGTCATCTGAGCACTGATATTGATATTACATGTGCTTATAGACAAAAACAAATAAGAGACAAAATTCAATTTAGTAGTCAACTAAACTGGAAATATATGAATTTTTTAACATTCATGAAACACTTCTCTAAACAAGGCCATAGGATCACTGACCCTAAAGAGATTCCCTCCTTGGCACAGTGATCTATTCAACAATTCAGTGTTACAACCAAAACTATGATACATACACTTTTCTTTCCTTTATATTTGACATCCTTGACCATGAAAACATACCACTAGAACTTGGAATCACTTTTATGTCTTTATTAGTTCAAAAGTTATTGTATAAAAATGATTTTTCGGTAATGGCGGTTTTCTTCTGGATTTAGCTCCATGACATTTGAAGCTACATCAAATCTGATGACACCTTACTGAATCAGTACAGATTCAGCTACAATTTGGTGTTAGTTTTGCATCTCTAGCTTCATTTGTCACGTCACACTGATACATTTTCTATTTTCCCTATATTTTTGCATATTCTGGATCACCAGATCTGGAATCCGGATCCGATCATCACCAAACTTTGACTATGTTACACCCTAATTTTTTTCAAGCCTTTCTGCCTTGTTTTTGTGGAGTTAGAAACTAGAAAGTCAAAATTCCCCCTATCCCGCAATGGTGAAGAATCCTTTAAAAAATTCCTGGATCCGGATTGTGATCCGGATCACCACTAAAATTTAATCACTTGTAGCTCTTGTCATTTCCAACCACTCCACAAAATTTCATCAAAATCCGTTAAAAACTTTTTGAGTTATTCTGCTGACAGACAGACAGACAAACAAACAAACTCGACTTAAAACATAACCTCCTTGGCGGAGGTAAAAATGTTAAATTACTCTGCTTGGCCTCCGTGTGGAGGGGAGAGGCCACGCAAATGTGTATGTGCACTTCACGATGTGCTCGTCAACATCTATGTGCACTGCCGGCCAAACAAAAGGGTTCTGCCGGCGGTGGAAACGCCAGCCTTAACTGTTCTGACCCACACCGTACCGCGCAGTACCAGCATACGCCCGCTAAATCCTCAAGGTGTGACAGGGCCCTTACTATATTTATGATGGGTTACACAATTTTAGAAGTAACTTAATAAATAAAAAATCTGGAATTGTTTTCAATTAGTTTTTTTTTCTTGCACGCTGCTTTTGCATTTCTGAGCGCTTTTTTCTGCTCTTCTGGGCTGTGATTTGAGTTGTTTTTGGTATGTTCCTCCAAAACGTTATTATTGGGGAAAACTGCTGCAGTAGGGTATTGTTAATGAAAAATGGTAAATATTTTAGGACTGCGCTGAGTGATTGTTTTTTTTAAATTCATTATTGATATTTTTCGCTTAATCTATTATTTTTATTACTTGATTCATTTACGATGTATTAACTTCAGGTACATTTAAAAAAACCTATTTGTATTTCAATATTCAATTGTCTTCTCTTTAAAACAAACAAACAAACAAACATAAATAATGACAAAGCACACACTGCTGGACATTACACCCCCCCCCCCCCCCCAAAAAAAATCACCCAGTCTTAAGAAAACACTTCATTAATTCTGAAAGGAAAATTTCAGTCTGATTTTTTTTTTCTTTTCTCTCTTCTTTGGCTGTTTGTCTTCACAGTGTGTGCTTCAGAGCAGGTCGTCTGAACATCACCTCACGGACACAAAAAACAAACCTTTCACATCACGCAAATTCAGACTTTTAATTTGAAATTTACATGCAATGAGTGTCCGTTTACGAGGAACACGCACGAGTGAGTTAAACTCACATGCAGAGACGCGAACAGAGTTAAACTCACACGCACAGCCATGAAATGAGTTAAACTCAAATGCACAGGCGTGGAGAGAGTTAAACTCACATGCAGAGTTAAACAGAGTTAAACTCGCATGCACAGCCATGAAATGAGTTAAACTCAAATGCACAGGCGTGGAGAGAGTTAAACTCACATTCATAGCTGTGCACAGAGTTAAACTTGTGTAGCTGCGAACAGTTAAATTCACACGCACAGCCATGAACAGAGTTAAACTCACACTCACAGCCGTGAACAGAGTTAAACTCGTGCAGCCGCAAACAGAGTTAAATTCACACACAGCCATGAACAGAGTTAAATGCACACGCACAGCCATGAACAGAGTTAAACTCACACTCACAGCCGTGTGCAGCCACGAACAGAGTTAAATTCACACGCACAGCCATGAATAGAGTTAAATTTACACATGCACACACAAACAGAGTTAAACCCACACTCACAGCTGTGAACAGAGTCAAACTCACATGTGCACACACGAAAAGAGTTAAACTCTCTCACACACATACACATGCACACGTGTACACAGTTATAAATGGTAAATGGACTGCATTTATATAGCGCTTTTCCATCTGTATCAGACGCTCAAAGCGCTTTACAATTATGCCTCACATTCACCCCGATGTCAGGGTGCTGCCATACAAGGCGCTCACTACACACCGGGAGCAATAGGGGATTAAAGGCCTTGCCCAAGGGCCCTTAGTGATTTTCCAGTCAGGTGGGGATTTGAACCCATGATCTTCTGGACTCAAGCCCAACAAAGTTAAACTCACATGCACAGCCTGGAACAGAGTTAAACTCACATGCACAGCCATGAACAAAGTTAAACTCACATGCACAGCCTGGAACAGAGTTAAACTCACATGCACAGCCATGAACAAAGTTAAACTCACATGCACAGCCTGGAACAGAGTTAAACTCACATGTGCACACATGGAGTTAAACTCACATGTGCACACATGGAGTTAAACTCACATGCACAGCCTAGAACAGAGTTAAACTCATATGTGCACACACAGAGTTAAATTCACATGTGCACACATGGAGTTAAACTCACATGCACAGCCTAGAACAGAGTTAAACTCATATGTGCACACACAAACAGCGTTAAACTCACATGTGCACACACAAACAGAGTTAAACTCACACACACAGCCACGAACAAAGTTAAACTCACACATAGCTGAGAACAGAGTTACACTCAGCTTGTTGCTTTGTCCTTTGTAGAAGTGATTAATTTAGAAACACTTTTTTAAGTGCTGTTAGCTTAGCTACATGTGAGGTGTGGTCACCAGCATGTTTTCAGAAGATGACTTTGATTAACATCTTTCCCATCGTGCTGGTTTTCTTTTTGTGATCCAGCATTCCATTTTTATGACACATTTTCTGTTAAGTCATCTTCTTCATTGTGTTGTTCTTCTTTTTGTCATTTTTTTGGTACATTTTTTTGGTCGAGTGTTACACAGCTGGACCCAGAAGTGAGCTCTCTAAGTTGTTCAGGCGTTTCTTCAGGCTGAAGCTTTTAGTTGTTGGAGTCAGGCGTGCCTTTCGTCGCTGTGCACTTTGAGACCTGGACGTCAGCTGTGGCTTGGGCCAGCTGGCACTCAAATATTTACTGCAGCTTCTCTGCACACACAGAGAACCTTGTTCCAGTCCACAGAATGCTACCTCAGATATTCACCCTGTACACTCATGGGTGGAACAGTCAGAGATTTGCTAAAGTTTGATTTCATTGTGTCAGTTACTGCTCGTATGATAAGCCTACACATGCTAACCATGGCAAAGCACCGAGAGGTTCTCAACACCATTAAGTACGTTTGTGTTTGTGCTCCTGTGATTAGCAGAAGATTATGATCAGCTTTACACTGACGGAGGAAGAAGATATTTACCCGACGGTTACATTAGCTGCACACAACAGCGACAAGAAGTTGGCTTTGTCGCTCCATGGGCGTGCACGCAAACATCTCCGTAACATGTCTGGTAAATCATTCCAGAGGTGTTATCTGGTTACAAAAACAGCATTTTTAGGTTTGGAACTGTGTTGTGTGGGCCGCTGAAGAGGAGGTACTGCTGGCCCACCACCACTAGAGGGCGCCCTGCCTGGAGTGCGGGCTCCAGGCACCAGAGGGCGCTGCCGCCTCACAGGAGCAGCCAGGACGACAGCTGTCATCCATCACTAGAGACAGCTGATCCCAATCAAGACAGAGGTATATCAGCAGGACGGCATCTCCACCTCATTTGCCGAGATATCGCCATACCTAAGAGGTAACGTACTCAGCCGATTGTATTCTTGACGGTAATACCTTGTTGCTTGTGTGTTGGATAAGCAGATAGTGAGTGGTACAGCGGGAGACTGTAGTGGACTTCTTGGATAAGTACTCACACTCCTGCACTCACCAGTATTTTCCTGACGAGAGGTGGAGGTGGACTCTCCACCCTCCGTGTTGCTGGGTGCAGCCGCGCCCACACCTGACTGTTTCTGTTTCCTGCCAGCAGTACCGGATCCGGCGAGCGGAGGCAGTGGCCACCTGGGAATTCGGGACTTGGCGGCTCCAGTATCCCCGGGGTCCGGTGGCGGCGGAGATCGGGTTGGTTCCGGTTCGACTTGGACAGACGTCTCCTATCGTCGAGCCTGCCCACACGACACCTTTGAATTAGACTTAAGCTCTCTATTGTTATCAGTTGTATTTGTTGTGCCCTTTTTTCACAACAGTAAAAACAGTATATTTGATTCCTCCATTGTCCGTTCATTGTCGCCCCCTGTTGTGGGTCCGTGTTCCTACACTTTCACAACAGAACTGTTTATTTCTCACCAAAGTATATGAGAAACATATTTGATTTACACAGAAACACAGCTGTTTTGGAGCATTTTCCTCCCATCTTGGATTATCTTCCAGCTGACGTCATGCTGCCTACTCACTCACATTGGCGGTCACCATGTCACATCGCTCAGCATTTGTGGAAGATAGACTTCAGGTCTGTTTTGGCACCACCTAGCTGGAGGCAGAGTGATGTCTCTTGCTGCTGTAAAACACCTGCTGTGATTGAAATTGAATGGCAAGTTGCTCGATGTCACTCACTGCCACTCACTGCTGCTTTAGCTAATGTGACCATGGGGTTAGTCTGAAAGAAATGCAGGCAAATAAGAACTATCAGTTCATTTTTCACAGTTTATGCTTGTTATAATGGCAAAGAAAGTTTGTTGTTGGTAGAGATGGGTATTGATAAGATTTAACAATATCAATACCATTATCGATTCTGCTTATCGATCTGATTCCTTATCGATTCCCTTATTGATACCTCTTGTAAATTTTCTGTGTACTGAAAGTAGGCTTTACAAATTTTCTATGTCAACAACATTTTATTGACTCTTAAAGTAAATAAATATGAAATTGGTCACTGGATCTTTAAACTCTGGACATAAATAAACTCTACATGGTGGATCCTTGAACTCTGAACATAAATAGAAATAAACAAAATCTGTAGTTTTTGTAAAACGCATTTCCTTTCAGACATTATTGGCATGAATGTCTTTCCATACCTCTGAGCTGAGCTCTTGCAGCTGGCTGTGCTGCACATCAGGATGTAATTCATAAAGAATGCAGGACGTCTCATTATGGGAGGAAAAAAACGTTTTTTATTGTAGTTTATTACAGCGTTTGGAAAGAGGTGTCATTTTATTTAAAACGGCAATTTGTTTTGAAGTTATTAATCCCGACCGGACTCTGTCTTGGCAGAGAGACGTGCAGCGTTTGGAGCTGTCCCAACGGAACGGAGGACGATTCTCGTTTCTTGACTGCAACAAGAGTCCAAGTTAGTGACTTTAATCCACAACAAAAAAAATCCACAAAAGTGACTCACAATTGACATTTTTTAATGGCTTTGAGAGGGGTTAAGAAGTGGACTGGCCCCTTATGAAGTGAATCAAAGAACCAACGAGCCAGCGGATCGAAGCACTGCTTCAAAGTGGAGTTGCGCTGTGGAAGCGGTTGATTACAGAGCCGCTGCAGGGTCTGTAATCAACATAGAGAAATGATCATTTTCCTGCCAAACACCCTCAAAAACAACGGCCGCTCTGAAGGACTGTTGGTGGATCAAATCATTTCTTAACCATACCCGAAAAAAAAAAAAACGGTTCTCAATACCCAGCCCTATTTGTTGGTAATTTCACGTGTTCATTATCAGCTCAGTTTTCACTGATCTATGTTTTACCAATTCAGCCATGCTGGTGTTAACAAGCTTGCTAGGACCAGCTGGTTATCATGGTTTGTTTAACGATGGCACCTCAGACCTCCCATGTATATGTTGTATATGTTATTCCCAGTGAAGATGAACAGAATGAACCAAACACCAGGATTATTATTGTGTGAACTGTAATCCATCAACACTCAGCCAAAACAGAGCATCACAAATGGAAATAGACGGTCTGAAAGGAATGCTTCTTAAACTACATCATGGAGGTTGACCACATAAATGTCTGTTTTATAGCTTGGGCAAATTAGAATGGCACATTGTGTACAAATAATGAATGTTTATGAGTGGAATGGTGAGAATATTTGCTTGAGTTGAGAGAGTGAACATACCATCCAACTGGTATTTGCACTTTTCTGCAGTGAGCAGAAAGTACATTTTTTTTTGCCATTGATAGACTTTAAAGCCAAGTTCATAAAAACTGGTATAAAATGTTGATTCTTTAATGTGCAAAAATTGACATCATATTAAGGATCAAAAAGTTTTCTACTTTTTTCATGATACTTTTGGATTTAGCAGCACAGATGTTTGGGTTCAACAGGATTTATTGATAAGAAGTTTTAACATCAACGGCTCACACGAACAGAGAGATTTTCATGAACAAACATCTGCATAGCAAAAATTGTATTTGATGGTGTGGGGATGACACCACATGTGGAGTGGCAGTGAAGTTGGTGGCTTTCCTCTCTAATCTCCTTCTTGCACAATCACTCAGTTTTTGAGAACTGTCCACTCCACACAGATTTACCATAGAGTACCATACTGTTTGTATTTCTTCATAATTCATGTAAATAAAGTCCAAGACATAGTCAGAGTCTTGGAAATGTTCATGTATCCATCCCCTGACTTGTCCGAAGACATCTGGATGTAAAAGTGATGGTTTACATGTGCTATACTAAAGGAAACACTTACTTATTCACACCATCATTTGGTTTTTCATTTTGGTTTTATTTATTTTAATTCATGATGTAGAGATTACTTCTCACTGTGAGTTTAAAGGGCCTAATTTTAGATTTTTTAATATACAAAGCCTGAATTTTTTTTTTTTTTTTTTTTGATGTCTGGGGCAAACACTTTGACAAATAACCAGCGTATGCTGACAGCCCCGCTTCCACTGAGTGGTTCGGATCGGTACTGCACAGTGCTGTGCACATCAGAAACAGAGACATTTAACATTATTTTATTATTATTATTATTTTTTTATCTTGGTGGACCATTTTCACTGTGTACAGAATGCTGATGAGTCCACTGGCTGTGGTAAATGCTGCCATGAATGAATGCAGTCCTGTGACTCTTTAAACTTTTAAAGCACGGCTAACCCTAACCCTAACCCTAACTTGATCAGGTCATCACAGACCTGAACAATGAAACAAATAACTTTTAAAGCGCCAGTCGACCGTGATCAGTCCTGAATGTGTAATCTGTCAGTGTGATAATTGGACTAAATGGACTGCATTTTATGTAGCCCTTTTCCATCACGGTCAAAGTGCTTTACAATAATGCCTCACATTTAGGGCTGCCACAACTAGTCGACTAGTCATGACTATGTCGACTATTGAAACCATCAACAACTAATTTAGTAGTTGAAGAGTCATTTGCTTTGAACCTTGAACCATTGAAGCAGTGTTTTGATCCGCTGGTTCACTGGATCTTTCCTTTGCTCCTCTTCAGAAGTGGCGACTCCGCTTTTTAACTCCTCTCAAAAGCCATTAAAATATGTCAATCATGAGTCACTTTTGTGTGGATTAAAGTGACTAACTGTCTTGTTATGAGAAAGAAATGAGAATCGTCCTCCGTTCCGTTGTTCCAAAGCTGTACCGCCAGGTCAAGTTAGAAAGATAGAGTCTGCTCGGAATTAATAACGTCAGAGCGAATTGCCATTTAAATCAAATGACACCTCTTTCCAAACGTTGTAATACAAACAATAAACTGCAATTGATCAAAATGCTTTTTTTCCTCCTGAAATGAGACATCCTGGCTGATGTGCAACAGCCCAAGACTGTATGGCTGCAGACCTGCAGACTCCAGCCGGCAGCTGAGCTCAGCTCAGATGTATGGAGACAGATTTTTTTTCTATCTATGTCCAGAGATCAAGGATCCACCATGCAGAGTTTGTGGATCAAGGATCCACCATGTAAAGTTGATTTATGTCCAGAGATCAAGGATCCACCGTGTAAAGTTTATTTATGTCCAGAGATCAAAGATCCACCATGCAGAGTTGATTTATGTCCAGGGATCAAGGATCCACCTTGCAGAGTTTATTTATGTCCAGAGATCAAGGATCCACCATGGAGAGTTTATTTACATCCAGAGATCAAGGATCCACCATGTAGAGTTTATTTATATCCAGAGATCAAGGATCCACCATGTGGAATTTATTTATGTCCAGAGATCAAGGATCTGCCATGCAGAGTTTATTTATATCCAGAGATCAAGGATCCACCATGGAAAGATAATTTATGTCCAGAGATCAAGGATCCACCATGTAGAGTTTATTTATGTCCAGAGATCAAGGATCCACCATGTAAAGTTTATTTATGTCCAGAGATCAAGGATCCACCATGCAGAGTTTATGGATCAAGGATCCACCATGTACAGTTTATTTATGTCCAGGGATCAGGGATCTATCATGTAGAGTTTATTTATGTTCAGAGATCAAGGATCCACCATGGAGAGTTTATTTACATCCAGAGATCAAGGCTCTACCATGTAGAGTTTATTTATGTCCAGAGGTCAAGAATCCACCATGTACAGTTTATTCATTTCCATAGATCAAGGATCCACCATGTAAAGTTTATTTACGTCCAGAGATCAAGGATCTACCATGTAGAGTTTATTTATGTCCAGAGATCACGGATCCACCATGTACAGTTGACTTATGTCCATAGATCAAGGATCCACCATGTAAAGTTTATTTACATCCAGAGATCAAAGATCTACCATGTAGAGTTTATTTATGTCCAGAGATCAAGGATCCACCATGGAGAGTTTATTTACATCCAGAGATCAAGGATCTACCATGTAGAGTTTATTTATGTCCAGAGATCAAGAATCCACCATGTAGAGTTTATTCATGTCCAGAGATCAAGGATCCACCATGTACAGTTTATTCATGTCTATAGATCAAGGATCCACCATGTAAAGTTTATTTACATCCAGAGAACAAGGATCTACCATGTAGAGTTTATTTATGTCCAGAGATCAAGGATCCACCATGTACAGTTTACTTATGTCCAGAGATCAAGGATCTACCATCCATCCATTTTCTTCCGCTTTATCCGGAGTCGGGTCGCGGGGGCAGCAGCTCAAGCAAAGCCGCCCAGACCTCCCGATCCACACACACCTCCCCCAGCTCCTCCGGGGGAACCCCAAGGTGTTCCCAAGCCAGCTGAGAGATGTAATCCTTCCAGCGTGTCCTGGGTCTTCCCCGGGGCCTCCACCCAATGGGACGTGCCCGGAACACCTCTCCAGCGAGGCGTCCAGGGGGCATCCGGAAAAGATGCCCGAGCCACCTCAACTGACTCCTTTCGACATGGAGGAGCAGCGGCTCGACTCCGAGCTCCTCCCAAGTGACCGAGCTCCTCACCCTATCTCTAAGGGAGCGCCCAGCCACCCTGCGGAGGAAACTCATCTCGGCCGCTTGTATCCGCGATCTCGTTCTTTCGGTCATGAGCCAAATCTCATGACCATAGGTGAGGATCGGAATGTAGATCAATTGGTAAATCGAGAGCTTTGCCCCCCTACTCAGCTCTCTCTTCACCACGACGGTCCGATACAGCGACCGCATCACTGCAGACGCTGCACCGATCCGTCTATTGATCTCACGCTCCATCCGTCCCTCACTCGTGAACAAGACCCCGAGATACTTAAACTCCTCCACTTGAGGCAGTGACACTCCACCGACCTGAATAGGGCAAAGCACATTTTTCCGGTCGAGAACCATGGCCTCGGATTTGGAGGTGCTGATTTTCATCCCGGATGCCTCACACTCGGCTGCAAACCGCCCCAGTGCACGTTGAAGGTCCTGATTTGACGAAGCCAACAGAACCACATCGTCCGCAAACAGCAGAGACGAGATTCTGTGGTTCCCAAACCAGACCCCCTCTACACCCTGGCTGCGCCTAGAAATTCTGTCCATAAAAATAATGAACAGAACTGGTGACAAAGGGCAGCCCTTGCGGAGGCCAACGTGCACTGGAAACAGGTTTGACTTACTACCGGAAATGCGAACCAAGCTCCTGCTGCGGTCGTACAGGGACCGGATAGCCCTTAGTAAAGGACCCCGGACCCCAAACTCCCAGAGCACTCCCCACAGGGTGCCCCGAGGGACACGGTCGAACGCCTTCTCCAGATCCACAAAACACATGTGGACTGGTTGGGCGAACTCCCATGAACCCTCGAACACCCGATGGAGCGTGTAGAGCTGGTCCAGTGTGCTGCGACCAGGACGAAAACCACACTGCTCCTCCTGAATCCGAGGTTCGACCGTCGGTCGAATTCTTCTCTCCAGTACTCTGGAATAGACCTTACTGGGGAGGCTGAGGAGTGTGATCCCCCTATAGTTGGAACACACCCTCCGGTCCCCCTTCTTAAACAGAGGGACCACCACCCCGGTCTGCCAATCCAGAGGCACTGTCCCCAATTGCCACGCAATGTTGCAGAGGCGTGTCAGCCAAGACGGTCCCACAACATCCAGAGACTTAAGGTACCCAGGACGGATTTCATCCACCCCAGGAGCCTTGCCATTGAGGAGCTTTCTAACCACCTCGGTGACTTCTGCCTGGGTAATGGATGAGTCCGGATCCACCATGTAAAGTTTATTTACATCCAGAGATCAAGGATCTACCGTGTAGAGTTTATTTATGTCCAGAGATCAAGGATCCACCATGTACAGTTGACTTATGTCCATAGATCAAGGATCCACCATGTAAAGTTTATTTACATCCAGAGATCAAGCATCTACCATGTAGAGTTTATTTATGTCCAGAGATCAAGGATCCACCATGTAGAGTTTATTCATGTCCAGAGATCAAGGATCCACTGAGCAATTTCATATTTATTTACTTTAAGACTCAGTAAAATGTTGTCGACATAGAAAACCTGTAAACGCCCACTTGTAGTACACAGAAAATTCACAGGAGGTATCAGTAAGGGAAGTGATAAGGAATTGGATTGATAAGCGGAAACGATAATGATATCAATATCGATAAAATGCGATAAGCTGCAGTTTATGTATGATCAGACGAGTCGACGAATCACAAAAATAATCTTTGACTAGTCGACTATCAAAATACAGACAGAATTCTTGCTGGTTGGTCGATGATCACATACTTGTTTCATGCAATAAAATGCAAATTAATTATTTAAAAATCATACAAAGTGATTTTCAGATTTTTTTTTTTTAGATTCTGTCTGTCACAGTTGACGTGTGCCTATGATAAAAATTACAGACCTCTCCATTCTTTGTAGGTGGGAAAACCTGCAAAATTGACAGTGGATCAAATACTTATTTGCCCCGGTGTATGTGGACTGTTTTTGCTCAAAGTCACAGTCAGCTGCTTTGGATTACTTTGGAGTCTTTGTGCTTCCTGCTGGGCCGAGTGTCCTGTCTGTGTTTCATGCTGTATCCAGGCAGTGGCTGTGAAGGAGATCACGGCGCTCCGGACGTGTGGAATAACTGACTGGATCGCAGCAAACTTTCCAGTAATAGTCCCAGCACTTTGTAAACTATTAAAACCTTTTCTGCTGCTGTCAGCCACAAAGACAAATAAAAAGAAATAAAACAAATATATAAAAGGTCAGATCCCCATCTGCTTTTTTTTCTTGAATTGCCGTCAGATTTTCCGCTCTGTTTTCAGCCGAGCTCTGTGTTTTTGAGCCGCTGCAGATGACAGCGTTTGTGCTGTTTGATCTGATAAAATGCATGAAGAAAAACAAGCAGATGAGGATTTCATTGCATTTCAGTTATTACGATCACATCTGACTCTGCCCCTCGTGACCTGATGATAACGCAGGAATCTGTGAAATAATCTAATAGAATTATTGGAGCACATTAGTTATCTGCAGGACTGTTAAAGAGAAGGCACTCGGAGAGGACATCCCTCCTCCAAGGCCACACATGTTCCGGATCAAATCCAAAATAAAATCATTCTTTTTCTAGGACATTATCCATCTGCCCACCAGATTTCATCAACGTAGGCAAGGTTTTGAGCTAAATGTTGAAATGCGCCAAACATTCTCACTGTGGTATTGTATCACTTCCTGTTCCGGAGCACAGCGGTGTTTTGCTGTATCTGTTAGCTGTTTAATCTGCGCAGTTAGATTGATCTAGTTAACTAGATAACGATTTGTTTCACAGTGTAATCTTCACGTGCCTTAACTAAAGCACTCCCTCTGCTGAATCACCTCTAAATTATTTACACATTATTCACTTTGTGTGTTTTTAGGAATCCGCTAGCTTAGCGCAGCTACTAGCTCTTAGCCGGTTTAGCATGGCAGCTTCTCCTGTCTCTCCCGCACTTTTCTGCTCTGGGTGTGAAATGTTTAGTTATTCCTCGGCCTCCTTTAGCAGTAATGGTACTTGTAATAAGTGTAGCTTATTCGTAGCTTTGGAGGCCAGGCTGGGCGAATTGGAGACTCGGCTCTGCACCGTGGAAAATTCTACAGCTAGCCAGGCCCCTGTAGTCGGTGCGGACCAAGGTAGCTTAGCCGCCGTTAGTTTCCCTCTGGCAGATCCCGAGCAGCCGGGAAAGCAGGGTGACTGTGAGGAGGAAGCGTAGCCCTAAACAGAAGCCCCGTGTACACCGCCAACCCGCTCACATTTCTAACCATTTTTCCCCACACTGCGACACACCCGCCGAGGATCAAACTCTGGTTATTGGCGACTCTGTTTTGAGAAATGTAAAGTTAGCAACACCAGCAACCATAGTCAATTGTCTTCCGGGGGCCAGAGCAGGCGACATTGAAGGAAATTTGAAACTGCTGGCTAAGGCTAAGCGTAAATTTGGTAAGATTGTAATTCACGTCGGCAGTAATGACACCCGGTTACGCCAATCGGAGGTCACTAAAATTAACATTGAATCGGTGTGTAACTTTGCAAATACAATGTCGGACTCTGTAGTTTTCTCTGGGCCCCTCCCCAGTCGGACCGGGAGTGACATGTTTAGCCGCATGTTCTCCTTGAATTGCTGGCTGTCTGAGTGGTGTCCAAAAAATGAGGTGGGCTTCATAGATAATTGGCAAAGCTTCTGGGGAAAACCTGGTCTTGTTAGGAGAGACGGCATCCATCCCACTTTGGATGGAGCAGCTCTCTTTTCTAGAAATCTGGACAATTTTCTTAAATCCTCCAAACCGTGACTATCCAGGGTTGGGACCAGGAAGCAGAGTTGTAGTCTTACACACCTCTCTGCAGCTTCTCTCCCCCTGCCATCCCCTCATTACCCCATCCCCGTAGAGACGGTGCCTGCTCCCAGACCACCAATAACCAGCAAAAATCTATTTAAGCATAAAAATTCAAAAAGAAAAAATAATATAGCACCTTCAACTGCACCACAGACTAAAACAGTTAAATGTGGTCTATTAAACATTAGGTCTCTCTCTTCTAAGTCCCTGTTAGTAAATGATATAATAATTGATCAACATATTGATTTATTCTGCCTTACAGAAACCTGGTTACAGCAGGATGAATATGTTAGTTTAAATGAGTCAACTCCCCCGAGTCACACTAACTGCCAGAATGCTCGTAGCACGGGCCGAGGCGGAGGATTAGCAGCAATCTTCCATTCCAGCTTATTAATTAATCAAAAACCCAGACAGAGCTTTAATTCATTTGAAAGCTTGACTCTTAGTCTTGTCCATCCAAATTGGAAGTCCCAAAAACCAGTTTTATTTGTTATTATCTATCGTCCACCTGGTCGTTACTGTGAGTTTCTCTGTGAATTTTCAGACCTTTTGTCTGACTTAGTGCTTAGCTCAGATAAGATAATTATAGTGGGCGATTTTAACATCCACACAGATGCTGAGAATGACAGCCTCAACACTGCATTTAATCTATTATTAGACTCAGTTGGCTTTGCTCAAAATGTAAATGAGTCCACCCACCACTTTAATCATATCTTAGATCTTGTTCTGACTTATGGTATGGAAATTGAAGACTTAACAGTATTCCCTGAAAACTCCCTTCTGTCTGATCATTTCTTAATAACATTTACATTTACTCTGATGGACTACCCAGCAGTGGGGAATAAGTTTCATTACACTAGAAGTCTTTCAGAAAGCACTGTAACTAGGTTTAAGGATATGATTCCTTCTTTATGCTCTCTAATGCCATATACCAACACAGTGCAGAGTAGCTACCTAAACTCTGTAAGTGAGATAGAGTATCTCGTCAATAGGTTTACATCCTCATTGAAGACAACTTTGGATGCTGTAGCTCCTCTGAAAAAGAGAGCTTTAAATCAGAAGTGCCTGACTCCGTGGTATAACTCACAAACTCGCAGCTTAAAGCAGATAACCCGTAAGTTGGAGAGGAAATGGCGTCTCACTAATTTAGAAGATCTTCACTTAGCCTGGAAAAAGAGTCTGTTGCTCTATAAAAAAAGCCCTCCGTAAAGCTAGGACATCTTACTACTCATCACTAATTGAAGAAAATAAGAACAACCCCAGGTTTCTTTTCAGCACTGTAGCCAGGCTGACAAAGAGTCAGAGCTCTATTGAGCCGAGTATTACTTTAACTAGTAATGACTTCATGACTTTCTTTGCTAATAAAATTTTAACTATTAGAGAAAAAATTACTCATAACCATCCCAAAGATGTATCGTTATCTTTGGCTGCTTTCAGTGATGCCGGTATTTGGTTAGACTCTTTCTCTCAGATTGTTCTGTCTGAGTTATTTTCATTAGTTACTTCCTCCAAACCTTCAACATGTCTATTAGACCCCATTCCTACCAGGCTGCTCAAGGAAGCCCTACCATTAATTAATGCTTTGATCTTAAATATGACCAATCTATCTTTATTAGTTGACTATGTACCACAGGCTTTTAAGGTGGCAGTAATTAAACCATTACTTAAAAAGCCATCACTTGACCCAGCTATCTTAGCTATCTTACCCTGACCTCTAGTAATACTGTGAGAAATCTTGGAGTCATTTTTGATCAGGATATGTCATTCAAAGCGCATATTAAACAAATATGTAGGACTGCTTTTTTGCATTTACGCAGTATCTCTAAAATTAGAAAGGTCTTGTCTCAGAGTGATGCTGAAAAACTAATTCATGCATTTATTTCCTCTAGGCTGGACTATTGTAATTCATTATTATCAGGTTGTCCTAAAAGTTCCCTGAAAAGCCTTCAGTTAATTCAAAATGCTGCAGCTAGAGTACTGACGGGGACTAGAAGGAGAGAGCATATCTCACCCATATTGGCCTCTCTTCATTGGCTTCCTGTTAATTCTAGAATAGAATTTAAAATTCTTCTTCTTACTTATAAGGTTTTGAATAATCAGGTCCCATCTTATCTTAGGGACCTCATAGTACCATATCACCTCAATAGACTGCTTCGCTCTCAGACTGCAGGCTTACTTGTAGTTCCTAG
This sequence comes from Thalassophryne amazonica, assembly GCF_902500255.1. NCBI lineage: Eukaryota > Metazoa > Chordata > Actinopteri > Batrachoidiformes > Batrachoididae > Thalassophryne > Thalassophryne amazonica. Next base: position 135,970,614 of record NC_047105.1, on the reverse strand, counting down.
GGTTTGTAAGAGTAGAATGGGAGGCAGAGCCTTCAGCTTTCAGGCTCCTCTCCTGTGGAACCAGCTCCCAATTCAGATCAGGGAGACAGACACCCTCTCCACTTTAAGATTAGGCTTAAAACTTTCCTTTTTGCTAAAGCTTATAGTTAGGGCTGGATCAGGTGACCCTGAACCATCCCTTAGTTATGCTGTTATAGACTTATACTGCTGGGGGGTTCCCATGATGCACTGAGTGTTTCTTTCTCTTTTTGCTCTGCATTTAATCATTAGTGATTGATCTCTGCTCCTCTCCGCAGCATGTCTTTTTCCTGGTTCTCTCCCTCAGCCCCAACCAGTCCCAGCAGAGGACTGCCCCTCCCTCAGCCTGGTTCTGCTGGAGGTTTCTTCCTGTTAAAAGGGAGTTTTTCCTTCCCACTGTCGCCAAGTGCTTGCTCACAGGGGGGCGTTTTGACCGTTGGGGTTTTTTTCGTAATTATTGTATGGCCTTGCCTTACAATATAAAGCGCCTTGGGGCAACTTTTTGTTGTGATTTGGCGCTATATAAATAAAATTGATTGATTGATTCTTCTGGAATTACATATCCTGGATCCCCACCAAAATGGAATCTCTTACAATTTATTCATAATATGTATATGTTGCAGAGTGAAGCTCCACAGCATCTCACCATGTCATTTAGGTGCTTCAGACTTTTTTTTTGAGCAAATGCTTCAGGGGAGCATTAGCATGACGACTAAAATCTTTCAGCTCCTGGGGGGGCTCTGCCCCACAGACCCCCTAATTACAGCCTTCTTAACCCCCTGCCGCTTTAAACATTTTTTTAAATGTAAATGCAAATTAATATTCAAAGTTTTCAGTTGGTTGACAGTATGGCTGTACAATATGGCCAAATTATCATATCTCATTATTGTCATATCAATATGATATGGCTATGATTTGACACAAAGTTCAGCAACAGTGAAAATTAAACATTTTTAAACAAAACAGTGTGTGTGTGTATATATATATACTCACCAAAAATATAAACGCAACACTTTTGGTTTTGCTCCCATTTTGTATGAGATGAACTCAAAGATCTAAAACTTTTTCCACATACACAATATCACCATTTCCCTCAAATATTGTTCACAAACCAGTCTAAATCTGTGATAGTGAGCACTTCTCCTTTGCTGAGATAATCCATCCTACCTCACAGGTGTGCCATATCAAGATGCTGATTAGACACCATGATTAGTGCACAGGTGTGCCTTAGACTGCCCACAATAAAAGGCCACTCTGAAAGGTGCAGTTTTGTTTTACTGGGGGGGGATACCAGTCAGTATCTGGTGTGACCACCATTTGCCTCATGCAGTGCAACACATCTCCTTCGCATCATCCGTGACGAGAACACCTCTCCAACGTGCCAAACGCCAGCGAATATGAGCATTTGCCCACTCAAGTCGGTTACGAGGATGAACAGGAGTCAGGTCGAGACCCCAATGAGGACGACGAGCATGCAGATGAGCTTCCCTGAGACGGTTTCTGACAGTTTGTGCAGAAATTCTTTGGTTATGCAAACCGATTGTTTCAGCAGCTGTCCGAGTGGCTGGTCTCAGACGATCTTGGAGGTGAACATGCTGTATGTGGAGGTCCTGGGCTGGTGTGGTTACACGTGGTCTGCGGTTGTGAGGCTGGTTGGATGTACTGCCAAATTCTCTGAAACGCCTTTGGAGACGGCTTATGGTAGAGAAATGAACATTCAATACACGAGCAACAGCTCTGGTTGACATTCCTGCTGTCAGCATGCCAATTGCACGCTCCCTCAAATCTTGCGACATCTGTGGCATTGTGCTGTGTGATAAAACTGCACCTTTCACTGTGGCCTTTTATTGTGGACAGTCTAAGGCACACCTGTGCACTAATCATGGTGTCTACTCAGCATCTTGATATGGCACACCTGTGAGGTGGGATGGATTATCTCAGCAAAGGAGAAGTGCTCACTATCACAGATTTAGACTGGTTTGTGAACAATATTTGAGTGAAATGGTGATATTGTGTATGTGGAAAAAGGTTTAGATCTCATACAAAATGGGAGCAAAACCAAAAGTGTTGCATTTATATTTTTGTTGAGTATCTGTTAGAAAAGTATCTGACCTTATTATTTTTTTAAAAAAACCATATGGATTTGAATCACGTGTGATTGCGTCAGACAAGCTTGAACCCTCGTGCGCATGCGTGAGTTTTTTCATGCCTGTCGGTTGCGTCATTCGCCTGTGAGCAGGCTTTGAGTGAGGTGTGGTCCACCCCTCTCCCTCTATTTTTTATTGCAAATAAATGTCTGAACGATTTGGAGCTTTGCTGCATCAGTTTTTTTCCAGAAACTCTGAGAGACCTCCAGGTGGACACCGTTCAACAAATTAATATGGCTTTCAGGGACGATTTTATGGGGATTAAACAGATTACGGGGTGTTACTGCCGCTTTAAGGATGGCCCACAACTGCTGAGATCGCGGCGCGCTCCCAGCCCCCATCGACAAGCTGACACCCCGCTGGAACGACGCGCGGAACTCCTCCGCACGTCTGTCTTAATGTGCCAGAAAAGTGCTGATGTCCACGTCTTTTCACAATTCCTGTGCTAGTCAGATGACATACCGGATCAAGACAGCGTCCAGTTTAAAATGAACGGCACATTTCACTGTTACAAGAGTTTTTGTCATGGAAAGAGAAGCTGCTCCACCGCGCATCGCGGTGCAGCCGCTCGGTGCAAAGCAATGCCGTGATGAAGCCTCATGTGACATGTTCTAGCATGTCCAGCTCATGCACAATCACAATCGGATATTCACACGACTGGAAAGCAACCGGAATCTGTATGAAATCCACCTGAAAGCTGTCCTGAGAGACCAACACCAAGGTGGTTTTGTCCCGCGTAATGAACGGAGCCGTGGCGCGTCCCTCTGCTTTTCTTTCCATGAAAAAAACTCCTGTAACGTTGGAATGTGCCGGAAAATGTGCTGATGTCCACATCTTCTGCCTTTTTGTGAAAGTCAGACGAGGTCCCGGATCAACAAAGCTTTCACGTTTGAAATGATATGGTTGTTTCAGCGGGGTCTATGTTGGACATGTCTATCTCGGGTTTCAATGCTTACCAGTTCAGTAAGTATCAGTGAAATTGTGGAGAGCTGGACATGTCCAAACTTGTCCTCTGACACGCCGAAATGGAGGTGTTCCTTTGTCTCGCTTCCAAAGCGAATCGGTCGTGACACGCGAAGCCTCCGCGCGGCTTTCCATGACAAAATCTCTTGTTAAAAGTGAAATCTGCCGGAAAATGGCTGATGTCCAGCTCTTGTGATAACCAGAGAAAGAGCACACGACAGTCTCGTATCCACAGAGCCATCAGCTCAGAAATGGTCCGGTGGCTTGTGCCGTGTCGTCGCAGCTCGGAGCGCGGCGCGCTGAGCATCCTTAAAGGGGTCCATAAAGCTGTACTAACAGACCTTATTCTCTGTGAAGCCCGTAAAATTTTCACCGAAAGCCAGATAAATTTTTCGAATAGTTTCCAGGTGCCAGTCTCTTACAGCTTCTGAAAAAAGTCTGATGGAAAAAAAACCCAAATCATTCCGCCATTTCCAGACAATGAAAATCCGACGACGGGGCGGGACCACTCCTTCCACAAGGCGTGCTCACAGGCGAATGACGTCACCGACAGGCGTGGAAAAACTCAGGCATGCGCCCAAGGGTTCAAGCTTGTCTGATGTGAAAACATATGAATAAAATCCATATAGTTTAAAAAAAAAATAAAAAGGTACGATATATATATATAAGGCAACCTGAATTAAAGGAGAAATGCCACTTTTAACAACCTGGACCTCATTTCTGGCATAAAATACGGTCGTTTACTCACGATATAACTTTGGTGTCATTTGGAGTCCATGGTTTAGACGGCGTGTTCGGTTTCAAATCTGAGTCAAACATTTTTCTTCTACTAAGGTGGGTTAGAACTTTTTGTGGCACACAACACCCACTACTATACAGGAGGAACATAGCAGTCAATATGTGTCACTGATTTAAAAATCCAACTCTTTTCAACCAGATGTGTGATGCTGTGACATGTCAATCATCTGCACCCAATTAGATTTCAGGGGAGTCCAATGAAACCCTGGCCTCTGCTGTAGCTCAGCTAAACCCAGGAAGTGTTTGACATTTGACATTTCCTGTTTCACTGTGGACTCAAAATTTGTCACTTCCTGTTTGTGACTCCTTGTACCATGAGTGAGCTTGTATGAATATAAATAAACAAACAGTATATATGGGGCTTAATCTAGAGGCTGATAAAGAATTCAGGTAATTAATGAAACAGTTCCTTTTTTGAGTTATACTGCGAAAACACAAGCAAGGAAACAGACAGAAAGACAGGGAGACAAAATAAATAAATGTTGTCCATGTAGTGGAAGCCATTTGGAACCATTTTTTTCCATGTGACCTTTGACCAGCATTGTTGCTTGGTCAACAAATTGCGGCATACGGCCACGCAATTACTTTGATAACAGTCGTAAACCTTTCAAAGTTGTGTTAATGTGTTGGTGGTCATCACCAGAACGGTCGGAGATGTGACATTTTTTGTGAAGACTGACCTGCTATCCCATGACATCTATGGGTGTGAAAGTTGTGAAACAGGAAAAGTGAGATTCAACTAATGATGTAGTTAGCAGACCAATCACAGCCACGTACGGTCTCCAGCTTCTCCACATATAGTTGCAATTATTGGGAGGGTTAGGTTGGGAGGGTTACCCTATCCCTCAACAGAGAAAAGCCTACACAAAATCACTGTCATCAATTTATATAAAGTTTATTTTAAATAAATTACATTAAACCAGAATTAATCTATAAACATAAGCAGCCAAGAAAATGTGTGTTTTTAATCTGTATTTAAAAATGTCACCAGCACCGGACGGCCTGGTCTCAGCCATTGCACCATAGGACACCTGAAGATGGTTACGGCTGAGCGTGTGTTTGAGCTAAACTGGAGTTTGAACAGTGCACCTGTTTTATCTCTGCAGAGTGCTGATGTTGACAGTCAGAACCACAGTGGAACAGAAAACCCCTCCAACAGCTCAAACAAATGTCGAGACATCATTTCATATGATCTCCACTGAGTTATGGTTTTGTTTAATTTCACAAGCCGAATTTATTTGGCTTCTGTTGCCTTTGTGCACTGTATGGTGATGCAGAGATTTCTGCCAGATGTGTTGTTGAAATGAAGGATATTTCTTGTTAGTTCTGGGGTGAAGGATCCGTGTCTGTCTTTACAGTTTTTTACAGTAGTGTTCTGAATAATAGTAGTGCTATGTGACTAAAAAGATTAATCCAGATTTTCAGTATATTTCTTATTGTATGGCAAAGGCTCACCCATTGATCAGCTCCAGGATGATCAAAGACAGTCTGGAGTTACCTGTAAGTGCTGTGACAGTTAGAAGACGCCTGTGTGAAGCCAATTTATTTGCAAGAATCTCCTGCAAAGTCTCTCTGTTAAATAAAAGACATGTGCAGAAGAGTTTACAATTTGCCAAAGAACACATCAACTGGGCTAACGAGAAATGGAGGAATATTTTGTGGACTGATGAGAGTAAAATTGTTCTTTTTGGGTCCAAAGGCCGCAGACAGTTTGTGAGACGACCCCTAAACTCTGAATTCAAGCCACAGTTCACAGTGAAGACAGTGAAGCATGGTGGTGCAAGCATCATGATATGGGCATGTTTCTCCTACTATGATGTTGGGCCTATATATCGCATACCAGGTATCATGGATCAGTTTGGATATGTCAAAATACTTGAAGAGGTCATGTTGCCTTATGCTGAAGAGGACATGCCCTTGAAATGGGTGTTTCAACAAGACAATGACCCCAAGCACACTAGTAAAAGAGCAAAATCTTGGTTCCAAACCAACAAAATTAATGCCTCGCAGATGTGAAGAAATCATGAAAAACTGTGGTTATACAACTAAATACTAGTTTAGTGATTCACATGATTGCTAAAAAAGCATTTTGAACATAATAGTTTTGAGTTTGTAGCAACAGCAGATGCTACTATTATTGTGAACACCCCCTTTCTACTTTTTTTTTTACTAATAGCCCAAATTCATAGCCATTGGCAAATTGTAACCTCTTCTGCACATGTCTTTTATTTAACAGAGGGACTTTGTGGGGGATTCTTGCAAATAAATTAGCTTCACACAGGCATCTTCTAACTGTCACAGCACTTACAGGTGACTCCAGACTGTCTTTGATCATCCTGGAGCTGATCGATGGATGAGCCTTTGCCATTCTGGTTATTCTTCTATCCATTTTGATGGTTGGTTTCCATTTTCTTCCACGCGTCTCTGTTTTTTTTTGTCCATTTTAAAGCATTGGCGATCGTTGTAGATGAACAGCCTATAATTTTTTGCACCTGCGTGTAAGTTTTGCCCTCTCCAATCAACTTTTTAATCAAACTACGCTGTTCTTCTGAACAATGTCTTGAACGTCCCATTTTCCTCAGGCTTTCAAAGAGAAAAGCATGTTCAACAGGTGCTGGCTTCATCCTTACATAAGGGACACCTGATTCACACCTGTTTGTTCCACAAAAATGACGACCTCACTGACTGAATGCCACACTACTATTATTGTGAACACCCCCTTTTATACTTTTTTTCCCCTAATAGCCCAATTTCATAGCCTTAAGAGTGTGCATATCATGAATGCTTGGTCTTGTTGGATTTGTGAGAATCTACTGAATCTACTGGTACCTTGTTTCCCATGTAACAATAAGAAATATACTCAAAACCTGGATTAATCTTTTTCGTCACATAGCACTACTATTATTGTGAACACTACTGTATGTTTCTATTCCAAATATACATTTTGAAGTACACTCTGACAGGATTTTGAACCAATGTAAACTAGAAAGACTCAAGCCGCTTATCACGAGTCCAAAATATTTGACCTTGAAAAACACGAGAATTTCTTTTGTAGTACGTCAGTAATTGGAAACCTGTTTATTGCGATTAACAGAAAACACTTATCTTATACATGTTCTGAAATGTTGTAACAGTCAAAAAAGCCTTGATCCACGTCCAACACATGGAGCCATTAAGCGCTTATTTTCCCTAGTCTGTGTTCCGAGGTGCCGGCAGCTGCGAGCGAGCATCATATCTGTGCTTCTGATCAAAAGTGCACCAAGCACTCAATGATCTGCTTGTAGCATCTGTTTTTAATTTATAGTGCACCACCGTGATGATCCTTGTAGGCCTGAGTGTTTTAAAGATTATACTGAATTTAAATGTACTTCTACAGGTAGCTGAGGGGATGAGCAGCTGACCTGGATTCAAATTGTTTGTTTTTTTTGTATTTAACTACAGTCTAGGCCAGAATTATTGCTCGTCTTGAATTTTTACAGAATTTAAACTATTTTAATAACACATACGAGGTCTGTTAGAAAAGTATCGGACCTTTTTTTTTTTCAAAAACCTGATGGATTTGAATCACGTGTGCTTGCATGAGCCAACCTTGAACCTTCGTGCGAATGCGTGAGTTTTTTCTGCAGAAATGCAAAAATCAAGCAACAGGAGGTTGAGGACTTTACAGAACACATCAACTCGGTGGACTCCAATATCAGGTTCACATGTGAGGATGCCAGAAACAACCATTTAGCCTTCTTGGACTGTGATGTTACGATTGGAGAGAAGAGGCAGCTCCAGACAGGGGTTTACAGAAAACCCACTCACACTGACCAATATCTGCTCTTTGGCTCAAACCACCCCCTTGAACACAAGCTCGGGGTGATCAGGACTCTTCAACACAGAGCCCTATAGGTGCCCACAACTGCAGAGGGAAGGGCTAAAGAACAGCAACTGGTCCGGAAACCCCTCACAGTATGTGGGTACCCACGATGGTCCCTGGACAAAGTGCAGAAGTCCAAGAGAACAAAGAGACCAGATAGACAGGAGACAACAAGAAGAGGAGTGTCTCTCCCTTATTTAGCAGGAGTAGGGGAAAAACTACAGAGGATCTTCAGACAGCACAAAATCCCAGTTTACTTTAAACCGGTTAACACCTTGAGACAGAAATTAGTTCACCCTAAGAACAGGATCCCTAGTTACAAACAGAGCAATGTAGTGTATTCTATCAGATGTCAGGAAAACTGTAACGAACACTACATAGGTGAAACTATGTAACCTTTACACAAAAGGCTATACCATCACTGCAGAGAAGGCGCCAGTGGACCTCAGTCTGCAGTTCATCTCCACCTTAAAGACACTAACCACACGTTTGAGGACAAGGAAGGTAAAATCTTAGCCAGAGAGAAGAAATGGTTTGAGAGAGGTGTCAAGGAAGCGTTCTTTGTAAAACAGTTGAAACCCAGCCTTAACCGGGGGGCGGGTCTCAGACACGCTTTGTCCCCTGGGGTACTCAGGTCAAAGCAGTTTCAGTCTTTTGTTCATGGTAATGAGTCATTCACGTCATTAGGAGAGTTGTCAAGGGAGCCATCAGGAGAGGCGTCCGTTCCATCATTAGGAGGGACAGCTGCCCTGTCATTAGGAGGGTGCTAACTAGAGCACAATAGTGCTAATTAGAGCTATTTTTTAGTCACTAGCCCATAGCAGTCTGCCTGTCCTTAGGAGGGGTCTGGTTAGGTTTAAAACTCCAGCTTTTGTGGCTTCTGTTTGTTCTTCTCTACTACTGCGATTTGAAGCGAAATGTCCTCGCGTCAAGCAACCCAGTCCAGTCGAAGATTCAAGCTTCTCTACTGACTGTTAGTGGCAAAAAAAAAAATAGAAAAAGGTGTTTTGGAGTTTGCAGATGAAATCTCTAACTGGACTCCTGTGTTCTCTATCCCTGGACCTTGCTGACTGCTGGGGCAGTGTGTGTCTCCACCCTGTTCTGTGTTCCAGGACTTGGCGCTGCAGCATTTTGATGCACTGAATAAGTAAAATAACCACACCACACACTAAAAAAACTCCATCACACACTCACTAAAAACACACTCCAAGCATGGCAAATATCACACAACTTTTAAAACTGATCGCTTTCTGCTTTTAGCTCCGCACAAAGCCACAATTTCCCTTCACTCAGCAACCAAATTGCGTGGATTGGGAATCAATGTTTATTATTTGGTAATACATTTTATGCCAGTGATAAAAAAATCATGTATTTTTTTTTACTTGTTTGCTGTCGCAGACAGAGAGATGGAAGAAAAGTCCCATTCGCAAAATGCGCACCACCCACACACACACACACAAAACCATGTGGGGTCTGCGAGTTGTCATCAAACCCACGTGGGGTCGATGATTGTGATTGGTTGGCTCCTGAGTTTTCCATCAATGGTAATGACCCCTTTCTCCTGCTGCAGATGAGGGAGTCATGTTTCATTCCAGCTCTCTCGCTCCTGCAGCAGAATGAGGAAATTAGTCGTTTCTGCTGCGGGTGACTGCAGAATGCTCAAAAAATATGAGAAGATTATCCCCCAAAAAACTTGTGTAAATTATTAATTATAATTCAACTTATACTTGGCCTATTAACAAAATTGAAAAAGTGGTGTGCAGGTTGAATTTCACACATTCAACACGCATTCAAACAGACAGAGTGGAGTGGATTGTGTGCTATGTCTGCTAAATTAGGTCATGTGACTTTTATTATTATTATTATTATTATTATTATTATTATTATTATTATTATTATTATTACAACAAATGTGTGATTTAGTTTTTGTTTAGTTATTTTTGTCCATTTGTATATGTTTTTGTTATGGCTGTAATTTGTATATGTAAAGGACCTTTCACACTGCACGCGTTCAGGGCGTTAAACATGTCACGCATCACTCTAAAACCCATTATTTTCAATGAGAAGCAGTCTGTTTTTGCTGCACCATATCAAAAACTGAGCTAGCGCGACGCTCCACCAGGAACACACATTGCTGCTTGTTGTCAGGCCGCCGTGGTCAAAGGTCAACCCAATCCAACTTTCACCGCTGCGCACTGTGACGGAGCTTCACACTGTCCAATAGAGCTGCCACAAATGACTATTTTGATAGTCGACTAGTCAACGATTATTTTTGTGATTGGTAGCCTAGTAGGATCATACGTAAATTGCAGCATATTGCATTTTATCAATATTGATACCATTATTGATTACGCTTATCAATTTGATTCCTTATTGATTCCCTTATCGATACCTCCTGTGAATTTTCTGTGTGCTACAAGTAGGCTTAACAGGTTTTCTATGTCATTAACATTTTATTGAGTCTTAAAGTAAATAAATATGAAATTGGTCACTGGATCCTTGATCTCTGGACATAAATAAACTACATGGTGGATCCTTCATCTCTGGACATAGCAGGGTTCTCAGCAGAATTTGGTAATGGGATGGAAATATCAACTTAAAAAGCTGGGGGGTCAGGGGATGCCCCCTAAAGCTTTTGCATTATGAGCTTATAAAGGGCCTTCTTTGTTAAGTCTAAATAAATATACCAAAATCTGATGTCCAGACAGAAGACATCTCTCTGTTTCAAAATGTGAGGAAACTGTTTCCAAAAATGCCACCAATTTGAAGTCGAAGGTGCAGAGGAGACGTTAATCTGGTTAAATGTGCTGAAGGTCCAGCTCACCTGTCATCTCTGCAAACTCACACCTGCTGCTGTGCTTCTAAATAAAACAAAGGCTTTTCAAACAGCAACTATTTTACTATTTAAAAAAACCCTTTTCCTTATTTTAACATTAAATGAAGGAATCAATCATCATGGTTTTAATTTACAGACAAACATCAAAGATTTCTAAAAACATCTTTTTTTTTTTTTTTTTTTTAAACTATTTTAATTGCAAGTTATTTAATGTTGGAAAAAACACATAAGGATTTTCTTGAATAAACTACTGTGTATAAATTAGCAGTTCTGATGTTCCTGACACACATCTACACTGTTCTGTATTTTGGCCTGATGCCTTGTTTCTTTTGGCTTTAAAGTACGGCTGTAAAAAGATAAAAAAAACAAAAACAAAACTATGGCTTTACTTCACATAATTTGGCGCTCAACATGCAGGCAATAGTGTTTCAGAGCATTATAAATTTAAAAATCTAGCGGGGGAAGCTGGCCCCAGTCTCCCCTATCTTGCAGCACACGGCACGTAGCTCGCTGCGAGGAGAACTTTAGCGGCTGTAAGAGAACTTTCCCCTCAGCACTCTGTATGATGCACATTGCAGGAGAACTTTAGCGGCTGTAAGAGAACTTTCCCCCCAGCACTCGGTGCGATGCACATTGCAGGAGAACTTTAGCGGCTGTAAGAGAACTTTCCCCCAGCACTCGGTGCGATGCACATTGCAGGAGAACTTTAGCGGCTGCAGAACTTTCCCCCAGCACTCGGTGTGCGGCACACTGCAGAAGAACTTTAGTGGCTGTACGAGAACTTTTCCCCCAAGAACGTTTCCCATACACGCAATGATCCACACCAGAGAACCTTTATGCACGGTCCCATGGAAAATGCACATCATGAGGAATGGAAAAAAAAACTGCGGTGTGAAACGGTGGACGATTTTCTTTTCTTGCCTGCAATAACAGACGATAGTCCGGTAGCGACTTTAATCAGCAGAAAAGTGAGTCACGATTGACATCTTTAAATGGGTTTTACTGAGGTTGATGAAAAAAGGATAATTTCTGTAGGTTGATTTTGGACCCACTGCTGGTCCAAAATCAGTAATGATCATCATTTCTGATGATCATTTCTGTTCATCAGAAATGATCATTTTCCCATTACACACCCTTGGAAACAGCGTAACGGCCCAACTGCAGCGTAATTTTTTCTTGCAACAGCATAACGGCCCGTTATGGTGTTATAATGCTGGTGGGAACCATGCATAGATAGAAAAAAAATCTGTAGTTTTTGTCAAAAGAATTTCCTTTCAGACATTAATGGCATGATTGTCTCTCCATACATCTGAGCTGAGCTCAGCCGGCTGCTGGAGTCTGCATGTCTGCAGCCATACAGTCTTGGGCTGCTGCACGTCAGCCAGGACGTCTCATTTTGGGAGGAAACAAAAAACATTTTGATCGATTGCAGTTTATTGTTTATATTACAATGTTTGGAAAGAGGTGTCATGTGATTTAAACGGCGATTTGCTTTGAAGTTATAAATTCTGAGCGGACTCGACTCAGAGAGCGGCTCAGCGTTTGGAGCAATAGAACAGAGGACGATTCTTGTTTCTTTCTCCCAACAAGACAGAAGTCCCAGTTAGTCACTTAAGTAACTCAAGTTTGATATATTTTAATGTCTTTGAGAGGGGTTAAGAAGCGGAGTTGCCGCTTCTGAAAAAGAACGAAGCAAAGATTCAACGAAGCAGCGGATCAAAGCATTGGTTCAAGGTTCAAGGTTCAAATGAAACGACTCGTCCACTACTAAATTAATTGTCGACGGTTTCAATAGTCAATGTAGTTGTGACTAGTCGACTAGTCATGGCAGCCCTACTGTCCAGTAGAAACAAGGCATCAGGCCAAAACTTGGAAGAGGACAGAGTGTAGAAATGTATCACAAAACTGCTCATTTTTACACAGCAGTTTATTGAAGAAAATCCATAAAAATGTTTCTTACCTCAAGATTAATTTCTGATTACTGTACGTACTGAAGTAAAAAAAAACTTTCTTACATTAGAAAACTTGTAATTACATTAGTTTTAAGTAAAAAATAAAAAAGATTCTTTCAAAATATTTGTTCATCTGTAAATTAAAACCATAACTTACCAGTGGTTGTTCAGATGAGATGGTTTCAGTGCTTGAGTCAATCCATACATGGCAGAGATGATAAATTGCTGGAGCTTTGGCTCGGTCGTCCCACTCCTACTACAGACAGTTACAGTACATTACGGTGTGATAAGTCTGTCTGGAGTTGGCAGTTGTCAAACACTGAGTGATCAAGGGAGGAAACCCACTGAAACATCCATGGCAATTCTGATGGAGTTAAACACTTGTGTAGCTGTGATTAGAGAAACTGCACAATCAGCTTTTGTCTGTTGCATCATCAATTATTCAGCTTCATGGTGGTGTGGAACAGAGAAGATGTTTCTCCAAAAGCAGATGTGAAATTTAAGCTTCATTTTTACAGATGACATATGGAGACTTGAGCCCGTCTCTTGATTAGTTCTTCTCTGGATCTATCGTCTTGTTTTCTGGCCAGTCTCTGTTGATCCTGGACACAGGTGGGTGACCCCAGCTTCAGTGTGTAAAAGTGTGCCATGTGCTGCTTCTGCCTGTGCACCTACAGGGTGTTCCACAAATCACTTCATAGGTGCTAATATGAAATGAGTGGGTGGTGGCAAGCAGCAGATTTAAGGGGGTTCCAGGGGCACGTGTTCCACCCTACCTCCCGAACATTTTTAAAAAAGTGTGTTATTTGATGACTTCTGGTGCATTTTCAGTGTCATTTTTGTTGCCTTTTTGTGCAGATTATTTTAGAAGCACTTGTACTATAACCAAGAATTATAGGTACTACCCATCTCCCCTCTCTCTCCTTCCTTGTTCTCTCTCTTTCCTCTCTTTCTTTTGAAGATTTCATCCATTCATTCATCTTCTAACCGCTTAAGTCCAATTAAGGGTCGCGGGGGGCTGGAGCCTATCCCAGCAGTCATAGAGCGCGAGGCGGGGTACACCCAGGACAGGACGCCAGTCTGTCGCAGGGCCACAAATTGACAAACAAACACAGACACACCCACACACACACCTACAGACAATTTTTAAAGATTCCAGTCCACCTAACCCGCATGTCTTTGGATGTTGGAGGAAACCGGAGCACCCGGAGGAAACCCACGCAAATACGGGGAGAACATGCAAACTCCACACAGAAAGGCCATGGGAATTGAACCCACGACCTTCTTGCTGTGAGGCAACAGTGCTAACCACTAAGCCACCATGCTGCCTCTTTTGAAGATTTGATTTTTGAATTATGTGATATTTGCAAAACTACATCAAGACACAACAAGACAAAAGCAGCTGGAACACAGGTGTACAATAATTTTTCAGACCATTATAGCTAGACAGGGGCAACGTTGGCCATGAGAACGCAGTCACACACATACGCAATTTTTTTTAAGATGTTAAATATAATAGTCAGCGGCTGTATGTGCTGTACATGGCGGCTCCGCGGGCTGCCACCATCCAAGAACACAGTGACCTAAGACAGGTAATTTCACTGATTAACTACCTGCCCAAAGAGTTGACCGAATTAGAATCAGCAGGCTCAGTGGGTTACTGGTAGAAATACTATATGGTTAAACTTTTACTCGTTGAAGCCGGGGTTACCCAACTCTCACCCTGGGCATGGTTATTCATGAACAGTTGTTTGTAAAATCTTCAAACCAGTCTGGCACGAACAACAGTGTCACAATCACAGTCACTTAAATGACCTTCCATCCTCATTCTGATGCCTAGTTTAACTTTAGCAGATTCTCAGCTCCCTGTCTCACTGTTTGTCTTCCACATATTGGCTATTTTGGTATTTGCTTTAATGTCCATTGGACAGGTGTACCTAATGAAGTGGCCAGGAAGTATATATGCTTTTTTTCGCCTCTTGTTTTCCGTATTCTGCCTGTTAATTCAGTGACTTGAAGACTGGACAGTCCGTCCTCTTGATATTTGAGGTTAATTGAGTTGAGTTTCTCTCAACCCGCGCTGTGGATGAGAGGTTCTTCCAGCAGAAACTCTTGACTGAGTTAGACTGCAGTTTGTTCAGTCTTATAGTATATTTGGAGAATAATGTTGCCTGAGCTGATGGGAAACGTAGCGTGTATTAGAAGCTTCATGAACGTGGCCGAGTAGGTCAGTGTGTTCTCGTCTCTTGACCAGGCTCATTGAGAGTCAGTGTTTTTGGTCAGATTCGTCTCAGTTGTCCTCCTACGTTACCGTGTGTACACTATAATTAGACCCACTCTGTTCTGAGGCAGACGGAGGGGAAGCAGTCTGATGGCGGACGGCCTCGGAAACAGTGACGTTGAGGTGAAGGCTCGGCGTCAGCGTGCCAAGTCACCAGCCGGCTAAAGTTTCACTGTAGCCCGGCTTTGGTTCCTCAGTGAGAAACTGTCCTGTTCTTCTTTTCCCACAGAGCCAGAGCCAGTGTTTGTTTACCTCTCATTATCCCCATGTGTTCGTTCCCCTGAAGTAACTTGTTGATGACTGTGTTTTGCATTTTGGTGGTAAGAAGTATTTAAATTTATTGCTGTGGCGTGCCTCATGTTTTAGTTTGAGCACAGCCTCCTGAAGAGCTTCACTTCATGTGTGAAGGATTAGAGCTTCACCTGAGTGTTCACAGATGTGCTCGAGCATGCCGTAATTAACCCTCTGCTTGTTTTCCTCATTGTCACAGATGGTGCATCCACTTTGTTTTTGGCTCGCTGTCTGTTCAGGATAACAGGGTTTTGTTTTTTTTTTTGTTTTTTTGGAGCTGTTGCAGCATCGTCACAGTCTTGAAAAGACGTCAGTGTTGTCGACAGGCTTCAGTGTGTGTGTGTGTGTGTGTGTGTGTGTGTGTCTAATGTTACAGTGACACAGTGCAGGGGCCCACATTCCTGCACGGCCTGACATGCACGGGATTATTTTCTTAGCCTATATGGCAGTCAGCACACTGTATATGCCAATAATATCCGGACGCTTTATATTTAGTCCCTGTGTGTTGCAGCAGCTGAAGTTGTTTCCTCATAACTACCCTCTAAGTCCCTTTTAAAAAGCAGATTACAAAGTGACTCTGCTTTGGACCAGACCTCCCAAACCTCTTCATGTCATATTGCCACGGACTAAGACTTTTATTGGCATATTAACAAGTCACAGTTTAATCACATGTGATCTTTATGCCGGCTGATCTTTGGGTCACCTGAAACTTCCATAGATGCCCTGAAATTTTCTTTTTTAGGTCCACACACTTTTTACAAAGGTGCTGCTCAGCCCCCACATGTGGAAACTTGACATCTGAAGGTCAGAAATGTCCTCAATGGAGAGATATGTCACACCAGTATTTCTTACCAGCTAAATGCTTTTTTAATTTTTGGGAAACCATAAAAGTCAAATGGTGCTGAATCAGTCGCACACTCAGCAGCCATGAAAAGCACCGGCTTGTCAGCTGGGGCATTGTCCTGATGAAACATGACCCCGTTCATCAGCTTTCTTGGGCATTCAGTCTTCGTCGCCTTACGTAACTGCCTCAGACAGCTGGCACAGCACTTTCTGTTTGTGGTTTGGTATTTTAGAAGTTAGTCCATAAACACAAATTCATTTGCATACCAAAATCATATCGCCATGCTCCTGACAGCACAAATGATCTTGTCCTTCTCTGGAGGAGGTGAGGATGTCTTCACTGCATGACTCGTCTCAAAGTGATGGATGGACCAACACTCATTCAGGTGTTGGAGGCATTCAGATGGGGGGAATAAATTTGCTTCATCTATTTCAAGATGATCCATATTGACACGTTGAGCTTGGTGCACTTTTGATCAGGGATAAGAACACAAGGCACTCACTCAACAGAAACCTTTGAGGTTCCAAATTCTCTACTCTCTCACAATCTGTTCCAACAGCATGTGGTGTTTGATTGTCAGTCACCCTTCATCCATCACTATCATTGGTCCTTTTATCCATACAGGCCGCCCAACATGGTTCAACAGGCATATGGACACTGCAGATTAATTGCAACGTTTACATCAGAGGTCTCAAACTGATTCCAGAAAGGGCCAAGAGGGTGCAGGTTTTCTTTGTAACCGCCCACCCCACCAGGTGATTTCACTGATGATTCCATCTGCTCAAAGTGATGTTACATGATCGTGTGAAATACAGATTGTTAGAAGCAGACAACCTCTGCCAGGCCTGCACCAGGCAGCAGTGTTTGATTTAACACCATCCCTCGATACAAAAAAGGCAAAGAATATAAAAACAATGCAGATTTTGCAAACATATACGTAGCATCCTGGGGATGTGGAATAATCTGCTTGTAGAGTCTGGTGGTGGCGGTTGTGTTTGGAACATTCTCATTCATGCAAAGCACCACGCGGCGCTTAGATTTGTCATGAGGGTTTGGCTATATGTTTTTCCCCAGGGCCACCTGCAGGGTGATCGTCATGCTTCACAGCCCAACTCATGAGGAATTTCTTGGGGGCTGATACTGATACCGATAGTAGGGAGCGAAAAATAATAAAAAATGATACTGACATGCTAAGCAGACTGTGTCCTCATTAATACTTGAATGGAGACCTCTTCAGAAGACCAGAGGCTGTGTGTATTTCTTCAAATAAAACTGGGGTTGCATTAAGAAAAAAAAAAAAAACGTGAGGAAATCCCAATTCGGGACCTGTGCTGGATCCACCTGTGGTGACCCCACTCAAAGGGGAGCAGCTGAAAGAACAACAACATAGAGATAAGGAAAAAGGCTTTCAACCAACCAACTTTGCTTTTAATTTTTAATGCAGTGTTCGAAAATAACAATAGTAATTAGGGATCAACCGATATGGCTTTTTCAGGGTTGATACCAGTTATTTCTAATGTAGCCCGATAATTGATATTAGAAACCGATATTTGGCTGCAGTGAAAACGTGTCAAAGTTTAGAATAACACAAACTCTTAACACCAACACTTTCTTGCACACAGCTCTAGTCGGCACAGTGCTACATTCTTCTGTGCCAGTCGGGACAGGAGCCTCAGTGCTGATAGGATGAACTCGTGATTTCTAACAAATTAGGTGGTGCTTTGAGCCAGACATGACTAAAGACCAGGAAATCAGGACTGCAGCTGTATCAGAGCCAAAGTAGCACATCTTAAAAATAAATGGTTTTAAACTGCATATCGGTTTTAAATATGTTGTTAGTGCGCTTGGTTTCAGTGTGGAAGGTTCCCAGTTTAAACCTCACTCCTGCCACATTTCTACATGTAATGTAGAGTTGCGTCAAGAAGGGCATCCAGTGTAAAACTTGTGCCAATTCAATATGCAGATCAAACTTGGATTTGCTGTGGTGAAAACAAGGGAGCAGCCGAAGGGGCTTAGTTTTACTGCAAAAAAAAACAAAAACCTACCTGAAGCCACCACAGCTTGCACTGCTACTTTTCAGAAAGCTCGCACAACATCATACTATGCACGGAAGCTAAATCATTTATATTCAACTGTACATCACATTTGAACGTCAAAGTTCATTTCTGAATCTGGACTCCATCAAGTGTCAAATGGTTTTGACCCCATGGAGTCCCAGGGGCTCCAAATGTCTAAACCCTAAGTCAAACACTGTCTTCATAACCTGCACCTGACCTTTCACTGAGATTACACGACCTGTAAACAGTCAGAGTTGGACACACCCCAAATGCACTTGCACCGTGCATATTAGACTGTTGATCTTCAAGATGCCTTTTCCATGTGTCCAGACATGACTGTTCATTGTAAAGGTAAAATGATAGTCATTGTTTCTACTCTCTTTTTCAGTTGTTTTAAATTCTCAACTGGAATTTCTAACGAAGACACCATTTTTGTCCTCTTCTGTGCTCCTGTAGGAAGGTGAGACTCAAAGCGTGACGGCCATCCTTCTCCGTGATGCTGGATCTCTGGGTTTCAACATCGTAGGAGGAAGACCCTGCATGGTAAGTTGAATGCTGACCCTGCACAACAGGTTGAACGCTGACCCTTCACGGTAAGTTGAACGCTGACTGTACGCAATATGCTGAAGGCTGACCCTGCACAATAGGTTGAATGCTGACCGTGCGTGGTAAGTTGAACACTGACCGTGCGCGGTAGTTTGAACGCTGACCCTGGGCGGTAAGTTGAATGCTGACCCTACACGGTAAGTTGAACGCTGACCCTGCGCAGTAGATTAAACACTGACCCTGGGCGGTAGGTTAAACGCTGACCCTGGGCAGTAGGTTGAACACGGAACCTGGCTGGTAGGTTGAACGCTGACCGTAGGCGGTAGGTTGAACGCTGACCCTGCGCGGTAGTGTGAACGCTGACCTTGGGTGGTAGGTTGAAAGCTGACCCTGGGTGGTAGATTGAACGCTGACCCTGGCAGTAGGTTGAACGCTGACCCTGGGCAGTAGGTTGAACGCTTACCCTGCGCAGTAGGTTGAACGCTGACCCTGGGCGGGAGGTTGAACGCTGACCCTGGGCGGTAGGTTGAAGGCTTACCCTGCATGGTGGGTTGAACGCTGACCATGGGCGGTAAGTTGAACGCTTCCCCTGGGCGGTAGGTTGAACGCTGACCCTGGGTGGTAGATTAAACGCTTACCCTGGATGGTAGATTGAATGCTGACCCTGCGCGGTAGATTGAACGCTTACCTTGGGTGGTAGGTTGAACGCTGACCCTGGGCGGTAGGTTCAATGCTGACCCTGTGCGGTAGGTTGAAAGCTTACCCTGGGCGGTAGGTTGAAAGCTTACCCTGGGCGGTAGGTTGAACGCTGACCCTGGGCGGCAGGTTGAATGCTGACCCTGTGCGGTAGGTTGAAAGCTTACCCTGGGCGGTAGGTTGAACGCTGACCCTGGGCTGCAGGTTGAAAGCTTACCCTGGGCGGTAGATTGAATACTGACCCTGTGCGGTAGGTTGAATGCTGACCCTGGGCGGTAGGTTGAACGCTGACCCTGTGCGGTAGGTTGAAAGCTTACCCTGGGCGGGAGGTTGAACGCTGACCCTGTGCGGTAGGTTGAAAGCTTACCCTGGGTGGTAGGTTGAACGCTGACCCTGGGCGGCAGGTTGAATGCTGACCCTGTGCGGTAGGTTGAAAGCTTACCCTGGGCGGTAGGTTGAATGCTGACCCTGGGCTGCAGGTTGAATGCTGACCCTGGGTGGTAGGTTGAACACTGACCTTGGGCAGGAGATTGAATGTTAACTGTGTCCGTCTCCTTGGTTATCGGCTGAGTATCAGATGGCACCTCTGGAATGAACAGCACATATTTAAAGCACTGCACACATGCACCACACCTCAACTTTTACTGTGTTTATATATCAGTGTGCTTTTCAGTGGATTTGGCATCACAGATTTAAAAAATAAACTGTAATTACTTTTAGGAGAGTTAAATATGGGCTTACAGGTTTGACCACAGTTGTTTTGTCTCTAATTAAGCAGATTTTGGGGGTGAGGCGAGGCCCGGCTCTGTGATTTCAGGCTGAATTTTCACAGCCACCATGTTTTTTAGCGTGAGGCCACGTGCTCTGCTGGGTGAAGCATTCACTATATCTCCACACCGTCTTCCATACATGGAGCGTCTTTCTGCAGCACAGCCTCGTTCAGACGCTGCTGCCTGTGTCTGTGACTTAAAGACAGTTTCACAGTAAAACTGGGACCTGTTTGTCTCTCGAACCTCAGACTCAGTCAGACAGGAGAACAGATAATCTCACGTTCAGCTTTGCCTCAAGATCTGTGAAGCCTCTGATTAAAAGGTGAACTACTAAAGTTCCTCCAGCACTGTATGTGTTTCATGTGGCCATCAGCTGTGATCAGCTGTGATCTCACAGCAAATCACAACTGATCAGCCGTCGGTTTTTGTGGTCTGGAGAACACGTTTCTCACGATAGGATCATTTTGGCAGCAAATTTACTATTTTCCTCTCGGCAAAGGAAATAATTAACTTGTTACCTGTTTGCTTGGAGTTGAGTCTTTGCATAACTTTCGATTAAAACAGGAACGCTGTAGCTGTGAGTCTTACTGACAGATTGTGTTTTTTTTTTTTTTTTGAGGTTTCATCTCAATTTCTCTCTAATGCCACACCTGTCCAACCTGCTTTTCTGATATATAGTGCTGTGAAAAGGTTTATGCACCCTTGAGCTTTTATGTTTGAATTTTATATCACACATATATATATACAGTAGTGTTCAGAATAATAGTAGTGCTATGTGACTAAAAAGATTAATCCAGGTTTTGAGTATATTTCTTATTGTTACATGGGAAACAAGGTACCAGTAGATTCAGTAGATTCTCACAAATCCAACAAGACCAAGCATTCATGATATGCACACTCTTAAGGCTATGAAATTGGGCTATTAGTAAAAAAAAAAGTAGAAAGGGGGTATTCACAATAATAGTAGCGTCTGCTGTTGACGCTACAAACTCAAAACTATTATGTTCAAACTGTTTTTTTTTAGCAATCCTGTGAATCACTAAACTAGTATTTAGTTGTATAACCACAGTTTTCATGATTTCTTCACATCTGGAGGCATTAATTTTGTTGGTTTGGAACCAAGATTTTGCTGGTTTACTAGTGTGCTTGGGGGTCATTGTCTTGTTGAAACACCCATTTCAAGGGCATGTCCTCTTCAGCATAAGGCAGGGGTGGCCAAGTTCGGTCCTCGAGAGCCACATTCCTGACACTCTTAGTTGTCTCCCTGCTCCAACACACCTGAATCCAACGAAAAGCTCATTAAAAGTCTGCTAACGAGTCTTTCATTGGATTCAGGTGTGTTGGAGCAGGGAGACAACTAAGAATGTTAGGAATGTGGCTCTCGAGGACCGAACTTGGCCACCCTGGCATAAGACGACATGACCTCTTCAAGTATTTTGACATATCCAAACTGATCCATGATACCTGGTATGCGATATATAGGCCCAACACCATAGTAGGAGAAACATGCCCATATCATGATGCTTGCACCACCATGCTTCACTGTCCTCACTGTGAACTGTGGCTTGAATTCAGAGTTTGGGGGTCGTCTCACAAACTCTGCGTCCCTTAGACCCAAAAAGAACAATTTTTCTTTCATCAGTCCACAAAATATTCCTCTATTTCTCTTTAGGCCAGTTGATGTGTTCTTTGGCAAATTGTAACCTCTTCTGCATGTCTTTTATTTAACAGAGGGACTTTGTGGGGGATTCTTGCAAATAAATTAGCTTCACACAGGCATCTTCTAACTGTCACAGCAATTACAGGTAACTCCAGACTGTCTTTGATCATCCTGGAGCTGATCAATGGGTGAGCCTTTGCCATTCTGGTTATTCTTCTATCCATTTTGATGGTTGTTTTCCGTTTTCTTCCATGCGTCTCTGTTTTTTTTTGTCCATTTTAAAGCATTGGAGATCATTGTAGATGAACAGCCTATAATTTTTTGCACCTGCATATAAGTTTTCCCCTCTCCAATCAACTTTTTAATCAAACTACGCTGTTCTTCTGAACAATGTCTTGAACGTCCCATTTTCCTCAGGCTTTCACAGAGAAAAGCATGTTCAACAGGGAAAAAAAAAAACCCATCAGCACAAAAACTAATGATCACACACACAGACAGGAGACGAAAGACGACAACCGAGATTTGAAAGTCCAGTTTATCAGAATACCCGGAGGCAGCCTTTAGGCGCCGTCAACGGCCTTGTTCATCCATCTGGAAGGAGGAGGGGCTCAGCCCTGAACAGTTCACTGTCCACAGTCAACGTCAGAGCTGGAGAAGCTGAGGGAGGGGAGACTGGGGAGCGAGGCTTAAGTGTTGTCCTTCCTTCAGGAGGTTTTTATTGCAGCGGCCTTGAAGTGCAGTTGTGTTTTTGGGAAGCCAAATGAATATCCAGATTAGCAGACGCCTGAAAGATTCCACAGTCTGAGAACAGAGTGGCTCTCAATACATCTGAATGTAGAAAGGATGCGGTCTTACTGACGGTCAAAGCGGTTTTCCAGCGCCGCTATCTTTCCGGAGATGGTATCCAACGCGCGGTTAACACCCGCAGATTGAGCTGACGCTGCCCTTCCAATCGAATCAATCACGTGGGGCAGCTTGGACGGGCCAATTATAGCTGCTTCAACCTTCTTGAGTTTCTGGTAAACCAGCGCTATGCCCGCTCCACACAGCAGAAAGCTGGTCACCACTGAGCCAAATATATACACATCATATATATATATATATTTCAGGAAAAACGGCACAGGAAAAACACCTCCGTGTTGATAACCATTTGTAAAATCCAGGCGGCTTTTGATGGCTTTCAGTGGAGTGAGTATATGAGAAATTGTTTAACAGGCAGGACATGTTCCAACTTGTCCTTAAGGCTTTCAACAGAGGTGTTTTTCCTGTGGCAGAGCGTCGCGTCGGCTGCGTCCCGACGCGCGGACCCGTCCGCACGTCTTTCATTAAAAAAATCTCCTTTAACAGTGGAATATCCGGATAAAATGCTGAAACCGACTTCTTCTGAAACTTCTCTGTTCTCTCACGACGTCCTGGATCAATAGAGCCTGAAATGTGGAGGTTTTCAGCTTGAACAGGCTGACGACGGCGCCTGAGAGCGCTGAGCGACGTCTCGCACCGTGGGAAGTCCTTAAAGCGACAGAATCACCTCAAAATCTCTCATCAGCCGTTAAAATTTTCACTGAAAACCAGCTTAATTTTTCGAGCCGTGTCCACTTCGATGTGTCTCACAGGTTTAGAAAAAATTTTGATCAAACAAAGCGCCAGTCTCTCAGCAACTTCTCAGACAAAGGAATTCCGACGAGGGGCTGGACGACTCCTCCCACAAGGAGTGCTCACAGGCGAATGACGTCACCGACAGGCGTAGAAAAACTCACGCATGCGCACGAGGGTTCAAGCATGTCTGACGTAAAAACATATGAATGAAATCCATATAGTTTTTGAAAAAAATAAAAAGGACCGTAACTTTATTGACAGCCCTCGTATAAGTATTCAATGATGATCTCCTTTGGTAGTTACATATCTGGTTCCTTTAAATATTTGATCATTGTTCAGTCATTTTTATCTCTTATTTGAGTTTTTACTTTCATACTGTAGAAACATATTTGTATATATGGTGAATAATTCTTGCTTTTCATTTCATTGATCAATAAAAAGTTAAATTAAATGATTAAGTGTAAATATTGACATTCAAAAAGTACAATCATTCTTGTATACGTTTACGTATGTGTGACATACTAAGGCCTTGGGACCGAACTATTGGTGGCACATGTTATAGCACGTGTGAAAGAGAGAGATGTATCAATTTGCTGATAAGGTTGTTAACATGTGGAAATCAAATAGGCATGCAATATCCAATTAAAAACTAAGAATAGGATCATAGAAACTATTTCAGAATCTGCAACTGCAGGGTGTTTAAACAAGCAGATGCAGTGAGTTGGAGTGAGCTGAGTCAGGCTCAGGACAAGTTCATGGAAAGTTGGAAACTATCACCAAAGTAAAGAAGCCATTACCTGAAAAGAAAAAAGATAACATTTAAACAAGGCAAGAAAGGATATAGGTTGCATTAATAATGTTGTCAGTCAGAAAAGAAAATATCTAATATATAAGACTGGGACCATGTGTGTGTGCGTGTGTTCACTATGCACAACCACAGTAACTAAGCAATCGACACCAGTCTTGCTATGGTGACTGGGGGCACCAAGGGGGAGGTCACTGGGGCCCTTAGGTTGAAAGCATACACTAGTGTTCAGAATAATAGTAGTGCTATGTGACTAAAACGATTAATCCAGGTTTTGAGTATATTTCTTATTGTTACATGGGAAACAAGGTACCAGTAGATTCAGTAGATTCTCACAAATCCAACAAGACCAAGCATTCATGATATGCACACTCTTAAGGCTATGAAATTGGGCTATTAGTAAAAAAAAAAATAGAAAAGGGGGTGTTCACAATAATAGTAGTGTGGCATTCAGTCAGTGAGTTCGTCAGTTTTGTGGAACAAACAGGTGTGAATCAGGTGTCCCCTATTTACGGATGAAGCCAGCACCTGTTGAACATGCTTTTCTCTTTGAAAGCCTGAGGAAAATGGTACGTTCAAGACATTGTTCAGAAGAACAGCGTAGTTTGATTAAAAAGTTGATTGGAGAGGGGAAAACTTATACGCAGGTGCGAAAAAGTATAGGCTGTTCATCTACAATGATCTCCAATGCTTTAAAATGGACAAAAAAAAACAGAGATGCGTGGAAGAAAATGGAAAACAACCATAAAAATGGATAGAAGAATAACCAGAATGGCAAAGGCTCACCCATTGATCAGCTCCAGGATGATCAAAGACAGTCTGGAGTTATCTGTAAGTGCTGTGACAGTTAGAAGACGCCTGTGTGAAGCTAATTTATTTGCACTAATCCCCAGCAAAGTCCCTCTGTTAAATAAAAGATGTGCAGAAGAGGTTACAATTTGCCAAAGAACACATCAACTGGCCTAAAGAGAAATGGAGGAATATTTTGTGGACTGATGAGATTAAAACTGTTCTTTTTGGGTCCAAGGGCCACAGACAGTTTGTGAGACGACCCCCAAACTCTGAATTCAAGCCACAGTTCACAGTGAAGACAGTGAAGCATGGTGGTGGAAGCATCATGATATGGGCATGTTTCTCCTACTATGGTGTTGGGCCTATATATCGCATACCAGGTATCATGCATCAGTTTGGATATGTCAATACTTGAAGAGGTCATGTTGCCTTATGCTGAAGAGGACATGCCGTTGAAATGGTTGTTTCAACAAGACAATGACAATGGCAATGACCCTAAGCACACTAGTAAAAGAGCAAAAGCTTGGTTCCAAACCAACAATATTAATGCCTCGCAGATGTGAAGAAATCATGAAAAACTGTGGTTATACAACTAAATACTAGTTTAGTGATTCACAGGATTGCTAAAAAAGCAGTTTGAACATAATAGTTTTGAGTTCGTAGCGTCAACAGCAGATGCTACTATTAGCCCAATTTCATAGCCTTAAGAGTGTGCATATCATGAATGCTTGGTCATGTTGGATTTGTGAGAATCTACTGAATCTACTGGTACCTTGTTTCCCATGTAACAATAAGAAATATACTCAAAACCTGGATTAATCTTTTTAGTCATATAGCACTACTATTATTCTGAACGCTTTAAATACAACCACGACCTGCTCACGGGAGCCCTTATTTTCACAGTTCACGTGGTACTCAGGTCAGGTTGCAAACATCACACTTTACTTAGTATGTAGTAGCAGCTGGCTAGTGTGCACTTTAATTACAATCTGAACAGGCCAGTGTGTGCCGTGTGCCAGTTAAAGCACACGTTTTTGCAATTATGCCTCCCAAGAAGTCGCAGGGATAGTTACTGAAAGTGGTTGGGCTAAACGTGAACACGCCATGCTTCTCACGCACTCAGCTATATGTGGGATGCTCCCTAGTTGGTCACCCTGACGGACTTTCCATTGGTGCATCTCAGAGTCACAATAAGAACATGCAGTGATATGACGATATCACCTTTTATCATCATTCACTTGAGTCTAATTAATGATGACAGCATACACACAATGCAATGCAACGTACTACACCTGAACTAAAATGACATGAAATGTTCAATGAAATGGCTAAAATTCTTCTCATACCATTTCATACCAAAATATATCATTTAAATGACTATTTACCAGGGTTAGAACAGCCAGTACCTGCCTTTAGCTGTTGACGGTGCCTTTTTTGGCACTCTCTTGGCCACAATGAGATCATCCTTGGCTGTCTTGGGTCGTTTCCACTGACATTCGACATCTGTCCTCATGTTATTTTTCTCAACCCACATCGGCAAGGCTGCTGTGTGGTGACAGGGGTCCTTGCCAATCGGGCACTCACGTGTTGCAGATTTTACTGCCTGATGTTCTACACGCACCTGTACATGTATCAATAGTAAACTATATGCACATTTTATTGATTAAAGAATTGTATTTTTTATAAATAAATTGAATTGAAATTAATCTGACACAAAATAAAAAAACACATCCCTCACAGTAAGTTTTAAACTAATGAAAAGAGTCTATAAATTGAAGAGGGATAGATAGGGTCCTTAGGGGGTTGGTAGGAAAGTGGGGAGGGGGTGGTATTACATCATTTTGATATGAATGAAAACACCAGTTATAATAAGACTGAAACAAACTGAATGAACTTTGAAGAAAAGCTTGCGTTCTTCATTTTCACGCAGTAACTCGATCACAGCCGTTGTAAGAATCGCCTTGTTTACCTCTGTTCATTTATGACAGATACCGCACTCGTACATACCTCAACTTTGTAGGACGTCTGCTTCATGGACACCTGTGTTTGTACCATTTGCAACATTTACAGACATTACCCGACCAGAATCAAAAGAATTCAAGCCCTTTTTAACCCGTTCTGGTGTGCAAGAAAAGACATTTGTCAATGTAAACAAGTGATCAGCTTAGCCATCGCTGCAGAGAAACCCACATGTGTAGTTTGTTTGGGTCCGGAAAGAGATTTATCACGTGACATGTTACGTCACGGCTTTGCAACCGAATTACCCGTACATAGAACGGGTAACTCAGATAGTGTTACTGTAAAGAAGCAAAATCTAATCAGATTTCTAAAGTCAAAATATAATATTTGGTTCTCCAGAATGCACTAGAATGCATTAGGGTCTGTTTTTTTCTCAGATTTCACAGACCCTCTTTGTTGGGGTCCACCCTTCCACCCGATGCTGGTTGGCACCTAAAATTTTGGACACCTTGATTATTTTTTTTTAACACCCAAAAGTTCAATTGGCCTAAAACTATGGTACATGAACATTTCCAAGACACTGATTATGTGTTGGACTTCATTTACTTCTAAGAAATACAAACCATGTGGTAGTGTGTGGTAAATCTGCCTGGAGGTGGTAGTTCCCAAAAAAACTGAGTGACTGTTTAAGAAGGTGACTATTGAGGAAAGCCACCAAGATGACAAGACAACGTTAAAAGCTTCTGTGGCTACGATTGGAGAAACTGCAGTGTGCCAGCTTTGCATTTTACTTCACCGGTTATTAACTTCAACATAGTACCTAAGTTCTTAGGTTTCCATTTGATAGCATATTGATTATGCTTTTTATTTATGCTATGCTAACAGAGTTACTTTAGATAGATACCAATACACATTACATCATATGTAATGTGTATTAGTATTTTGCAAAGCCAATGGTACTGGCTTTGCAAAACACCAACTTGGAGGAACCAGGTAACATTGAGGAGATGTGGGACAAGCTAAGAACAACTGCCCACAACACAGCAAAAGAGGTTTTGGGTATCCCAAAGCGCAAGACTCTGGACTGGTTTCAGGAACATGATAAGGACATCCAAGAACTTCTTGCTGCAAAGAACAAAGTCTACCAACAACACCTGTCAGAAAACATGACCAGAAGTACAGCAGTCTTTCTGTCAGCCAAAGCCAGGGTACAGAGAATGGTACGTACCATGAAAGACAGCTGGTGGAACAACAAGGCTGAAGAGCTACAAAACCTTGCAGATAAGAATGACTCCAAAGGCCTATTCTCAGCCCTGAGAGCAGTCTACGGCCTAAGAACTAATGCCATAACTCCAGTAAAATCCACTGATGGTACCTTGCTGACTGACGTGAAAGACATCACCAAGCGATGGAAAGAACACTTTCAAAACCTGCTTAATCAACAGGGCACTGCTGACGAAAATGCTGTCATCAATCTCCCAGTTCATCCCACAAAAGAAGAGCTGTGTGCTCCCATTATCATGGAAGAGCTAGAAAAGGCACTGAAAGAGACCAGAAGAGGCAAAGCCCCAGGTCAAGATGGCATCCCTTCAGAGGTCCTGAAACAAGGTGACCAGGCGCTAAAGAACCAACTACTCGCACTGTACAACACCTGCTGGCAAAAACAACAATTTCCTCAGGATTTTAAAGAAGCCCTTATAGTCACCATCTACAAAAAGAAGGGAGATCGGAGTGACTGTGGTAACCACTGAGGCATAGCTCTTCTTTCAATTGCTGGCAAAGTCCTTGCAAAGATCATGCTCAACAGGTTAAAGATACTCTCTGAGAGGATTCTCCCAGAAAGCCAGTGTGGTTTCAGAGCTGGAAGATCTACAGCAGATAAGATATTCTCCCTTCGACAACTTCAGGAGAAAGCAGCAGAAGAACATCAACCCCTGTACATCGTTTTTGTGGACTTTTCGAAGGCCTTTGACACTGTCAGCAGGGAAACACTGTGGAACGTACTCAAAGCCTATGGTTGTCCAGAGAGGTTTGTCAATATGACCAGGCAGTTTCATGATGGAATGTCGGGACGAGTGTCGATCGGAAGTGACATCAGAGAGCCTTTCCAGGTCAACCATGGCGTTAAACAGGGCTGTGTACTTGCGCCAACACTCTTCACACTCTACCTAGCTGCTGTCCTGGAAACTATGTCTGAAAACCTCACCAAAAGTGTCTACATTCGTTCGCGTACAGACAGAACACTCTTTAACCTGGCACGTCTGAGGGCTGAAACAAAAACAAGAAGCATCTGTATCAGAGAATTACTATATGCAGATGATTCTGCTCTGGTTGCCACAGATCCTGCTGATATCCAAGAGATTGTGGACCAATTCCTTGCGGCTGCAACACAGTTTGGATTAAAGATAAATACTTCAAAGACTGAACTGCTGTTTCAGCCTCCCCCAGACAGCAAGAACCTAGGCACACCGGACATAACTGTCAGTGGAGAGGTCTTGAGAAGTGTCAACAGCTTCACATATCTGGGGAGCACAGTTACCAATAACAACTCATTGGATGCTGAAATTGGGAGAAGAATACAGTTGGCAACAAAAGCTTTTGGAGCCTTACACAGATGACTGTGGTCCTGCCATGATATTAAGCTACAAACCAAGATTAAAGTATACAACACCGCTGTGTTGCCGACCCTGCTATACTCAACTGACACAATGGCTCTCTATAGATACCACATCAAAAAACTCACGCGAGTCCAGCTGCGTCACTTACAAGCAATTATGCATATCAGGTGGCAAGACAGAATTCCCGATGTGGATGTGTTGAACCGAGCTAAGACAGTCAGCGCTAAAGCACTAATCACAACAGCTCATCTGAGATGGGCAGGCCATGTTAGAAGGATGCCAGATGAGAGACTGCCCAAAACAGTCTTTTATGGTGAGCTGGCATCTGGTAGACAAAGCAGAGGTGGTCAGAAGCTGCGCTACAAAGATGTGTTGAAGCGACACATGAAGAAGTGTAACATCGACCCTGATACGTGGGAAGAACAAGCAGCTATAAGACCTCTATGGCAGGGCATAATCAGGAAGTCCATCACTGTGATTGAAAATAAGCGCCTGCAGGAATACCAAGCTGCTCACAAGAGAAGACACACACTCCTGACTCAGTCAACGTACCAGTGCAGACGTTGTGGACGGTTCTGCCATTCTAAAGCTGGACTGGCTGCACATGAACGATCGTGTAAAGTGTAGACACACCAACCAGTCAACATCGAAAAATGATGGAGTGTCGATAGTATACTAACAGAGTTACTTTAGATAGATACCAATACACATTACATCATATCTTCTGTTTCTATAATAAAATACCAGATTTATAGCTTAGCCTACTAACTATAATTTAATTTTAGTACTAGTCTACATACTAAATTGCTTATACTATAATCTTCTCATATATTAATATTTAGGATTTAATACCTACTCCCGTATATTATATTGTACCGTATTTATTGTATATGTTGTTCATTACACTTAATATTTAAATTTAAGTTATATATATATGATGTCTTATCTTTCTTGAGCCGCTTGGGTGGGTAGGGAGAGTTTGCATGAGACCTACCATCCCTCGTTCTCAAGACCAGGCTCAAGACCAGACCAAGTGGCTCTACTCTACTCTTTTGTACTCTTCTACTTTAGTCTTCCTTTTTAGATATTTAGATATACCTTAGTATACTAGCATAGTTCCACCTTAGAATTGGAATATAATATATAAGATATACCTTACTGAATTTTCATGAAATGGTGAAGAGATAGATTTTTCTTCAGTTGAAAGTTCAAACTGCAGTTTGCCAGAAGGCATATGAGAGACACAAGCTGAGATCTGATCTGAACAACTTTCTCTGCTCAACTCCACTATGAAGCTGAGAGCAGTGAAGTAAAACGCAGTAACTGGTATTTTAAGAAAGATGTGAGACCTTTTGTTCTGCTTTAACTTAATGAATCTATTTGCCAAAATGTGCTTTTAAAAATAATATAAGCATTCAAGTTGAACATTACTGAATTGTATTTGTGTAGTTTCCATAAATGTGTAAATTTGTCCTCTGCAGGACAAAGTGATCACTGCACATTTTAATTTCCTCCACAGAGCGTCGATGACAGCACTTCAAACGAAGGGATATTCGTGTCCAAGATTGTTGACAACGGCCCCGCGGACAAGGAAGGAGGTCTTCAAATCAACGACAGAATAATGGAGGTACGTGGTCCACACTGTGACGTTCACAGCCCGCAGCCAGCTGGATGAAGTGAGAACTAACATCTGCTGACGGCGTGGAAAGTATTCAACATCTCATACACACAGAAATCACATGGTTCAACACGTGCTTCTCGCCAGTCAACACTTAACAAAAGCCTTTGTTAAGAGGAGCGTCAGTGTGGGTAGCCCCCAGGCTGGTGAAGGTCACCTCCCGCTGAGGTGGACCTGACTGATCCAAACAGTCCACACCAGCGTCTCCCAGGACCTGTGTGGTGGTTACGAGTGCGCGTTCTGAGCGTTCCTCTGGGCTTTTCTTTGACCAGCACAGAGTGTTCAGAGATGTTTGTGGAAAGTGTTTACAAGAAAGGAAGATCAGGGCAACATCTGGACTTAGTTGATCACTCGGTTCATTTCATGTTAATTACTAACACAAATGCCACAAGTGTTGTGGTAGAAGACTCACGCAGTACTTACAAATACTCTGCTCCTAAAGAGTCAGGCTGCAAATAACCATTGTTTTCATTTTCCATCCCCATCACAAAGCCTAAAAAAACTCAGCTGTACAAACACGACTAAAGGTCCGGGCTCACCAGATGGAACTCCATTACCGATTTTTAGAATGTCGACAAGCAGAATAGCGAGATGATGGCGTTTCCATTAACTGAGGGAGTGTGGCTGCTGCTGAGACTCCACTGAGGCTCTTGCAGCAACTATAAATCTAGTAGTCATGGCAACGGAATGGTAAGGCTCAATAAATATTGTCTTTTTGTTTTTTAAATCCGAGTATTATCGTAACATCGTCTCTTATAACATTGAACAAACTCTCCTTTTCTTACTCCGTCCACACGTACGTCCACGTGCACTTTACAACGTCATGTGAGCGGTTACGGCGGCACAGTGGCTTAGTGGTTAGTACTGTTGCCGAGCAGCAAGAAGGTCATGGGATTGATTCCCACTTGTGGCCTTTCTGTGTGGAGTTTGCATGTTCTCTCCGTGTTTGCGTGGGTTTCCTCCGGGTGCTCCGACTTCCTCCCACATCCAAAGACATGCAGGTCAGGTGGACTGGAAATTTTAAATTGTCCGTAGGTGTGCGTGCGGGTGTGAATGTGTCTGTTTGTCTATATGTGGCCCTGCGACAGACTGGCGTCCTGTCCAGGGTGAACGACGCCTCACGCCCTGGGATAGGCTCCGCCCCCTGTAACCTTTAATTAGAGTAAGTGCATGTAGAAAATGTATGGATTTGATCTGTTAAAGTGAAAAAGTGTTACTATTCCAAAGTTTAGAAATAAAACCACCTCATGTAAGCTTAAAAATGTTTTTGTGGTATTTGAGTTTTTTCAAAATACACATTTCCATTTCGTGTATTTTCAAATCGCTACTTCAATTTGCTCAATTTGGAGCGTAATGGAAACCTGCCTAGTTTCCTAGGCAAGAAACCATATGTCCATCCCACAAGGACACGGCCTATAACTGACAAACAGGTGTGTGAAGATCACGGTTGCCCACGAATGTGATCTATCGTATGGTTTGATGATGTATATAATACATCGGAGTTGTACCATATGATGTGTGCAAAAACAACTGTAGTCTAACTTTGGCAATTCAAGAAATCTGTATGACCATGTCAGGGCTCCTGACAAAGTACGAGGTCTGGTAGAAAAAAAATACAACCTTTTTATTTTTTTCAAAAACTATATGGATTTGAATCATGTGCGCTTGCATCAGACAAGCTTGAACCTTCGTGCGCATGCGTGAGTTTTTTCAAGCCTGTCGGTTGCGTCATTCGCCCGTGGGCAGGCTTTGAGTGAGCACTGGTCCACCCCCCTCGTCGGATTTTTATTGTCAGGGAAATGGCTGAGAGGCTGCCGCTTTGCTCCATGAAATTTTTTTCAGAAACTGTTAGAGACAGCCAGTTGGAAACCATTCGAAATATTCAGATGGATTTCGGTGAAGCTTCTGTCAGTATCACACGGATTAAGGACCATTAAAACTGGATTAAAAATGGCCCACAGCGGCGGAGGGTACACCGCGCCCCGAGCGGCCATCGACAGGCTGGAACGAGCAGATCACTTTCACATTTAAGGCTCTGTTGATGCAGGACGTCGTGTGACTAGCAGAGAAGTTTCAGAAGAGGTCGGGATCAGCACTTTATCGGCACATTCCACTGTTAAAGGAGATTCTGTAATGAAAGACGTGCGGACAGATTTGCGCGTCGGGAGGCAGCCACTCATGGCGCTGGACAAACAACACCTCCGTGTTGGAAGTCTCACAGGACAAGTTGGAACATGCCCAGCTGTTAAACAATTTCTCGGATACTCACTCGACTGAAAAGCCACCGAAAGCTGTCTGAATCTTACAAATGGTTTCCAACACGGAGGTGTTTTTTTGTTGAGTGTTTTTTTTCTTGAGCGCATCGGCTCCGTGCCGATGCGCGAAATCCTCCGCACGTCTTTCATTACAAAATCCCCTGTAACAGTGGAATGTGCCACAAAAGTGCTATGTCCAGCTCTCTTGCCATTTCTGTGGTAGTCACACGATGTCCCGGATCAACACAGCGTTCAGTTTAGAAATGATCTGGTCTTTCCAGCCTGTTGAAGGCCACTCGGTGCGCCGCGCGCCCTCCGCCGCTGTGGGCCGTCTTTAAAAAGGTTTTAACACTCCTTAATCCGCTGACAGAATCTTCACCGAAATCCATCTGAATCTTTCGAATGGTTTCCAACTGGCTGTCTCTAACAGTTTCTGAAAAAAATTTCATGGAGCAAAGCGGCAGCCTCTCAGCCATTTCCCTGACAATAAAAATCAGACGAGGGGTGTGGACCAGTGCTCAGTCAAAGCCTGCCCACAGGCGAATGACGTAACCGACAGGCGTGAAAAAACTCACTCATGCGCACGAAGGTTCAAGCTTGTCTGATGCAAACGCACATGATTCAAATCCATATAGTTTTTGAAAAAAATAAAAAGGTCAGATAGTTTTCTCACAGACCTCGTATGACATAGTTTGCAACAGAAAAAAAAGAAATTTTTGAACATGTTGAAAATCGGTCAAACCAGATCGCGGCACAATGACCAGATATGCTGGTTCAACACGAACATCCTCCAGAACCTCCTAAAGTTTTCCAAAGTATCGACGAGGTTTCATGCCGGTGATGTATAGTGGTAAAAGCGAGATCAGGGCTTTAGACACTTTGTGTTCCAAAAGTGTGGCCCAGTTACACAGCACTTAACGAAGGGCAACGAAGCCCTAACAAAACAAAAAATCTGGAATTTTGTTGACTTTCGTTGGCATCGTTTAACCTTCATTCAGCTTCGTTCCTGCAGCGGTTGCTTCACCAGGATTTTTAAACTGTCAACAAATTTGAACGAAGGGCCACGAAAACCTCAATTTGTCCGTATTTCGTTTTGCTCTCGTTCCTGGCGGTTTCTTATTGTTTGCTTAGTTTTTGTAACATTAGCCTTTTGTTTGACTTCGTTCAACCAGCTGAATGTTTTCACACAGTCCAGAAGCCGGTTTTTGAGCGCTTTTTTGGAAGAGCTGCAGCTCCGTCCCAGCGCCG
Source organism: Thalassophryne amazonica (assembly GCF_902500255.1). NCBI lineage: Eukaryota > Metazoa > Chordata > Actinopteri > Batrachoidiformes > Batrachoididae > Thalassophryne > Thalassophryne amazonica. The sequence goes on along the minus strand of NC_047105.1, from coordinate 135,935,942 downwards.
AGTGCTGGAACTCAGAGATGCAGACACACACACTGCTCCAGCAGTGGCTCCAGGCATTTTGTTTAATGCCGCGTTCACACCGGGCGCTACGCAAGCGACAGCAGCGACAGGTTGTCATGTAATCCCTATGAAAGGAGGCGTTTTGGTGCCAAGCCGCGCAGCGTGACGCGATGGACGCGAATGAAGCGATGCGAGTGAAGCGATTTTGAGCGATTGGCGTGTTTGTGGTGCGATATTGCATCACGTCACATCACGTTGCCCTCCTCCCCAAGTTGAAAATACTGAACTTTTTCATGTCGCTCCGCAATGACCAATCAGGGACTGGATATGTAGGGACGTAGAGATGTCTGGAGTTTGACTGTCTTGGATGTGAACATGTCCTGTATCTGGTAGCAGCCTGTGAGCAGGACTTATGTCCCTTTTGTCCTTTCTTTCACAATTATGACAGAGTTTTTGGAGCGAGCAGCAGACCCGCAGCATGGGGAGCGGAGTTTCTTTCCTTTTATTTTTTTTTTTTTACATGCGCACGCGAGCGAATCGTCCATGAAGATTATTTTACTTACTAACTACACAGATGTATCATAAAACAAATGGTGACTGGTTTCTAAACACAATTGTGACAGAGTTTTTTGGGGAAGAGTGAGCAGCAGCCCCACAGCGAGCAGCAGATTTTTTTTTTTTTTAAATTGTTTACATGTGCGCGCGTGAACGGGACAGAAGGTCCTCAAACTGGGTCCTGCAGAGGCGGAAGGGCCGCTGAAAGCGGCCGTCATCCAGACGCAGCTCCTGCACCAAATGATGATACTCCCCGAATTGGGAGCTTTCCACAACAACTCGCTCCATGTGATCAAGGTCCATCATGTTAACTTGACTGACAACCAGAGCCTGCGAGCGGAATGGAAGCTCCTCCTATTTGATGACGCACTGGGGCAAATTTTCGCAGGGAAAGCAGAGCAACACACTGGGCGATGGTGGCGCGTCTGTTGCCACGCGACCGAAGCGAATTTGTGGCGTCTGGTCGCATCCGGTGTGAACGCGACATAAAGCGTCGAGATCAACGTTAGCTTCGGTTTCGTTTCGTTCCTCTTTTGTTCCTTTTACGCTCTTGATTCACAGGCTATTCGGTGATAATGCTCGTTCATTCACTTTTTCTCAACGAATTGTGATTTTTTTTAAACTTTTTTCCAGTCGTTCAGGAATCGTCGTCTGCCGTCTGACTGGGCCATTAGAAAAAATTATTTTATTTTGCATTCATGTTTGGAGGATTTCACTCTCACAACAGTCCACATTGATCTCACACGTACTGACTAAACTAGCATCAACTTTGTTATTAGCTCGTTACCTTGTATGGTAAACTTTTCGGGTTCAGCTGTATGAACGTTGAGCTCCAACACGGTGCGCCACAATGCATATTTAAATGAAAATATTTGTGGAGACAATTTTAGGTGATCAACCATAAATGACAGCTGGGGTACTCAGCAAATCAGCTATTTGGAGCCTTGATGAAGGAAACAGAGAAGTTAAGTATGAAAAGTTTGACTTTAGACTAACTGGGTTGCTAATTGATTACATCTGTATGTTAAACAGACTTAAAATTATTGATACATGTTGGCGGCCACCATCAAAACACTCCAGGCAGCCATTCAAGGTGGCAACTAGAATTGACTGGACTTGTCTTGGTAAATGTTAAATTTTGTTTGTTTGCTACAGCAGAACTGGTTTCCCAGTTTAAGTTGTCGTCAAGGTTAAGTACTTAATCTATTCAGTATTTGTTTACCAAATATATTGAATGTCTTTAAATGTCTGTTTTGGCCCAGTTAACAGTCCAAATCCAAAAACATTAATAACGTATGCCAACAAGGGAATGTATTTGTCAGCTTCTCTCTCTCTGCTCATAAACACGATATCTCAGAAATGTCTTGAGTGGATCCAGAAAAATTTTGGCAAAGGGGTGAGATTTTACCTGAGACAGACTGGCATCCTGTCCAGGGTGTACCCCTGGGGTAGGCGCCAGCCCCCCATGACCCTCAATTTGAGTAAGTGGTTGAAGATGAGTGAGTGAGATGAGATTTTCCAACAACACTTCTTTCAGTCTTGAGTCGGTTCTGGATTTCGATCCAGGATCATTTTTACGTTACATTTGCTCTGGGGCTCTCCAGACAGGTGCAAAGCATAATTATCCTTTAGAACATGGTTGTAAATGGTCTCGTGGTTGTGAGAGTTCACATGTGCAGTTTTAACAAGTTTTTATGATTTATGGATGTGGTGAGGGAGGACATGCAGCTGTTTGATGGGACAGAGGAAGATGCAGTGAATGGGGTAAAATAGAGAGGGATGATCTGCTATGGGGTCCATCGGGGTGAATGTGTTGCATTATTGTAAAGCGCTTGAACGTCTGCTACAGATGGAAAAGCACTATATAAATGCAGTCCATTTACCATTTTATGGCGCCTCCTATTGGGAGCACCTAAAAGAAAGAAGAAGAGGATAACATAGGCAGCAGGTCCTACAGTGCATCTGGAAAGTATTCCCAGCACTTCACTTTTTCCACATTTTGTTATTTTAAAGCAAAATGGATGAAATTAATTTTTTAATTTTTGAGATTTTTGCAAATTTATTAAAAATGTTGGGGTAACTGCATTACTGCCACCATCTGGCCAGGAGTATAAATCGCCAGTGAATACAAACAGTATTTATCACAGCGAACAGGCAGTACAGCTGTGACCTTGAGCATTTAAAAAATCTTTGTGAAGAACTGTAAAGACAATGATCAAACTTTTATCAACAATGTGTGATTTCTTAGTTGTTTATTTTTAATAAATTTGCAATGAAACAAAACAAATAAACAAACAACTTTTTTCATGTCATTATGGGGTGTTGTTAGTAGAGTTTTTAGAGAAAAGATGAATTTACTCAATTTTGGAATAAGGCTGTAACATAACAACATGTGGAAAAAGTGAAATGCTGTGAATACTTTCTGGATGCAGACTAAAGTATTAACAGGCTGACTAGCCACATTCTGTGACGTTTTATGGCGGTTGGTAGACCAACAGTTGCATTACTGCTGCTATCTGGTCGGGAGTGGTCATTGCCACATAATACAAACACAAGGTATTTGTCATAGCGAACAGGCCATTCAGCCGGGACCTTGAGCATTTAAAATTCTTTGTGAAGAACTGTAAAGATCAAACTTTTATCAACAACCTGTGATTTCTTCATTTATTTTTAATAAATTTGTAAAAAACAAACAAACAAAAAAAACCCCAAACTTTTCTCATGTTGTCATTATGGGGTGTTGTGAATAGAATTTTTTGGGGGAAAAAAATTTACTCCATTTCGGAATAAGGCTGTAATATAACAAAATGTGGAAAAAAAGTTAAGTGCTGTGAATACTATCTGGATGCACTGTAACATATAAGTTGAAACCATTTGATATTTGACATTTTTCCTTCGTAAATGACTTACTGAAGTATTAGATTCTTGAGGTAGTCAAGCTGCTGAGTAGATTTTTTTTTCTTTGTAGATATTTTTATTAAAGAATTTAATTTTAAGTAAACACAGAAATACCAAAACAAAGATGTTAATCCTTCTCAGAAATCCCTTTAAATATCCTAACAAGTGTCCCAAAGCTCCACACAAGTTGAGATTAGTCATGAGATTCAGCAGCAGACGGGCTGGACTGAGTTCTGGATGCACTCTCAGGGATCAGTGTAGCATTGGACCTGAAGTGTGTCCTTCTGGGTGTGGGTGCTCGTACAGGCCGTTTGGCGAATCACCGTAACGGGTCAGATGTTGCTGTATTTGGTTACAGGAGAAGATAGATTATCATGGATCAGTCCAGGAACCAGGAACCTTCCTCATTGAAACCAAGTGCACTGACCACTTGGACACCACCGCTGATTATAGGTGTAAAAACACGTACAATTCGTGTTTGTCTTCATATTAGTACCTGCAAAGGCACAAAATCTTTCTGGAGCGTATAAAATATGAGCACAAATGACACCTTAGGAGGTTACAAAGCGCCCTATTAAATGACCTTTTCTTTTCAGGAGGTGAGGGGTTTCTCCCGAATGCAGCCAAATAAATCACGCAGGCTTTGAACAAGAAACAACGTACAGACATTTGAGAATTGTTGGCGCTTTTCATTGGAGGGGAAAGGTGATAGTGGTGGCGGTTCAGGTTTCTTGGAGTCCTTCTTTGTTAGCTGGTTAAAGCAAAGTTCCAGGTCGCGGTTCTCAGACCACAGTGAGAAACCAGGTGTTTGTGCAGCGTACATCTTTAACCTGGGGTGATGGGGGCTGGTGAACTGGGTGAATGAAAGGAGTTCAATCCCCATCACCCAGAGGTGGGTTCACGTCCCGCCTCCTCCAGCTGTGGGCTGTAAACAGCTTGTAGGTCTCACCAGCTGAGCGTCAAGTGGGATTAGAAAGACGTAGACATTTTTAAACGTGTTTTCCATCCTACCATAGCTTTGTGCAAAAGTCTCTATTTTATCATGATGGATTGATCCACCTGTTATTTCTAATATTGGTCCATATTGAATAGATGTGATCGTATCGTGGTCAGAGGTCCATCACTGTCCACGAGTCTCTGTTCATCACGTGTTCTTTGATCATTCTCCTTCTGACACCCTTTTCTCCTGTGCTGCCTTCACTGCCCAGATCTTTGCACATACGTTGTTACTGCTGACCTTTAACCTTTAGTCCCTTATTCATCCAGAACAGCATTCAGACTTCATGCTGGTTTATTGCTGTGACATGTCTTTACTTGCTGACGTCTGAATCCTGATGGTTGTTCATGGTGGTCATGATGGTTGTCCTTACTGTCCACTGCCCACAAAAATATTCTGGGTGTCCAGAGCTGATGCTCTGAGATAATACTTCCAGTGTGAGGAAAAAACAACAACAACAACAAAAATAAAGGAGAATTCCCACATTTTTTTAACCAGGGGCCTATTTACCCAAAGATGGTGAACCTTGATCTATTTTAAGAAGTTAAAAAGTCACATTCTGTTTCAATCTGATCCGTTTAGTTTTTGAGTGATGTGGGTGACAGCCAATCAGAGCAGAGCTGCACCATGATGTCAGTGGCTTTTCTGTATTATCAGCTCTTTAATTTGGGGTGTTTGTGCACTGTTGTAGTGTACTTATTATTGGCATTTAGTCTTTTATGCTCTATGTTTATGTCATTTAGTGCTTTGATTCCTGGGAAAGTCCTGCATAAATAGTCATTGCAATTATTGTTTTTAATAAGAAATGTGTGATGATTTTTCGGTACATACGTCACACTGGAGTATGCTCTGGAAAATACAGTATGTCTCAAGAACCAGGTGAGATATTGAAACATGGTTTTCTGCAGACTTCTATTGTCCTGAGGCGAACAAGTGTGTCAGATATCTGACATCACTGATGTCATGTGACGACAGCAAGCGAAGCTGTAAAATTAGCCAGCGGCGGCGAAGCTCTGCACTCATCTGGATGCCCTGTTTAAATTGTTTCAACGGTTTGATGGTTTCTCAAAAATCATAAACATATCAACATGAAGCCAAAACCACATAAAAACACGAGTCAACTGCAACAAAGTACAAATATGGTGTTGACATTTGATTTTTTTTTTTTTTTTTTGGTGACTCTAATGTTCTGGTAAAGATCTAAATGAGTGAATAATTCTCCACCAGGTTCTAAGTGATCTTCAGCCTCTGAAACTGTTGGTCACCAAATGTAGTTTATATACTCATGGTGGGTTTGGAACACTTGAGCTGAACTATAGTCAACTTCTGGATCTGAATCCAAATTAGAGCACAAGCATGACTTAATGGGTTTTCACACTCGTTAAAAAAAACACAGTATTTCCACCACGATCCATAAAAAGCTGTTCATTACATGTGGCGTAATCCAGACAAACATCCACCTTATTAGCTTGCTGCCTGCACCCTCGTTATTAGCTCCTCTGTGAAGTTAATTATGTTGACAGCTGCAGCACAACCTCAGTGTGCAGGGATTAACTGTGCTATAAAGAAGTAATCATGTTCTGTGGAGCGGTGAACAGGGCGCTGGCACGCGGCGCCGCAGACAGCTGCAGACGTCTTGCGCTCTCGAAGGTGTTAGTTCCAGTAAATCTGTATGGATGTAGCGTGTACGTGATGATCGCGGGCCGGTCCGCCGTGCAGCGGGGGAGTGTGATAGCAGATGGCTGTCCTCAAACCGCTCTGTGGGCTGCGATGAATCAGATCATGAATGCCTCCTTGTTCAGCCAGACTTTTTCTTTTTTTGTAAATGTCCTGGAGTAGTGTTTGCTTTCGCCGGCCCCTCCGCGAGCTGAGAAATCTCAGCGCAGTCAGAAGCCGTGGGGGTTTGAAATAAGCTCTGGTTCTACTCTGCGCTCTTCTCTTTGCTTGCAGATGTTAACATGTGCTTTAGAAAGTGTTTAGATGTTTCAGAGCATGTTCAAGCACGGTGGGGTTTTTCCTTGACTAATCGTAGAGCCACATTAGTCCTTGTTGTTTTCTTTGTTTGTGCAGTGTGTCGATAAGGTGACCGATCCTCAAAATACTATGCAGAGGTTTTGTTTGTGGCTTCTGACTGTGAAAATAGGAGGAGATGGAGACTCCCGGCCTGCTGCTGTAAATGTCACCCTCTAAAACGTCAGCAATCACTCGCTGAACCCCAACATGTGCCTGAAAATACACTGTGGGAGGAGCCACTTCTAATGTGGATAATGTTACTCTCATCCTGTGCTTAAATACATCTGTTTAATAATGTGTACTGTATTGTATAAGCCACACCCTTTTTCTGTATTATTAGCTCAGTAATTTTGGATTTTTGTGCATTGTACTTTCTACTTGGGAAATCATTTTAATATTCAATTTCAATGCAATTTATTTTCATTTCTGTAGCGCCAAATCTTGCCTCAAGGCGCTTCACACAAATAAGGTCTGACCTTACCAACCCCTAGAGTAAGCACACAGGCGACATTGGTAACGAAACGCTCCCTCTGATGATTTGAGGAAGAAACCTCAAGCAGACCTGACTCAAAGGGGTGACCCTCTGCTTGGGCCATGCTACTGACACAGTAGACAAAAAAATTTTACAAAGTGAATATACAGAAGATTTTGCCGGTGCACAGGGCAGGAGGGTTGCAGAAACAGACACCACACTCATCTCTGGATGGAGCTGCACCTCAAACAGAGAGAAAAAAAGGAATCAGGCATCAGAAAGACAACAAATACAGTATAATTTGTCAGCATTAAGCAACAAGAAAAACAGAAGAAATACTAAGGTGATCGCCGGCCACAAGCCCATAGCATCACTAAAAGACCCAGACTTTAGATAAAGTTGAGTCTGCAGCCCGCTCCATTTACTAATAAAATGAACTGGCATATTAACATACTATGCCAGTATGCTAGCCATACCAAAGGGAAACTAAGTGCGTCTTAAGTCTGGACTTGAAAGTCTCTACAGAATCTGACTGTTTTATTGATGCAGGGAGATCATTCCACAGAACAGGGGCACGATAAGAGAGCCACAGATTTTTTATTCACATAAAGTAGTCCTGCACCCTGAGAACACAGAACCCAGGCCGGTATGTAGGGTTTAATTAGGACAGCGAGGTAGGGAGGTGCCAGTCTGTGAACAATTTTATAGGTTAGTCATAATATTAGGTTTTATTTTGGTTAGTGCTTTGATTCCTGGGAAAGTCTGATATAAATAGTCATTAATATGTATATGCCGCTGACATGAACGAGCGATGCTGTTCAGCATCTCACCATGTCATTTAGGTCCTTCAAACTTTTTAGTAAATGCTTCGGGAGAGCATTAGCATGGCTAAAAATCTTCAGCTTTTGGGAGATGAAGCGCCCCAGACCTCCCAACTACGGCCTCTTAACCCCCCCACGCCATTTTAAGCATTTTCTTTCTTTGCGTCTCACATGGCTGGAAAAAAGCCCTCACCTTGTCATTTCGGGCCTTCAGACTTTTTTCAGTAAATGCTTCTGGAGAGCATAAGCATGACTAAAAACCTTCAGTTTCTGGGGGCGCTTCAATAAAAATAGGCCTCAAGCCAGTTATCCAAGATGGCCACCAAAAGTTTTTTTTTTTTAACTAAAACACCTTTACACAACATATAAACAACTTAAATATCGCAGAGATTCAATGGGAAGACCATTGCAGGTCACAGCAAACTCATTTGTGCCTAAACTAAATTCATTCATGAGTTTAAGATTCAAAATGGAGTCCAAAATGGCTGCCAATAGACCCATTATTATCTTTAAAATACATAGTAGGAGGGGCATGAGTAGGGGGGCAAAGCTCTCGATTTACCGATCGATCTACGTTCCAATCCTCACCTATGGTCATGAGATTTGGCTCATGACCAAAAGAACGAGATCGCGAGTACAAGTGGCCGAGATGAGTTTCCTCTGCAGGGTGGCTGGGCGCTCCCTTAGAGATAGGGTGAGGAGCTCGGTCACTCGGGAGGAGCTCGGAGTCAAGCCGCTGCTCCTCCACGTCGAAAGGAGTCAGTTGAGGTGGCTCGGGCATCTTTTCCGGATGCCCCCTGGACGCCTCGCTGGAGAGGTGTTCCGGGCACGTCCCATTGGGAGGAGGCCCCGAGGAAGACCCAGGACACGCTGGAGGGACTACATCTCTCGGCTGGCTTGGGAACGCCTTGGGGTTCCCCCGGAGGAGCTGGAGGAGGTGTGTGTGGATCGGGAGGTCTGGGCGGCTTTGCTTGAGCTGCTGTCCCCGCGACCCGACTCCGGATAAAGCGGAAGAAAATGGATGGATGGATGGATAGTAGGAACAAACAATAGACTTAATAATGACAGAAATCATTGGCATTTAAGAGAAAAAACCCTATTTTGGCAGCCATCTTGACGCCATCTTGGATAACTGGCTTGAGGCCAGTTTTTATTTTTGGGGACTTCCTGATTGTGTTTTGGGGTCATCTAAGGAACCTAAAAAAGTTGGGTTGGTTTAGTTCTGGGGGGGAGGGGAGGTAGTGGTCATAGGTCCCCTAGTATTTTTTTTTCAGTAAATGCTTCTGTGGCGTATTAGCATGGCTAAAAACCTACAGCCCTTTTAACCCCCTGCCACTTTAAACATTTTTTTAATGTACATGTAAATTCATATTCAAACCTTTCAGCTAGCTGACAGTAGGGCTGCACAATATGGCAAAATTAGCTGAATTTTAAGGTCTTCTTTTTTAAGAAAATCCTTATCTACACCACTCCATCAGGAGGCTGTATTTTCTATTTTTAATTAGATCAAGTTGTAGAGATTTGCTCAGTTTGAGTTTAAGGAAGATTTTTTATTATTATTATTATTTTTTTGTATTTAAAATGGCATCAGCAAATTAAAATGTGTGAAATACCAAGAGTTCCAATACTTTTGAGGGCAATTATTAAAATGTGTGAAATACCAAGAGTTCCAATACTTTTGAGGGCAATTAAGAAACAGTCGGGCAGCATCTTACATCTCATATAAGCAAACAGAGCATGAATCAGCTGCTGCCTGCTTATTTTATTAATCTAAACTCACCGGAGAAACACGTATATATAAGGCAACCCAAATTAAAGGAGAAATGCCACTTTTAACAACCTGCAGCACATTTCTGGCATAAAATACAGCCATTTACTCACCGATATAACTTTGGCATCAATAGGTGTCCATGGTTCAGATGATGTGTTCAGGTTTAAATCTGGCTCAAAGATTTTTCTTCTTCTACTCAGGTGGATTAAAACATTTTGTGCAACACAGTGCCAACTACTGTACAGGAGTGTCCAATCAGGCCCAGGGCAACCCTGCTACACCCATACCAGGAAGTATTCAACATTTGACATTTCCTGTTTCACTGTGGACTCAAAATTGAGCACTTCCTGTTTCAGTCTCAACTTGCCACTTAATTCCTCATAGGTATATAGAATTAAATACTATTGTCTCAGACTAGTCTAACTAGTCACAACTTTTCTTTTGTGAAGTTTTATGATGGTTGGCAGACACACAGCTGCATTGGGCTCTGATCTAAAGCGGTTTGGTTCATCACGCCCCAGGATATGTGTGGAACTTAATGCCATATTACAGTGTAGGCAACAAGCAGTATTTTGTTAATAATCACTGGCCTTGAATCACACCCTGCCTGGTTTAGGCGCCAGGTCTGAGCACGGTTTGAAAAAATAAACAGCCTCACTATTAATCACTGAAATATGGTACCCACTGTCCTCAAATCACAAGTGTCAGTGCAGACGTTCATTTCATACCTCTGATACTGTGCATGTCCAGAGTGCACTGTCCGGTACATGCAAGGGGTTTTTAATGGGAATACACTGTAAGGGGGCAGGTCGTTTTGACCCATGTGAGCGAAAATCCGTTATACAAAATCATTATACACAGTGTTTATTACATGGAAAACCAAACAAAAACATTGGGACTTTTGCTTTTGTCCGGTGAGTGTGAATATCTGGGTTTTCCGATGACTAGGCGAGTTTTACTGTATATAGTCTAGGGTTGGGTATCGAAAAACGGTTATTTTCAAGAATTGTTAAGAAATTATTTGATCCACCGACATCAATAGCCTTTTTGCTTAATCAGTCCTTCAGAGCGGCTGTTGTTTTTGATCAACTGCTTTGCAGCGGCTCGGCTTTAAGCTTGAAGTAACGAAGCAGTGCTCTGACCCGCTGCTTCGTTTGTTTTCTGCTTTTCAGAAGCGACAAGACTGCTTCTTAACCCCTCTCAAAGCCATTTAAAGATGTCAATTGTGAGTCACTTTTGTGCATATTAAAGTCACTAACTGAGACTCTTGTTTTGTTGCAGACAAGAAACAAGAATCGTCCCCTGTTCCGTTTGCACTGCTCCAAACACTGCGCCGCTCTCTGCAGAGTCAAGTTAGAAAGATAGAGTCCAGTTGGAATTAATAAATTCAGAGCGAATTGCTGTTTAAATCAAATGACACCTCTTTCCAAACGCTGTAACACAGATAACAAACTACAACCAACCAAAATGTTTTTTCCTCCCAAAATGACATGTCTTGCATTCTTTATGAATTACATTGATGTTGACGTGCAGCGCAGCCGACTGCAAGAGCTCGGCCCAGGGTCTATGGAGTTAAATATGCCAGGGTCTATGGAATTAATGTGTGAAAGGAAATGCTTTTGTCAAAAACTACAGATTTTGTTTATTTTTATTTATGTCCAGAGATCAAGGATCCAGGGACCAATTTCATATTTATTTACTCAATAAAATGTTGTTGCCATAGAAAACCTGTAAAGCCAAATTTTAATACACAGTAAAATTCACAGAAGGTATTGATAAGGGAATCGATAAGGAATCAGATCGATAAGCAGAATCGATAATGGCATCGATATCAATAAAGTCTTATCAGTACCCATGCCAAATGCAGTCTATGCTACAGACAGACGGACTCCAAACTTTCACTATTTTACTGCCTAGATTGTTTTTTATTGACGGCATATACGTAAAAATGTTTTATTAATATTAATCTGGTTATCACTCGCAAAGTGATGGTGATTGTTTTCAGATCTGTGTGTGTGAGAGCAAGTCCAATAAGTGGACAGCTTGTGAACATTTCAGCACAAAATGTTCCAGGTACGTATGTACCTTGGTATAAAATCTCAGGTGTGTCACAAGTTTGTTCCAAAAAACAAAAAAGAAAAAACCTTTTTCTCTCTTAGTATTGGAAACCTTTCTTTTTTTAATGTTGCAGACCGATCAGTCAGTTGTAACAGTAGCTGACAGATAAATTGATAAAGAACATTGTTGTTGATTGCAGCCGTAATCTGAAGTGGGCTGAGTCTTGACGTGCGGCAGGAATGTGCAGGATAATGAAAGTGTTTGCAGGAAAAGCCAAATGTTTTTCTGTAGACTGTCTCTGTCACTTTTAGACACCAGGTATTTTTGGGATCCCCGGAAAGACGTGAGAAAAGGAAAGTCGTTGGGTTGAGTCATTGCGCGCTCACTAATGTTTGGTCTGGTTTTTACGGTGCGTTCTGACACCGCTCTGGTGTCATTTTATTGCAGCTCTTCTCGTGCGTGGAAGCTCAGATTGAAATCTTATACTTGATGGCCCCACTGATGATTATCACTTTGGGTCTTGGTTTTTAAAGTGCACACAATGTCCGTGAGTCCCACTTGGCACTTTAAGGCGTATTTAGCGTGTTGTCCTTTCTTCCCCATTCTGGGAAAAAATGTGCAATTGCCGCGGGGTTGTGCCATCGTCTGGACTCGTACTGTCACTAATCCATGGCAGCACGTTCTCGGCCACTGGGTGTTACCGCTGACCGGGGTGCTGTGAGGAACAGACACAGGCAGTGATTTCCCTGAGGGGGTTGGATCACGTTGTTTGGCATTCAGGGGCAAAAAGCGGGTCTTTGTTGGCTCTTTATTAGATTTTGGCTCCTGTGCGGGCCCTATGTTTATTCCCCAGATGGGCGAGCTGAATGTGGCCGGCTCTGCTCCCGTCTGGCCCGATGCTGGATGAATCCACCTCAGGCTAAGCAGGTCAAGCGAAGCAGCGAGCCACATTCCTGTGCCCCGTGGTCCAGCTGAGGCAGGAACGGGACATTAAATCAAATGTAACTTTAAAGAGCCCATAATCAGTTTCTTGTGGAGCCTGCAGCTCTGAGCGGAGCTGCTTTTAAGACCTGAGGACAAGCACATCTTTGTTTTCCGCTGCTCCTCGCGGAGGGGAGGGACGTGGAGTAGTCTCAGCTCAGAGATGATGTGAGGTGTACTTATGCCTGGCTGCAGTCAGAAGGCTGCTTTTGTCTGTGTCCTTAGCACACACAGAATATTGTACTTCTTCCTCACTTTAAGCAGCTTGTGTCCACAAAGACGACCTGCTGCTTGATGGTTTTGGTGGAGACGTGTAGTCTGGACCTACTGTAAACCTGTTTGCTCTGCTCCGCCACAGTCTCGCTCGGCTCATTGTTAGATGAGGGTTAATTTACAGCGCCTTAAAGGTCTATAAAGGGCAGAAAGAGACAGGTGTAATTAAGGCTGATTGTCTTGGTGATCCATCACTGCCCCTGTGTGAAAGGTGAAGAAACAGCTCAGTTTGTTCATGTCAGCCTCATACCCTCAAGCACAGGCTACCCACCTTCTCCCAATTAACTGCCCTCTATTAAAGCCTAATAAGCTGATTAACAAACCTTCAGTAGTACTGTAATGGCCTGTTGTTTCCTTCCAGCGACGTCTGCAATGTGTCCTAGCTGCAACATCCTAATCAGACACAGATTGTCCATCTGTCTTTGGCCCCGTCACTCAGACCATGACGCCCCGATGAGTGCAGTGAGGACGTGATCAAAATTTTAAAAAATGTGCAATTTTCAAGTTCTATGTCCCTGCCAGGTAATCACCACATCTAACACGTACCCATTAATTTTTTACCATGCACATGAACACGCATGCACCACGTCCAATACATTCTTACTAACCAGTCAGATCACACCAAGTACTTATCATGTTCACACTGAAGCTGTCCAGTCTTTATAAATTCTGAGCCACGTGCTGCACTTTTTCATTCGTCCTGCAAGTTTTCTTGTGTCTACCTCTATGTTCAACAATCTGACAGAGCTCCTGAAGGTGAGCTGTCCACGTTGCTGATCATATGCTCATTCAGTAACACAATGGACATATTAACAACATCATGGGGTCTTCTTCAACGTGATGTGAATGTACCATGGTCATGGAACTAGCGTGAAGAGGTGATAGTGAGATTGCAATCTTTCACATCCACGTCACATTTTGTTCTGTGCCATCTTTACTATGATCCACAGTCCAGGTCAGATCCGGATCAAACTTTGTCACTTGATAGTGAGTGCCAGTCTGCACCTCACTTTCAAATATGAGAGTGATTGGGGCATGTTTTGATTAAGATAAAATGTAAAATATACATTAAATGGGGCTTTAAATGTTAAATGGCCACAAAATCTGTGATCTGAATCAGATCCAGATCAAACTTTGTCAGTTAATAACAAGTGACAAAGTGACAAGTGACAAAGTTTTTTTATTCGGCACACAAAATATTCAAATAGAAAAAAAATGAACAATTCCACAAACAAACACAGACAAAACTAGTGAGTCCGAAAGGGTGTGGGCTGAAGCAAAGCTTATTAGCGCCCACCCCTGCTAGTACAAGTCCAACAATTCTAATCAGTCATATTTACATAAATAAAAATTCACTACTACATGTCGACACACAGACATACACATCAATATACTATTCACTTATAATTATATTTATATAGTACCAGATCACAAGAAAGTTGAATCAAGGCACTTTACGCCAGTAAGGACTAACCTTACCAACCCCCAGAGCAAGCACTAGGCAACTGTGGTGAGGAAAAACTCCCTATAAGGAAGAAACCTCAAGCAGACCAGGCTCTTGGGGGTGACCCTCTGCTTGGGCTGTGCCATATATACCTATATACATACGTATATACTTTACAAACATAAATATATACATACATATACACAGTCACTTATATACATATACACCTACCCATATCTATATATCTACATATGCATATACATACCCACACAATTCAAATATACAATAAGTCCCACTTATAAATTGAACATTCCATATAAATCAAATTATATTTGCCTCTTTTTGATACTTAGACATGATGTTTTTTCTTTTTAGTAGTTTCTTAAATCTTACTAAGGTACTACTCATTCTAACCTCTGTTGAACATTTGTTCCATTTCCTCACCCCGACCACAGACACACAAAAACCCTTTGCATTTGTTCTTACTGGTGGTTTCATAAAAATTGCACAACCTCTTAAACTATATCTGGATTCCCTCAATCGGAACAGACTCTGGACATGTCTCGGTAAGGCTTGGTTTTTCGCTCAAAATAAAGTTTGAATTGTAATGTAATCGACCAAATCTATGAATTTTAATAAATTTAAAGACACAAATAGAGAATGAGTTGGTTCACGATATTGTTTATTGCAGATGATTCATATGGCTCGTTTTTGCAAAAGGAATATTGGATTGGTATTTGATTTGTAAGTGTTTCCGAATGACTCAACACAATATGTCATATATGGTACTATCAGAGAATGATATAAAGTAAGTAACCCTTCTTGCGGGAGTAGGTCTTTGGCTTTATACAAAATGGCTATAGTTTTTGACAATTTTGATTTCACATAATTTATATGTTGTTTCCAGCTAAGTTTATTATCAATTATAACACCTAAAAATTTATTCTCTGTTACTAACTCAATTTCCTTATTGTTTATAGTTAAATTTTTACATTTGGGTGCCTGTTTATTTTCAAATATAATACATTTAGTTTTCCCAAGGTTGAGTGACAACTTATTAGCATCAAACCAAACCTTAAATTTTTCCAGTTCTTTCTCCACTATGTCCAGAAGCTGTTCAAGATTTTCACCGCTACAGAACACAGTTGTATCATCCGCAAAAAGGACACATCTCAGTGAACTCGACACCCAACTTATATAGTTTATATAGATTATAAACAACAAAGGACCCAGCACTGAGCCCTGCGGCACCCCACATGTGACATCCCTGAGTTCAGAATTTGTATTATTGAATTGAACATACTGAAATCTGCCTTGTAAATAACTAGCTATCCATTCATATGCCAGACCTCTGATTCCATATTTCTGCAGTTTAATTAATAGTATTCCATGGTTAATTGTGTCAAACGCTTTCTGTAAATCAAAAAAAAAAACACCTATTGTGTATTGTTTATTGTCAATTGCAGTTGCTATACTTTCCACAAAGTCCATCAAAGCATGTGATGTAGTTCAAGACCTTCTGAATCCATATTGTTCTTCACAAATGATGTTATGCTTCAGTAAATAATCATTTAATCTTTTAGCAAATATTTTTTCCAAAATTTTGGAAAATTGTGGCAGGAGTGATATAGGTCTATAATTAGAAAATGTGTGTTTGTCACCAGTTTTAAACAAAGGAATTACTTTGGCTATTTTCATTTGAGAAGGAAATTTACCAGTACTTAGTGACATATTGCAAATATAATTGAACAGTTTTACTATACAATCAATAACTTTTTTTAATAAAGCCATATCCAAATTATTAAAATCAGTCGATTTCTTACTTTTTGAACCATGAACCAGATCAAGTATTTCCCTTTCATGAGTACCACCAATGAACATTGAAACAGATTTGTTAAACGTTGAATTATTTACCCAGAAGTTATTAGTTGATGAGTCAATTTTACTGGCAAGATTTTTAATAAAGGACATCATCCTTCATAACACTTTCAAATGTGAAAGAATTTTCATTTTGACAGAGATGAATTTTTGAAAATGTGTTCGTTAAGGGCCCCTTCACACATAACACGAAAGACGCAGAAACTGGAAGAAAATCCACGAACCAAAAATGAAATGGAGAACTACGAAACATTCCACCTGCTGTTGGGAGGAACGCACGGTCAGACAGGCGTGCATGATACACCGGCGATGGTTTTGTGCATACTCGTGCGCGTGCACGAATACAGTGCGAGCAGCTGGAACATGTTGCACCACATCGCACCTCTGCTGTGGAGAAAAAAACACACACACCATAAAAAACACCACAATTTATTGAATCCCTCTTATTGGGCAGACAATACAAGTATGAACCGTCTGTTCCTCTGTAGATGACCCATGGTCATGGACTTACAGTCATGACATGACATGAATGAAGCAGTGCGCTCTTATCATGTCCACATCTGCTGGCCCGGAGTGTTCAGCTGGCCCCACGCGTGTGTCCTTTTTTTTGCTGAGTGGTATTCTTGCTCGCCGTAAGACGGCGCAACCAGGCTGCAACAATCACAGGAGGTTCACCGAAAGTAACTGGAATGTCAATACTGAAGGAAAAGGAATTTTATTCTAAAATATTATTTACACATTGTAGGCCTTGTTTTTATTCAGGACCAGATGAAAAAGCTCCTTGTTTTCAGTGTTTTCTAATAAAGTGAAAGTAAAGTATCTTTGTCTGTTTTTCTTACTTTTATGTGCTGATCTGAAAACACTCTGATCATGATAAAAAAAAAAAACATAATCCAGTCAGAACTCTGTGTTTTATGATCCATGACACCCCGAGCTTTTATGCTTGTACTCAAGAAAAATTTGAAGTAAAATGTCGTAAAAGTAATGCACAAAAAATTGTACATATCCCATGTATTTGTCAGCCAGGAGGCTGTAATGATGTCATAGAAAACATGATGGTAGATTGTTCGTCTGTGTTTGTATGTTGTTTAGATTGATTTCATTCAAATTACAAATATTAGACTCTTGATCTTTCCACTGCCATTGATTAAGGCATTGTCTGTCGACTGGCATTGGTCCCTGGGTGTTGTGTTGTGGCTGCCTACTGTGTGGGATGGGTTCAATGTTGGGGGCAAATGAGTATCAATAAATTACAGCTTATGGTACCTTAGTAAACTGAACTGTTTTGGGGCCAGAGGTCAAAATGTTCCTTGAACAGTGGGCCTTCCTTCACTGTGTTTCTTGTCTCTTTGCTTTCTGAACCTGTGGAGATTTTAAACACAATCCTGTTCAGTTCCAAAGAAGTTTTTCCGAGCATGCATCAGTTGGACGTCGAGAAACAGGAAGAATGATTGAACAGAGGGAATCGATGGGAAACTGTGTAGGGACTTTTGAGAGATGTAAGTCTTTCTTCTGGATCCAGGATGTAACAGAACCAGAACTCAGAAGGCTTTTCTGTTTCTGCTTTACAGACAGTCAGCAGAAACAGTCAAACTGTCGCACATGAGGAAGCAGGTAGCAAACATTGAAACCAAATCAATCTGGACCCATAATTGATGTTTCATGTGGGGAACATAATTAAAGTCAGAGAGAAGCCGCTGAGCCTCAGCTGTAGACTGAAGAAGAAATCATTGTTTGTATTTGTTCTATCATTTTCGATCATTTCTGTTTTTGTCTCAGTGTAACTGGGGTAACACGGTTGCCAGATCTGCTGTGTGACGAATGTTTCCTTGACAGTAGTCTCCATTATAGCCATCCACGGGATGTCGATTCCATCTTTCACTTACAGGCTGTAAATGCTCGGACGTGCACATGACTGTATGTGACGGGATGACAGGCTTGTCCTGTTTTAAACATGGTGTTTGTGGCGTTGCTGGACTTGGTGGTGGTTTCTCCCCACATTATCGAGAGGTCATTACAAATGCTGCACCAATTAACTTCATTTGTTTTCCACAGCTCTCTATGACATCATCACTGTCATTCCCAATTTAATTACTCAGTCAGTCCATCATTACTTTTTTCATGGTTGGCTACTGTATTTTACAAAACCATGTCTTTGGTGTGGGCTTCTGGAGAATAGTCAGTCTGCAGGCATTTGGAATGAAATTCCAGTCCTAACCAGCATGAGGCAGTGGTTCCCACAGTTCTGTGCCGCTGAACGTCATATTTGTGGCATAGCTCCCAGTCATCGCTCACTTCCCACACACAGTGCCCAAACCAAAATCTACACTCAGGGGGCTCGTACCTGAAGTCCCTCGCCTTCAATAGCTGTTTTTTGCACTTCTGTATGATAACTTTAGCTTATATTTGTTTTGCGAATTGTTCTGTAATTTATGCTTGTAGCATGGCCCAAGCACAGGGTCACCCCTTTGAGTCTGGTCTGCTTGAGTTTTTTTCCTCAGAGGGTTTTTTTTTCTTACCACTGCTCCTTACCACTCCTTACCACAAATACAGTCTAACCTTACTAACCCCCAGAGCGGGGTTAGTAGTTAGACCGTACTTGTTTGAAGCACCTTGAGGGACCTCTGTTGTGATTTGGTGCTATAAAAATGAAAATAAATTGAAAAATTGAAATTAGTATCAGATGACCTGAATGTACAGTGTGAGCGATATCATGAGCACGTAGCTCCGACTGCACGACAAAAACAGACCTGACATAAAATACCTTTTTGCAAAAAATGTCATCAAAAGACAATTATTATTAAAGTTTTTTTTTTTTTTTTTTTTTGCAGAATAACAGTTCATTGCGAAAAGTAGCAAATCTTCCAGCCATATGCATCCGTGTATGCTCACTGACTGGCAGATGTGTTTGAACAGGTACAGCTTCAATAACGTATACAAAGCTAGTTTGTATAAATTAAAAAAATATATATCTTAAAGTGCCCATGAATTTAAACCTGTACAAATTTTATATAAAGCCTCTTTTTTGACCTTTTCAGACTTGTGCGTATTGTTGATATGTTGTAATGTGTCACATGATTTATTGTTTTTTAAATACACCTTACAGTGTAGTATTGCAGTTATGTAACTATAGTACACAATGTTGCTTTTAATAATGAATTTTGGAGCGAAGTATTTGGTATTTGAGTGATATTTGAGTCCGTTCCGTTTGGCAGTGCGTGTTTCCAGCTGTGAATGTCGTTTACAGGCTGAGAAAACACTTCCAGAGATGATCGGATGCTTTCCTGCTTTCCTGCTGACTGAACCGCTGCTCAAACTGTGGAAAACGTCTGTGTGTTTTGTTTTTTGTTGTTGAGATTTAAGTAGGAAAGATGTAAGTCATGAACTTACTCTCGTTTACTGTCCTTTGTTGCACATCGATCACTTTCAGACACGCAGCATTTCTAAATGTCTTCTCCTGAGAGGGACGGAATGACTTTCACAGCTTTCATTGTGAAACACATTCTGGAAAAAAATAGTTATGAGGAGTTGCTTTACACACTTAATTTTACTACCTGCAGCAGCAGAGATAGAACTTTTTATTTTAGGTTACTTTCAGAAAACGTCTGTCTCACGAGACACCGGGCCACCGGGTCTTTATCACGTTAGAAGAAACACTTAAACATGACTTAATGTGATCCAGTTTTTCCTGCTGCACGGTCCGGTCTAGTTGTACGTCTACCCACCACCTCAGATCCACGTTGCCACTGTGGGCAGTGACCACAGTAACACAAAAAGCAGAAAATATATTAGTTTCTGTCTCTGAAAAACTTTGTACATGTACATTAAAAACCAAACATTTGCTGGGTTTTGTGTGTGCTAAAATTCATCTGTTCTGCTCTCTGCGTGGATAGAGGCGCATTGTGGTGTGTATGTGCATTGTTCAGCTGTTCTTCTCAAATACCGCATTATGTTAGCAAGGTGTTACTGCATCACGTCATTACATTGTCATGTGATTGTGTCATGGTGTGATGATAATCACATCGTTTTGTGAGCGTCGGCGTAAGTGAGTGAATTTGTTCTTCTGGAGGACGACGGTCTGTGTCCAGGAGAGCCGTCTGTCTGCCTGTCTCCAGACTCCACGTCGCCTGAAGGCACGTCTTCAACTTCTGCTCTGTTGCTTGTCTGCAAAGATGTAGGATCTTTTTGATGTGTTGACATTGAGCCTTGCTGTCACCTCTTCTGCATGACAGCGTGCATGCACCCTCAGCACAGATGAAGCTGTTTACATTTTTACATCACACGCGAGACAAACAGATGAATTTCACCCACCCCATGTGACAGCATTTTTGTTTCTATGTCATGGTGCCTCCCAGGAGAGAGAAGGTGGCAGGATTCTTCTATGCCGTGCTTTCTGTTGGTGTGCGCAGTTCAGCCTCCAGTGTAGAATGATAAAGCGTCTGTGCGCTCTGGTGAAGATGCTGCTGACATACAGCAGGGCAGAAGCAAAAACCAGGTTTACGTCACACCAAGGCTGTGCTTTAGTTCAGGGGCTGCATCCTTCAAAGGCCGCTTCAGATGAAGATCTGGCCTTCTGAGACTGTGGAGGACAAAGCAGCTGTTCTTGAGATAAAATGAGATGCTCTAGTATTTTTTTGATTGAGCTTATCCCACCCATACCCCCTTTAAGGCTGGTGGGCGTAACCCGTAGTTTAGTAATCATTTTTCAGTGCTTAGTTATGCTTGTAAACATTATTTAGAATTATACATATGGAGCCTGAAATTGTCCTTTTGTTTTTTGAAATTTACAACTACACTGAACAAAAATAGAAATGCAATGTTTTTGTTTTTGCTCCCATTTTTCATGAGCTGAACTCAAAGAGCTAAAACATTTTCTACATACACAAAAGACCTATTTTCATTGTTCATAAATCTATCTAAATCTGTGTTAGCGAGCACTTATCCTTTGCTGAGATAATCCATCCCAGCTCACAGGTGTGACTTATCAAGATGCCGATTAGACAGTATGATTATTGCACAGGTGTGCTTTAGGAATACTTAAGTGTGGTTCCTTAGTTTTTTTTTATTTTTAATAAATTGGCAAAAATCTCAAAAAAAACTTTATCACGTTGTCATTATGGGGTATTGTGTGTAGAAATTTGAGGAAAAATATGCATTTCATCCATTTTGGAATAAAGCTGTAACATTAAAAAAACTTTCCAGATGCACTGTACCCCAACAGAGGTTGTTTTGAATGAGTGGTTGCATGTGTACCTTAAACAGTGATGAAAGTTTTCTGGAAATTTTTACTTATGTGGGTTATTTTTGATAGCATACGTTAGAATCCACTAATGGTGGCGATAATGCACTGTGTTGGCTTGCAAACTGCCAATAAACTCAGAAGAAAGAGAAGAAGGGTTATTTTTGTTTTCCTGGCCCTCATCGGAACATCTGTGGTCTGTCTTCATGAAGTTTGTATTTGTAAAATCATGTGGAAACGTCTCTGATGAGATGCCACAGTGGATATTAAGTGTGACAGAAGGATTTCACTGGTCAAAAAAAAACAAAACATTTTTTTTTTTGCATGGACTTTGACAACTGATTTAAGGTCATTTTGTGATGCTGACTCCAAATCTGAGCTCAGATTTCCTCTATCACATCACATTTTTCTGCAATCTGCATGTTCTGTATTGATGGATTACGCAAAAGTTGCTAATTCAGCTCACAACTTTAATGCCAATAATTCTACACAAAAACAGCTTCAAAAGCATAGTTTCACAAAATGTGAACAAGAGCCATAATATTGTTTATGGCGCTGAAGAGGTGTGTGAGCTGCAGCTTTTGCTTCAATGGTTGATACGAGAAATATGTTTTCATATCTCAAAAACATGGTGTGATTGTCAAAAGTTAACACCAGATTCAGATTCAGTGCCCCCAAATTTACCAAAGTGCGTTGAAAAACTGGTGTTGACACGTGTTATGTATCGTCCCGCCGCATGTCCACATAGCAGCCAATGAGAGACGCCGTTACAGATTTGACCGTGAAACTACAAAATAAATGCTTGAAATCTTGTTCTGCTGTGTGAGACGATTTAAAGTTCACCAGAAAATGGGGCTGAGTCGAGCAAAAGGACCAGAATGGCGACCCGACTTTTTAAATAATTTATACAGAAAAGCTGAACAGTCCGGGACGTCTTTAATCTTATTATATCATCTTTCAAAATCTGTCTGGGAAGAATTTAACTTCAGCCTGCTAAATCTGCATTTTATGATTCTTCTGGACACAGGCTTTCTGAAGTTTGTGGGAGAAAAGAAAAGAAAATCAGAAACATAATGGCAGATGTCACAATTTTGGAACGTGGGGGGCTGTCTTGTGTCTTGTGGTGAGAGGAAAACAACAAGAATGGTGATTTTTTTTTTTTGTCTTCCTGTCAGGAAAACAAACCAGGGAGGTAAAAAGCTATTTTTCTTTGATTATCACTTCCATTCTGCATAAACCAACAAATATTGGCATTAATGTACTTTTTATAATATTTAAGTCAGGCCGTGTCAGGTTCTGGCCAGATAAGCAGTGATTCTCCTCGAGCCCTCACCTCTGTTTTTACATGAAATGAAAACGTGAATAAGTTTAATACCTTTCAATATAAGCAATATTTGTATTTTAAATGAATTGTACTTCACTATTCAACACGATTATGTTGAATATGAAATTATACATGTTAGAAATTTATATGACAGCAGTGTGTCATTCTGTTACTTCAATATGCTTTGAAAATACAGTGAATCTGTGGTGACGTACTGTGATCTTTACAGAAATCGTAAAAAAAAAAAAAAAATGCTAATTGGAAAACAACTGAAAAACCAGACATCTGTGCATAAGGTGGCCAAGAATTTGAAAAGAAAGATTATTAACAGCTCCAAAGCTCCTGCCAAACCTGGAGAAACTCAGAAGTGAGTCAAGATTTAACAAGTTGATACATTAATGTGCCATAAATATTCTTATTGTTCCATTTGAGTTGAAAGTGAGAATTATTATTTTTGAGTTTGCTGAGCTGTCAGTTCCTTCACGGTGTATGTCTCTGAGCCAGAATGTGTGTGTTTGGATTAAAGAAAGGTAGTCCAATAAGTTGTGTGAAAAGACTCTTTCTGGGGTGGAAAATTGAGCTGACCCAACAAAAAGTTACATTTTATGGAGATTTTTCTTTGGTGGGTAAATAGGCACCAGAATTCATCTGACAGTTCATGTTTTCTGTGGGGGGGGGGGGGCTGCCAGGGGCTTCGGGTTTTCTTGTCAAAAATGTCCTTTTTTTTTCTCCATGGTAAACTTTCATCACTGCTTAAACGAAATGTCACGTTCACCTGCTCCTTTTTCAGGATCATACTGGTGCTTGGGTGCAGGGTTGGGGCTGGGGGTGGGGGGGGGGGGGGTCCACCATTGGATATTTCTTTTTTTATTCAAATGGAGGAGAAGCTGTTGCACTTTGCTTTTTTTAAAATACCAATGGAAGCCATTTCCTGTAACTTCATTGGCAGAAAAGACTGTCTGAAAAAAAGATTCTGCTCAATTGTCCACAAATAAAAATAAATAAATAAATAAAATTAATTTCCTTGCAAGTATCAATCTTGTGTATTTATTGTTGTATTTGTATGATGAGTGCTTTTTCATACTTTTAATTTTTTACACACTAATAGATAAATTTTGAGCTATTTTCTCCAAGAAAACGTCACGTCTGAATCAAGTCTGCTCAGCGTCCTGGAGGTTCCCGGAGGTTCTCTGTTTGACGGATGGTGGTTGCCGCCACAGATGGCTCAAAAAAAAAAAAAAAAAACAACAAAATGGTTCTTTCATCCGCAGGCTTTGTTTCTCACTTTTGCTTCATCACGATTCACATGAATAGAGAGTCAGCTGAAGGTGTTTGTGAACTGAAATGGTGCTCTTCATCCTTTGCATGATGTCAGATATTCCACCAATAACAGCGCTTTATTTTTTGGGTGACAGTTAACCAGTGACAGTTAACCAGACCAGTGATGTCTTGCTGGAATTTTTCGTGGTTCACCAATTCCATCTTTTTCGTCTCATTTCTGCTTCTTTCGCCCGACTTCGTGTTATGTGTGACGGGGCCCTCAGGGGGCGCCCTGCACACTAAGAAGTCCAACTTCAAACAGCGTGTGCAGCTGGACTTTTCTCATTCCTCTCAGTCTGTGTATTTGAAACCTGGCATGGCGTGTTGGGGGCGGAGTTTAGCTCAGTCAGTGACTGTGGATGAGGAGTTGCCTCGTGCATGAGGTGGAATTCTCCCTCTCTAAACGTTAGAACCTGACCTTTCTGACGTCCATCATGTTGTCTGTCTCAACCTGTGGACAAACAATAAAGACATTTGTTTTGGTGAATGGTCACATTTGACTGGGTCAATCACACTCCCCCACCATGCACGTTCACGAGTTCTTGTGCCGTCTGTCTTTGACTTTGTTGCTGAGGTCGTTGTCCTGCACACTGAAGGCCTTTGGATTTTCAGCTCAGATGGGGCGTTCTGGTTTTGTTCTTCTCATGATGTTGTCTTCATTTTACATGCTGATCCAGATGAAGTCATCGCCGCTGTCTTCTGAAGGGACCTGGTGACTCAGCAGGTTGTTGATGGAGCTGGTGTCCGCCGCTCTGCCTTTCTCATGCACACGTCAACATCCAGCAGGACAGACGCTCGCTCTTTGTTACGCTGCTTTGCTGTTGTCGTCCTCTTCTCAGAGGGACAGCAGGACAAAGGGACGTCCCCATTGAAGTGTCACCTCTCTGTCTCATTCAAGGCTTCCTCTTCCTTTCTGAAAACCAGTGTGGAGGAGTGTCAAGGCTCAATGATCACACCTTTCAGGCACAGAAGAAGAAAGTGTAAGAGACGGAGATGTTCTGCAGACTCCCCTCGTTCACCTCTCTTTCTCCTTCTAAAGTCTGTTTTTTTAGTCTGTTGCACTTTGGCACTGTTCTGACAAATGTGCACAGATGTTTGCATGTCTGCTCCCCTTTTGTGCTCCACCGGGGGCAGTGCCACAAACAGTACCAGAAAGTGCAGCAAAGCACTGAAGAACTATTTGACAAACTGCATAGAAAAGGTCCCAAATGCTGCCACACAAACAAAATTTAATATGTGTGTAAGCACAAATAAATGTATATCCATCAGGCAGGCGCACGCTGTTCATGTTAAATCCAACATGTTACTGTATAAGCCACATGCTCGTGCACGTTCATGGTCATTTACATTCAGAAACACCTTCAATTAACCATAATGTGGTGATAAAAAAATCCATTTGTTGCTTGTGTTCCTCACTGGAATAACGGCGCAAGAGAGCAAAGAAAATTTACTTTTGTGATGTTTGTGTGTGGTGGCAGCAGTGGGGTGACTGAAATAACCGCAGTGAGTGGCAGTGACAAGTCCATCAGTAATTTTGAACCCAACCGTTCATAAAGTCACTCGTGGTATGAAGTTATTTCTTCATTTGGACATTACAGTCACTTATGGACACAGATCAGTGTGGCAGGGAAGCAGTTAGTGCACGTGTTTCCAGAGTAGAAGGTTCTGTGGACCACCAGCTACACAGCTTCATGATGAAGTGGTACAGAGGAGGATTTTCTTAAAATGAAGACCTGAAAGTTTAGTTACAAGTTGCCAGAAGGTACGTCTGAGATGCAAGCCTGTTTTGGTGAAAGAAAATCCGTCTCTGCTCTACTCCACTATGAAGTTAAGAGTGGGGATACAAAGTCAAAACATGCACTGTGCACCATTTCTCCAATCACAGCCACATAAGCCTATAACTTCTTCTGGGTGTCTTGGTGGCTTTCTTCACTCTTCTCCTTCTTGTGCAGTCACTCAGTTTTTGAGAACTGTCTACTTCATACAGATTTACCATAGAGTGCCATACTGTTTGTATTTCTTAATAATTGATGTAAATAAAGTCCAAAACGCATTCAGTGCTGCTGTTACTGTCCGTCTGTTACGACTGCACGTCTCCTCCAGGCTGCAGGTCCGACTGATGACAAACTCTCTCTCTCTCTCTCCCCCTCTCTGTTTAAGTGTTTCAGCAGCACGTATAGCATATGTGAGGCAATTGGTATTCACATTCCCATCCAGTAGCTGGCAGTGTTCATGGCAGTGTGAATACCAATTGCCACACGTTTGCTATATGTGCTGAATCACACTTAAACAGAATTTTCAGTTTTCAGATTGCCTTTTTTTAACACATGAAAAAAATGACATATTTATAAATACAGATTTATTTGTAAAAAACAACACATATGTTACAGTAACTTATGTGTTGATTTTTATAAACCGACCAACCAATGATGACAGGAAGCTCCATTTTCCCATAATGCCTTTTGGCATGTGTGTCTGTAGACACTAAAACCTTCTAAATAAGTGCATTACTTTAAAACTAAAACATATAGCTGATATTTTCAGATTGTAAAAACAACAGAAATGAGGTTAATTTAGATAACCTGTCCGGAATTAGTTTGTTTAAAATTTTAACCATAAGTCAAAACTGCCTTGCTATGCATGATTTCTCCGACATGTCTGCATGGTCGTATGGCTGTGAAAAATAAATGATCTTTTTTTTCTCTCTCTGTCTTTCTCTCTTTCTCCTTCCTTGTCATCAGGTTTCGTTTGGTGAGAAGAGGCTGATCTTAGATAGAAGCGCTGGCTCGTTGTTGTTTTTGATTGCTTTTGAATTTATTCAGAAGTATCAGTACCTGCCAGTGTACTAGAGTCAATACTAAAAGTAATTGGTTTAGCTTTGAGCTGTAATGTCTGCTAAATTTTTTAGGGGTTTATCGGTTTAGCTTTATAAGTTTTTATTCCAGTCCAACCAGAACCAAGATCCAAACTAACCAGGGTTAACTTTTCAGTTAGCAGATCAACTGTTATCGCGCCTAAACTTTGGGTTAGCTGTGCCCACCACCCAATTGGCACAAGTTTTATGCCGGCTGCCCTTCCTGAAGCAACTCCAGTGTAACCTGGGGAAACACACACAGTGTTCGCTGGTGTTCCAAAGAGGTCTCCCATTCAAGTACTAACCAAGTCCCGCACTGCTTAGCTTCTGAGATCTGATGGGATCAGATTGACACAGAGTAGATCGGCTCTGCAGATGGTATGTAAATGGCAAAAATTTCATGGTCTAATTAAGTTAATTCCAGAGCTATTATTTAGAGTGTAGATTGTTATGTATTGTGCAATTAATAAGAAGAGCTTGGTTTTGGAGATTTCCATATGTCTCTTAAGTTGTATATTTAGAGAAGACTGAAGGCTGAAGTTGCAGGAAATGGCCTCCATTTGTACTTGAAACAGTCAACATGCTAGAGCTTCCTCCTCTGGAGGACCTGTTTCCTCCTCTGGAGGACCTGTTTCTTCATCTGATGGACCTGCTTCCTCCTCTGGAGGACCTATTTCTTCCTCAAGTGATAATTGCCAACAGCACTGCTGTACTGAAGATTTCTGAAGAGAACCCTGCAGGATTACCAGATAAAATTGACTAAACAGGGCCGAGAGGTGACCTGGGAGCCTTTGTGTGATTTCAGGTGGAATGACCCACTGGTTTTATTTTTAATAAGTTTCTCTTTCATGACTTAAAAACCACACACCACCTGGTACCTGAATTCCTGCTCATTATGATGTGATAGCAGGTCGCAAAAGTAACTGGGGGCTTTAGGAGGAAACCCAGGACCACCGGCTGAGAGTCCACAGTCCCACGCCAAGGTCAGCACCACGGTGTCAACAAAGACGCTTTGAATAACATGAACAGAGTGGCTTTGATTAAAATCTGTTAGAATGTGAAGCACTCGGGCAGAGATGGCGGCGATCCTGCAGTGAGAAATAGGTCAGATTCCCTCCGTGTTCCGGGGCGTCACTTGGACATTCGTGTGATTGATACGTGCAGGTGGTAAAGAATATCCCACTGTCAGCTCCCAGCAAACTTGAAAGGGAATATTTTCCCGTCTTGCCTTCATCTGAAAGCAGAAGCTTCACTGCAGAAAGTGGGCGCATGCCTGGAAAAGAGAAAGACGTGTAATATGGCTAACGTCATGCCTGTTCTTCCACACAAAAGGCCTTTGTAACTCCATTGTAGCGCCTTTAATGCTCATAACACCACAAATCCAGCTGCCTTTGGCGTATTTTAAAATACTAGGAAATTAAGCCTTTTGTCACCACATTTTCCAAGCTCCCGCCCTCCGCCGCCATCCACACGGCAGCAGGACGCCAAAGGCGACGGTGGTAAAGTTATTTGAAGGTGAAACAGGCATCGATTTTCCCCTCAGAGTCCCAAAATGTCCTGCTGTGTGTGTGTTTTATGTGAAATCAGTGTGTGTGTGTGTGTGATCTAACACACACTAAGATAAGACAAAGTGTCATGTTTTAACACTTCAGTTTGAAGGATGGAGGCAGCAGAGTGTTTCTTCTTCACTCATACAGTTTAGGACATTTTTACTTTATGCATCTGCTCATTTTATTTAGTTAATTAATTTCTACTTGAACATCACGATGGCCATTTCCACCTTTCAGACACAGTCGAGACCACACCACCATATGGTATCATCCTCATTTATCCTGTCAACACTACAAAAACATCACGGAAACTATGATGCTCAGGAATTCAGTCCAACCAGAACCAAGATCCAGACTAACCAGGGTAAAAGCGGTCAGTTACTTTCACCATCAAATATTAGTTATATTTGGAATTAATACATTCAACATGATTTTTTCAGTTATGTCAGAAAGACGCTTGTACAGATCAAACAACACACACAAGCTAGCTAACTGCTAATAGGCTGCTAGCAGTTGCCTGCTAACGGGAAGATAGCTCCTTTTGACTGAATTATGAGATGATTTGGCTTGTTGTGCAGTTAGAGAATACTGGACAATCTGAGTTTTCTTCTTAAAAATATTTACTCTGTATGTTAGCAACAGCGCGGTATGCATTTCCATGCCCAGTCGCCCAAATTGCGGGCGACTAGGCATGGACGGAGGGACTCTGAAAATGCACACCGCACGACAACTGCATGCTATTTGCATTATTATCACTTACTGAAATACACAACACGTGGAATCACATTAACAATATTTAATGTCATTTCAAAGCACACGACACCCAGCAAACACATATGTAAAAAGTTGGCTCACTTTAACTTTTGTTGTGTTGGCTGGCACGCGCTGCACTCCAAATTTGCCAGGGCGTCCTCATCAAGCTGGCTGCTTTGGCTGCTGTTCATTGTCGGACTATCCATGCGAAAATCATCTGTAATATCCATATTGGGACAAACACACACTTCTCAGCTTTTTATCTTTTCGCCTTCGGACAGTAGTTGGGCTGCGCGCGCTATGACGTCATCAGTTTATGCACAGGGGCGGGTATTGGGATACCCGCCCGTTACTGTGGGCAGGTATAGACAGGTAGCGTAAATGTAAATCTATGCTACCGGCCCAACAACGCCTCAGTAAGTGATAATAATGTTATTTACAGGTTTACGGCTGGCTAGCCTCAGCTCATCACTCACTCGTCTCACTCACCTTCAACCGCTTTTCCGGGTTCGGGAAAGGGGGCAACAGCTCCAGCAGGGGACCCCAGACTTCCCTTTCCCGGGCCACATTGACCACCTCTGACTGGGGGATCCTGAGGCGTTCCCAGGCCAGTGTGGAGATATAATCTCTCCACCTAGTCCTGAGTCTTCCCTGGGGTCTCTTCCCAGATGAACGTGCCTGGAACACCTCCCTTGGGAGGTGCCCAGGAGGCATCCGTACCAGATGCCCGAACCACCTCAGCTGGCTCCTTTCAACATGAAGGAGCAGTGACTGTACTCCGAGCTCCCCACGGATGACCGAACTTCTCACCCTATCTCTTAAGGGAGACACCAGCCACCCTCCTGAGGAAGCCCATTTCAGCCACTTGTACTCGCGATCTAGTTCTTTCGGTCATGACCCAACACTCATGACCATAGGTGAGAGTAGGAACGAAGATTGACCAGTAGATTGTGAGCTTCACCTTTTGAGTCAGCTCCCTTTTCGTCACAACAGTGCGCCAACTCTCTGGCCAATCTTACGCTAAATCGTCCCCTCACTCGTGAACAAGACCCCGAGGTACTTGAACTCGTTGACTTGGGGCAAGGCCATATTCCCTACCCGGAGTAGGCAATCCATCGGTTTCCTGCTGAGAACCATGGTCTCAGATTTAGAGGTGCTGATCCTCATCCCAGCCACTTCACACTCGACTGCGAACCGATCCAGTGAGTGTTGGAGGTCACCGGCTGATGAAGCCAACAGGACCACATCATCTGCAAAAAGCAGTGATGACCCTGACTCAGCTATGATGTTTTAATAGCCCCATGGGCAACATGGTGACTTAGTGGTTAGCACTGTTGCCTCACAGCAACAAGGTCATGAGTTCAATACCCACCTGTGGCCTTTCTGTGTGGAGTTTGCTTGTTGTCCCCGTGTTTGTGTTTCCTCTGGTTGCTCCGGTTTCCTGTCACATTTAAAGACATGCAGGTTAGATGAAATGGAAACTTTCTAATTGTCCAGGTCTGCCTTGCAAAGGAAGTCTTGATCTCAATCGGGCTAACCTGGTTAAATTCAAAATTTTCTCTCAGCCACCTAATTTAAAATGTTTGCTCCATTGTACAGTGGCTGGGAAGTGCAAATCAATCATTTGTGAAAACTGAACGTAAAAGAGCAAAAAGACCTTTAGAGAAGACAAGTCAGTGTACCACTGACTTTGCATTTTGCTGTTCGGGATATCCAGTTGTTGCATATTAGAGTCTGTCACAGTAAATGAATTCCTTCCTTGCAGAGAGACCGGCTGTTGGATTTACAGCCGGCCTTTCCACTCTCTGCTGGTGCTATATCAGTCTAGCAGCTGCTGTCTCTCAGCAGAAGCATGTGCAGTGCCATGGTTGGCTTCCATGACACACATCAGACCTTATAGAGACTCTTTTATATTGGGGATGGTGACTTTGTTATGAGAAGATATAAAAGTTTTTATGTTGTTGTTGTCTGGCTTGAAGTCTCGTCTCGTCTGGACCAGTCGGAGTGTTGGCTGTGCACCAGATCCAAAATGTTACCGTGAACTCGAGACGTAAAACACATCTGAAGCAAATGTTAGACAATGTTCTTCATGGCTCCAGCTCCCTGATGAGGAGCCAATGAAAGGCCAAGTGTTCATTTTTCAGTCATTTGAGTTGTTGTTACAAACAGCAGTACAAGGTTAAAAGGTTTGTACGTGGTGTCGTCTTGACCTTCCAACAAAGATGTAATCAGTGTTGCCGTTCCACGCACGCGCCTCACGCACACTCATCACGCATGCGCATAGGGCACCAAGTCCTTGGGGGGCACCAAAAAATTAGTGGATAAAAGTGGCAAAAATGCGCGGCTGTCACTGTCCTCTCCTGTGAATGAAACAAAGAAGCAGCAGAGGATTTTTTTTATTTTACTGAATCTGGACTTGATCTGTCAGTGTGATTTGGGGTAAACACACTTTCCAGTGCGCCTGTTTAACTTATATTCTTCACAAAGTGGTGATCTTTGCACCTTTTCTACCTCAGACTTCTTTCCCTGTCTGTCTTTGCACAAACCAAACAGACTTTCGTGTTTTCCCCGCATTAAGGGAAGCTGCTTAATCTTTCGACATTTTAAAAAAATAAATGGGATCACATTGCATTCCCCCCCTTCAAACATTTTGGAGGTGATGTCATCACACTGTGTTTGGAGGGTGCACGGAGAACTACAGCAGCCAAGCCAGGATCACGGGGAAGTCCAGAAAATCAGGTGCAAAGTGCGGCTGTCAGACACTGTTAATCCATGTCACCCACAGGAGCCAGCGTGGGTGCACAGTCATGCCACACGCTGCCACGCTGCCTATTGTGCTGTGCCCCCAGATCCCCCATCTCCAGCTCGCAGTTTCCTCCATCAGCAAACTCACCTTCAACAGCGCTGCCCTGCCCCTGCCCCGCGGGAACTAAATCAGAGTCCTGCTCTGCTTGGAGTCCACCTTTCATGCAGTGTTATACAGACAGAGAAGTGGTTCCAGATTGTTGGTGTCTGTTCCAGCAGAGTCAGGCCCAGTGATTATTTTGGTGCAAAAGTCCAAATAAACCCCAGTGTGGGTCATGACCTTACTGATCTGAACCAAATGTGACCTTTGTTCAAAGCCTGGCTGAGGCGAGTGTCTGGATGTGAAGTTTGGAAAACCATCTTCCTGAGCTCATCTTCGTCAGAAACATTCCAGGATTTCAGGCTTGGCTTTATTTACACGTCACCAAATGTCAGCGAGTCATCGGGCGGGTTCTTAGACAAACACACAAATCCTTCATTCAGCCAAACCTTTCAAAGCTCTTCGAAAAGGTGTTGAGACAAATGTCTTCCTCATCGATCATTATCCCTTTACACGTGTTAAATCAGAGGATTGTGGTTTCATCTCGCCTGTGACGGCACTAAATCCGTGGACAACAGCAGCTCTGTCACAGATCCAATGTCGTGGGTAAACGCTTCAGTTTGAAGAGATTTCTTTGAAGGGCAGGTGATTCATCAGGTGGTGAAAGTTGACGCTTTCAGACATGTTCAACATTCAAACTATCTCTGCTTTTCTATCACACAAGAATTTTACACGAGCCTCAAACCCCTTCAGTATTTATGAAAGCATGTACATCAGGCACAGCAGCTCCCATCAAACGGCTCTTTCATCTGTGACCTTCCTCAGACATGACTGACATCTGACTAACAGCCTCCCCAAGACTTTCAAATCAAATCAAATCAATTTTATTTATATAGCGCCAAATCACAACAAACAGTTGCCCAAGGCGCTTTATATTGTAAGGCAAGGCCATACAATAATTACGGAAAAACCCCAACGGTCAAAACGACCCCCTGTGAGCAAGCACTTGGCGACAGTGGGAAGGAAAAACTCCCTTTTAACAGGAAGAAACCTCCAGCAGAACCAGGCTCAGGGAGGGGCAGTCTTCTGCTGGGACTGGTTGGGGCTGAGGGAGAGAACCAGGAAAAAGACATGCTGTGGAGGGGAGCAGAGATCAATCACTAATGATTAAATGCAGAGTGGTGCATACAGAGCAAAAAGAGAAAGAAACACTCAGTGCATCATGGGAACCTCCCAGCAGTCTAAGTCTATAGCAGCATAACTAAGGGATGGTTCAGGGTCACCTGATCCAGCCCTAACTATAAGCTTTAGCAAAAAGGAAAGTTTTAAGCCTAATCTTAAAAGTAGAGAGGGTGTCTGTCTCCCTGATCTGAATTGGGAGCTGGTTCCACAGGAGAGGAGCCTGAAAGCTGAAAGCTCTGCCTCCCATTCTACTCTTACAAACCCTAGGAACTACAAGTAAGCCTGCAGTCTGAGAGCGAAGCGCTCTATTGGGGTGATACTATTGGTACTATGAGGTCCCTAAGATAAGATGGGACCTGATTATTCAAAACCTTATAAGTAAGAAGAAGAATTTTAAATTCTATTCTAGAATTAACAGGAAGCCAATGAAGAGAGGCCAATATGGGTGAGATATGCTCTCTCCTTCTAGTCCCTGTCAGTACTCTAGCTGCAGCATTTTGAATTAACTGAAGGCTTTTCAGGGAACTTTTAGGACAACCTGATAATAATGAATTACAGTAGTCCAGCCTAGAGGAAACAAATGCATGAATTAGTTTTTCAACATCACTCTGAGACAAGACCTTTCTAATTTTAGAGATACTGCGTAAATGCAAAAAAGCAGTCCTACATATTTGTTTAATATGTGCATTGAATGACATATCCTGATCAAAAATGACTCCAAGATTTCTCACAGTATTACTAGAGGTCAGGGTAATGCCATCCAGAGTAAGGATCTGGTTAGACACCATGTTTCTAAGATTTGTGGGGCCAAGTACAATAACTTCAGTTTTATCTGAGTTTAAAAGCAGGAAATTAGAGGTCATCCATGTCTTTATGTCTGTAAGACAATCCTGCAGTTTAGCTAATTGGTGTGTGTCCTCTGGCTTCATGGATAGATAAAGCTGGGTATCATCTGCGTAACAATGAAATTTAAGCAATGCTGTCTAATAATACTGCCTAAGGGAAACATGTATAAAGTGAATAAAATTGTCCTAGCACAGAACCTTGTGGAACTCCATAATTAACCTTAGTCTGTGAAGAAGATTCCCCATTTACATGAACAAATTGTAATCTATTAGATAAATATGATTCAAACCACCGCAGTGCAGTGCCTTTAATACCTGTGGCATGCTCTAATCTCTGTAATAAAATTTTATGGTCAACAGTATCAAAAGCAGCACTGAGGTCTAACAGGACAAGCACAGAGATGAGTCCACTGTCTGAGGCCATAAGAAGATCATTTGTAACCTTCACTAATGCTGTTTCTGTACTATGATGAATTCTAAAACCTGACTGAAACTCTTCAAATAGACCATTCCTCTGCAGATGATCAGTTAGCTGTTTTACAACTACCCTTTCAAGAATTTTGAGAGAAAAGGAAGGTTGGAGATTGGCCTATAATTAGCTAAGATAGCTGGGTCAAGTGATGGCTTTTTAAGTAATGGTTAATTACTGCCACCTTAAAAGCCTGTGGTACATAGCCAACTAATAAAGATAGATTGATCATATTTAAGATCGAAGCATTAATTAATGGTAGGGCTTCCTTGAGCAGCCTGGTAGGAATGGGGTCTAATAGACATGTTGATGGTTTGGAGGAAGTAACTATGAAAATAACTCAGACAGAACAATCGGAGAGAAGAGTCTAACCCAAATACCGGCATCACTGAAAGCAGCCAAAGATAACGATATGTCTTTGGGATGGTTATGAGTAATTTTTTCTCTAATAGTTAAAATTTTATTAGCAAAGAAAGTCATGAAGTCATTACTAGTTAAAGTTAAAGGAATACTCGGCTCAATAGAGCTCTTCAATTAGTGATGAGTAGTAAGATGTCCTAGCTTTACGGGGGGCTTTTTTATAGAGCAACAGACTATTTTTCCAGGCTAAGTGAAGATCTTCTAAATTAGTGAGACGCCATTTCCTCTCCAACTTACGGGTTATCTGCTTTAAGCTGCGAGTTTGTGAGTTATACCACAGAGTCAGGCACTCTGCACTGTGTTGGTATATGGCATTAGAGAACATAAAGAAGGAATCATATCCTTAAACCTAGTTACAGCGCTTTCTGAAAGACTTCTAGTGTAATGAAACTTATTCCCCACTGCTGGGTAGTCCATCAGAGTAAATGTAAATGTTATTAAGAAATGATCAGACAGAAGGGAGTTTTCAGGGAATACTGTTAAGTCTTCAATTTCCATACCATAAGTCAGAACAAGATCTAAGATATGATTAAAGTGGTGGGTGGACTCATTTACATTTTGAGCAAAGCCAATTGAGTCTAATAATAGATTAAATGTAGTGCTGACGCTGTCATTCTCAGCATCTGTGTGGATGTTAAAATCGCCCACTATAATTATCTTATCTGAGCTAAGCACTAAGTCTTTAGCACTCTGCCCACTGGGAAAGTGACCCAGCTGTTCTCGTTTTCTCTCCATTTGTTAAAACTGAAAGAAGTTCATTTTCTCTTTGCGTAAAACCCACAACAGGCCATGAAGGACAGGAAGAGAGGAAAAGGGACCAGGACTGAATCCATGAAGGACATAAAACATCAGAAAACGAGCCCTGGGGCCTCATGTACAAAAACGGATGTACGCACAAAAACGTTGTGTATATCCGTCTCCATGCTAACATTCAGATGTATCAAAAGTGAAATGACCGTAGGATGTGCGGTGCGCTACGCCAAAATCCTGGCTCGCGTACACGTTTCTACAGCTATTGTTCCACTGCTGACACATAGAGTTGATGCTGGGAATTTGTTAATAATGTGAAAACAAGAAGTCATCAGACTGATGTGCACATCAGAGACACACTTATGAACAGTTAACACACCCACGTGCTTGCAATTATATGTGTGGATATAAAAGCATGAGCAAAGTGATGCATAAAATGGGACTAAAAATGGCTGTGTTAGTGTTGTGAGAGGAACTTGCAAATGGTGCAGTCCGACGTGAGCGTGTATTCAGGGAATGCAAGGATTTATTTACAAATGACGATAATTAGTATATAAGCCGATTTTGATTGCCAAGGCCACTGTTACTGGAGTTGCATGCAGAAGTGCGGCGGCCCAGAGTGCAATATGGTGAGAGGCCAGGGATTGTCTGTGCCCACACAGGTGCTGATCACGCTGCACTTCATGGCAACAGGGGCATTCCAACGGGAGCTGGCCGATCGGACAGGAGTGTGCCAGTCAACCTTGAGCCGAACCATGCCAGCTGTGTGGAACGTAATCTTACAAATGTCATCCAGATACATCACTTTGTAACATTAAAGTGCAATTTGCAGCGAGAGCCAGTTTCCCTGGTGTAATCTGAGCTATTGACTGTACACATATTGCTATAAAAGTATCATCACATGATGAATTTGTTTTTGTTAATAGGAAGCCAATTTCATTCTAGTGTTTACATCATATGTGATGCACACATGCATTGGGTTGGGGTGAGAACAGGCTAGAGGCTGGCATGGCTGCTTAGTGAGTATATAGTTTATTGGTGTAAATTTTATGAATGAAAACTAGCGTGGGCACATTTGGGCATGTGTGCATTCAAATATGTTTTTTTTTGTTTTATTAGTAATGTGTTTTATTTGTCTTGATGGTGAAAATAGAGCTGCAGAGCTTCTTAACAGGCCCCTTATTGTCTCCCTGTGTTGAGTATTTATCATTAAACGCATGTGTGATGTTGTGAATGTCACACACTGTCAGCCACAGCGCACCTCACTTTTTTATGTAAGTTCAGTGTGTGTGCGCTGCTCTGAGCTCAGTGCGTTTATGGCCTCATACACACATGCTCCCACAAAGATTTTTCCAATTTCATGTTTATTTCATTTGACAGGGTACCAAATAAACTATCCCTGTGTGTCTCCACGTCATTTCCAGTCATCTGTAGCTCACACTCTGTATAATTTGTTTTCTGTGGTCATGTTGACTGATGTGACAGAGGGGGAATCCCAGCTTCAGGGGCCTATTTACACAGATTTTCATATTTAAATAGGGGTGTGAAAAGCGAGGAGCTTGGTACATCTTCATGTGCGCTCAAGTCCACGTTCAGTGGAACGTACAAATGGAAGGTGCTTGGATCCATGCGTACACACACTTTGATGCATCTGTATATATTTGTGCTTACACCAGTTTCTGGGTGGCAGCATACGCCATGTTTCTGTAGGAAATCCACGCAAGCTTTTTAAATGAGGCCCCAGGACTTAATCTATGATGAACATAAAGCGTCAGGAAAAGGGTCCAGGACTGAATCCATGAAGAACATAAAGTGTGGAAGACGGTCCAGGATGGTGAATTCCACCCACCTCCTTCACACTGTAACACAGTGTCAAAATGAAGATGTTCATGTTTTTAGGTGAAAATTCACTTCACGTTGCGTCACAAACTGGAACATGTACAGTAAATATATTGGTCAAATAAGACATTGGCTGGAGTTTGAATGTGCTTCATGGATGTTTTTTCTAACAAGCTCCGTCGATACGTTCAGTGTCCAGAAATAAATCCATGTTCATGTTCTGCTCACAGCTGTTAGTCATCAAGCATCTAAGCCAACGACCCTGTCTGTAAATTATTTGTAAGTATAAAAATGCCATTTCACAGTCACAGATTATTTATTGCTTTGCACAACAAATTCATTTCAGAGGAATGTCAGTAATATATGCAAACGATTGAAGGAACAAGAGGAACCAGAGACCTCAACACCCACCGAGCCTTCTGTGTCTTGAAGCTGATTCATACAGATTCATTTTTTTTTATACTGACCAACCATTTTGTGTACATGTCCACACCTGTAATTATAACTGTTATGATCTTCCAGCTGTAGATGGCTGGTTCTGAGCTCACATCAGAAACTGTCACACACAGTAAATGTGCATTTTTGCAAACTGTGGTTGTTCCTTCTATGCAGTTAAAATGAGACATATAAACTAAATGCAATGTCTTGTAAATATTTTGGTGACAACTAATTAATACAGCACAGTGAAAATTCACTGTAAGATGGCTCAGTCAGCGGTACTTTTGCCTCAGAATGTAAAAATGATAAACTTTTGTGACAGCTCACAGTTTGGTTGTGTTTGTGTCACAGAGTGTAAGCCAGAGAACAAGTACCAAAATTCACAGATGTGTAGACTGCCCTATGACAGCATTTACCAACTGTAACTGGATTAATAGAAATAATAATAATAACCATTATGGTAGAATTCCATTGAGATCCAAGGCTCTTTTACAAAGATGACCTTGGCCAAGAAAGGCAGCAGCACACATCGTAGTGGACAGGTTAACATCAACATGAGAACATTGGTGGTAAATAAATACAATCAACTTGCTCATTGTAACATTGCACAAGAAATAAAGTCAAGCAGATTTGGATTACAAACATAGATTTGGATTACAAACATTTCACTGATGAACATCATCAAGTGATGTTCATCAGTGAAATCACCTGCTGGAGTCAGTGGATGAAAAGAAACCCTGCACCCTCTTGGCCCTTTCTGGAATACTTTGGACACCACTGCCATAGTCCAATAAGGGCAAGAAGGAAGCAGTTGTCAGTAGCTTCAACGCACTTAAGAAGAAGCATGACTTGTTTCTGTAAAGGAAGCCTAGCGTCACCCTTAATTTGGAGATGAAGTGTTTTAAAATGAACTTTAAAAGAGAGCTCCGTGTCAGTAGTCAATCCCAAGTACTTGTAGCTGCTCACTAGCTCAAGGACATTACCACAGGCTGTTTTGATCGATGGTATGTTCTCCAAGGAAACAGGTGATTTAGAGAAAATCATTATTTTGGATTTTTCTGCA
This sequence comes from Thalassophryne amazonica, assembly GCF_902500255.1. Lineage (NCBI taxonomy): Eukaryota > Metazoa > Chordata > Actinopteri > Batrachoidiformes > Batrachoididae > Thalassophryne > Thalassophryne amazonica. Next base: position 135,896,890 of record NC_047105.1, on the reverse strand, counting down.
TTCAAGACTAGTTTGAATTTCTCCAGACGGTTCTGCACCACATCAAAAGTGGATTGCAAGAATTCATATACCTGTGTCATTGAGTTTGAGAAGCAATAGATTACGGTGTCATCAGCATACAGATGATAAAAGGCATTTGATAGGTTTGTACACAGGTCAGTAGTATAAAGTGTGAACAACACAGGTCCAAGACAGCCTTGAGGAGCACCTTTTGTTACCTCAACGAAGGCAGTGTTAACACCAGCCATCTGAACACACTTAGTCCTGCTAGCCAAATAGTCTGCAAACAAAGAGACTGCATGTGTAGAGACACTGTGTTTGTAAAGAATTTCTAACAGGAGACTGCGATCCACAGTGTCAAAGGCGTTTGAGAGGTCAAGAAATAGTGCAACACAAAACTTTTTTAATCCAATGCCTCAAATACATCATTTAAGACTTTTAGGATAGCAGTTGTGGTGCTGTGGTGCTTCATAAAACCAGACTGGAAAGGGTTTAAAATGCTATTTGATTCTAGGAAATCTTTCGGTTTTCACAGACCAACTTTTCAAATAATTTTGGCAGAATGCATAATTTTGAAATAGGTTTGTAATTGTTCACATTCAAAGGTTCACCAGTTTCAGCAGTGACACGACAATGGCAGATTTCCAGACAGCAATCAGGATGAAAATTAGGTAGAACAAAATGGATCCAAGCCATCAGTGCCAAGTTTTTGGAATCCAGCATCTTCGACGCAGTATAGACCTCAGAGGCACACACAAGTTTGAACTGAAATGGACAATCAATAGGAGGACATCTTACTCCAGCAGGTTCACGATTGACAGCAGTTTTTTAGGGCCAGTGTTGAGGGAATCGAACAAATTTCCTGCTTTAATGAAATGTTCATTAAAGTGATCTGACATGGCATGTTTATCATTCAGACGTATGGAATCTTTGACCAGGAAGTTGGCCTCACTAGAAGACATGACACCAGAAGCAGATCTCACAACTTTTCAGAACTTAATTGCTGTCTTATACATGTTCAGTGATTTTGGACTAAAATATATTTGAAGTTAGCCTTCTTTATTAAGACATTTGCTTGCATTGTTATGGAGCTGAGGAAAAGTTATCCAGTCAGTTTTCTGTTCCTTGGACCAGGCATGGTCTCTTTCTTTTAAAAGGTTTACAATTTCGGAGAACCAAGGATTGTCCCGCCCCTTAATTCTGAATTTACATAGTGGAGCATGTTTATTAATTAGCTTCTGTAATTCATTACAGAAAAACTGCCAGGCAGCTCAACATCAGCTAGGAGAGATAGTTGATTCCAAAGACAGATCATGTTAGAAAGCCTGTTTACAAAAATGTTTGATGACTCTTTAAATATGATGCCATAGGTATTAAAGGCACTGCGCTGCGGTGGTTTGAATCATATTTGTCTAATAGATTACAATTTGTTCATGTAAATGGGGAATCTTCTTCACAGACTAAAGTTAATTATGGAGTTCCACAAGGTTCTGTGCTAGGACCAATTTATTCACTTTATATATGCTTCCCTTAGGCAGTATTATTAGACGGTATTGCTTAAATTTTCATTGTTACGCAGATGATACCCAGCTTTATCTATCCATGAAGCCAGAGGACACACACCAATTAGCTAAACTGCAGGATTGTCTTACAGACATAAAGACATGGATGACCTCTAATTTCCTGCTTTTAAAACTCAGATAAAACTGAAGTTAGTGTACTTGGCCCCACAAATCTTAGAAACATGGTGTCTAACCAGATCCTTACTCTGGATGGCATTACCCTGACCTCTAGTAATACTGTGAGAAATCTTGGAGTCATTTTTGATCAGGATATGTCATTCAAAGCGCATATTAAACAAATATGTAGGACTGCTTTTTTGCATTTACGCAATATCTCTAAAATTAGAAAGGTCTTGTCTCAGAGTGATGCTGAAAAAACTAATTCATGCATTTATTTCCTCTAGGCTGGACTATTGTAATTCATTATTATCAGGTTGTCCTAAAAGTTCCCTAAAAAGCCTTCAGTTAATTCAAAATGCTGCAGCTAGAGTACTGACGGGGACTAGAAGGAGAGAGCATATCTCACCCATATTGGCCTCTCCTTCATTGGCTTCCTGTTAATTCTAGAATAGAATTTAAAATTCTTCTTCTTACTTACAAGGTTTTGAATAATCAGGTCCCATCTTATCTTAGGAACCTTGTAGTACCATATCACCGCAATAGAGCCCTTCGCTCTCAGACTGCAGGCTTACTTGTAGTTCCTAGGGTTTGTAAGAGTAGAATGGGAGGCAGAGCCTTCAGCTTTCAGGCTCCTCTCCTGTGGAAACCAGCTCCCAATTCAGATCAGGGAGACAGACACCCTCTCTACTTTTAAGATTAGGCTTAAAACTTTCCTTTTTGCTAAAGCTTATAGTTAGGGCTGGATCAGGTGACCCTGAACCATCCCTTAGTTATGCTGCTATAGACGTAGACTGCTGGGGGGTTCCCATGATGCACTGTTTCTTTCTCTTTTTGCTCTGTATGCACCACTCTGCATTAATCATTAGTGATCGATCTCTGCTCCCCTCCACAGCATGTCTTTTTCCTGGTTTCTCTCCCTCAGCCCCAACCAGTCCCAGCAGAAGACTGCCCCTCCCTGAGCCTGGTTCTGCTGGAGGTTTCTTCCTGTTAAAAGGGAGTTTTTCCTTCCCACTGTAGCCAAGTGCTTGCTCACAGGGGGTCGTTTTGACCGTTGGGGTTTTACATAATTATTGTATGGCCTTGCCTTACAATATAAAGCGCCTTGGGGCAACTGTTTGTTGTGATTTGGCGCTATATAAAAAAAATTGATTGATTGATTGATGATGTGTGGTTTGATTTTGGGGAGTTTGGTGTCCCTGACTACTGCTATCACACTCTGATCACCCAGATCATTCCTGAAAACCCAGACTTCAGGGGATTTGTAGGGGGCGTTTGTTAATATTAAATCAAGGAGCGACGATCTGGAAGGATGTTTGACATTGGGCCGAGTTGGGCTGTCAATCAACTGAATTAGCTTTCAGGCTCCTCTCCTGTGGAACCAGCTCCCAATTCAGATCAGGGAGACAGATACCCTCTCTACTTTTAAGATTAGGCTTAAAACTTTCCTTTTCGCTAAGGCTTATAGTTAGGGCTGGATCGGGTGACCCTGGACTATCCCTTGGTTATGCTGCTTTAGACGTAGACTGTGGGGGGTTCCCATGATGCACTGTTTCTTTCTCTTTTTGCTCTGTATGCATCACTCCGCATTTAATCATTAGTGATCGATCTCTGCCCCCCTCCACAGCATGTCTTTTTTCCTGGTTCTTTCCTCAGCCCCAACCAGTCTCAGCAGAAGACTGCCCCTCCCTGAGCCTGGTTCTGCTGGAGGTTTCTTCCTGGTTAAGAGGGAGTTTTCCTTCCACTGTTGCCAAGTGCTTGCTCACAGGGGGTCGTTTTGGACCGTTGGGGTTTTTCATAATTATTGTATGGCCTTGCCTTACAATATAAAGCGCCTTGGGGCAACTGTTTGTTGTGATTTGGCGCTATATAAAAAAAAAGTTGAAGTTGAAGTTGAATTAGTCCGTGAATCACAGATGTATTTTAGGCTGTCTGAAACTGAAGACGACCAGTCAAGGTTTAGATCCCCCACTAACACAAGATCACCAGGGTTTAGCCCTGAGATACAATTATTTAGTGGGTTTAGAGCCTTATTGGAGGCTGAGGGGGGGGCTGTAACAGCCCATGACTGTGAAGGAATGTGTCCCTGTTGGAAATCAAGTTTCAGTGCTACAAGTTCAAATTGTCACATTGAACTTGTTCTTTGCATAAATTACTTCACCTCCGCCTGTCCTGGGACGATCACAACGGAAAACATTGTAGTTGTTGACAGCAATATCGGAATTCGAGATCGATTTATTCAGCCAAGTTTTGGACAATATGAGAATATCGGGTTCCGTTGTTTTCACCCAGATTTGTACTAAATCAGTCTGAGGAAGCAGACTCCTACATTTAAATGAAGGATGCTGAGGCCTGATCGGATCTGAAATTATCAGGGGTTAGGCCCTGTACGTTGGCTGACAGCAGGAGGAGGAGAAGGATAAGATATTTCCTCTTTCTTTTAAAAATTGATTCATTTTTGACTATGTTGGAGATTTTATGTCAGTGAGTGTGTTTTGTGTGAGTGTCAACTGCTCTGTCAGACTGATACACACATCAGGGGAAAGAAGATTTGGTCAATTAGACAAATTAATTCTTGTAGGTAATAGGACATCAGTGATGTGAAACTGAATTATCATTAGCCGATATTGACCAGGTGCAAGTCCTTGACCTAGAGAAATCCAGAGATGGGTGGGGGGCATGCCTCTGGATCCCACCACCACGGTAGAATAATACTGACCCACACTCATTAATTTAATTTAATAAATTTACTAAAATATATATTTTGATTGTGGGGACTTTTGGCCTGGTTAGTGTTATCCACGGGGATTGCATTAGTTTAACTTAGCTCATATCAGGATCCCTCTCCAGTTCCACATGTTTGTCATCACAATCTGTTCCACTCCGACTGCTAATGTTTTCTCAGATGTTTCTGCAGTTGTTTGTCCGGCAGTAAAAATCGAATCCCCGTCGATCATAACCGCCGCTGAGGTCGTGTGTCTTCATTGTGCTTGTGTCCTGCTTGGACGTGTTTTGTGTGCTATGAATTAAATTAGATGATGCAGAGCTCCAGGGGGGCAGACTGGAGGCTCCGCTTGCTCGGTGGCGGCGGCGGCGACAGCGGCGGGCAGTGAGATCCTTCTGCTGCTTTGTGCCACGATGGTGTTGAAATGACTTTGACAGCACTTACTTTGTGCCTCCGCCTTAGTGTTTTCTCAGATGGTTCTCTCCTCATCTTGAGCGCACATTTATCCTTTTTCCCAGACCTCTGATTAATGGAGTATGACTCTTTGGGGAAAAAATGCAACTTTGGGGTTTTTGAGCTCCATTCCTTGTTGGTGCGTCCAAATAAGGAGTGTTTGGTGCTAAATATTAAATTGATGTTACTGTTATCACAAAGGCCACGTGTGAGTCAGTTCTTTGAGTTCAAATGAAAAGCAGCTTTAACTTCATATTTGAACAGTATTTGAATAAGGATGTGCAGTTTAGGAAGGCAGTCATACGACTGTCACACAGCTGAAAATCCTCCTTATCATTTTTTGCTGACCTGCTTTGTACTATATGTTGACTCCGTTTGTGATGAGAAATCTGACAAAAATATTGCCTGCTGTCTCCTGGTCTGTCAACTCCAAGACCTCATGCTGAGGCCTTCAGGCTGTCTGTGAATCTGGTCGGTTGTCATCCAGATCATGACATGTTCATCCACCTCTGCCTCCTCACATGCCTAAATAGAATATCAGTGCCTGTGTGTGCAACAGCTCTGTACCTCCTGACTTCCCATCCACAGGGCGGAAGCCCACAGCCTTTACTTGGATCTGGACCAAATGTATTTAATTGTCACATAAGGCACATACTAGGGGTGGGTGGTGCCCCGGTGTCACAGCCATCTCCAGTTTGATAATGCACCATGATACGGATTGTGCAATACCATTGCGTGTGTGTGTGCATGCGCGCAACGCCGTGCGCCTCCAATATTTACATGTTCCACCTTTGGGGAAAAAAACATTCATGGTTTGTATTTGTGTACGTTACCGGTACGTATTTAATTAAAAGTTAAAATAATGTGGAGAGTGAAAGACTGTTTAGCTCAGTGTTGTAGATCAAATTAATTCAAATCAATTTTATTTATATAGCGCCAAATCACAACGAACAGTTGCCCCAAGGCGCCTTATATTGTAAGGCAAGGCCATACAATAATTACGGAAAAACCCCAACAACCCCCTGTGAGCAAGCACTTGGCAACAGTGGGAAGGAAAAACTCCCTTTTAACAGGAAGAAACCTCCAGCAGAACCAGGCTCAGGGAGGGGCAGTCTTCTGCTGGGACTGGTTGGGGCTGAGGGAGAGAACCAGGAAAAAGACATGCTGTGGAGGGGAGCAGAGATCAATCACTAATGATTAAATGCAGAGTGGTGCATACAGAGCAAAAAGAGAAAGAAACACTCAGTGCATCATGGGAACCCCCCAGCAGTCTAAGTCTATAGCAGCATAACTAAGGGATGGTTCAGGGTCACGTGATCCAGCCCTAACTATAAGCTTTAGCAAAAAGGAAAGTTTTAAGCCTAATCTTAAAAGTAGAGAGGGTGTCTGTCTCCCTGATCTGAATTGGGGGCTGGTTCCACAGGAGAGGAGCCTGAAAGCTGAAGGCTCTGCCTCCCATTCTACTCTTACAAACCCTAGGAACTACAAGTAAGCCTGCAGAGACTCGACCTTGTGACCAGACGGGTGAGATCGTGGTCTCGGGAGCCATCTCATCATCAGTGGATGCAGAGAACGTCCAGGTTTGATGCATGGTCTGTGAAAGAGGAGGGGGTGAGGTCTCACGCTCGTCAGCACACTTCCTGAGGTACGTTAGATTTTGCGACTAACATTTATACAGTCAGTAAATGTGGTGTCCCTCACACCTTATTATATTGAGCTGTATGTTGGTCGTGTAATCAGCTTCCACTGCAGTGGAGTTTTGTGAACTGGATGTTCTATGCCTGCAGGGTGGGAAGCTGATTAGTAATTAAGCCAGGAAGTGTTTGCTGTTTGTGCACCTTTGAGCGTTCTCTCTGTGTGTTGAGTGTGGACTCACATAATGATTCCTTCTTTCACAGACTCGGTTTGTCGCGGCCACCTGGGGGGTGTCGGCGGGGTCCTTGGGTCCGAATTGGTTCTGGCTCCGGACCGTGCTGGGAGCGCACCGCAAAACCACCACGCCAGACCGCGCACTTTTATATTTTTTCACATCACTGTTATGTTCATTAACTCTGTTATCCTTTGTACTGTGCTCTGCTTATTTATACTGGGTCCTTCAAACGCTGGTCGGTTCTCCGGGCTGCGTCCGACACATAACAGTAGTCTCTGGCCAAACATCACGGACCCAGCGGTAGCAGAGACGGTAACGCGCCGGGAAGGCGCCAGCAGACGTTCAGAAATTATCCGGATCAGTTGCGGGTGCTCTCCGCCCGGATGGTGCGCGTTGGAGAACCCATTACTGAATACTGATTTGAGCGCTCGTGCAGCCGTGTTCCTGTGTTTGTGCCTTATCCGTGGGTCGTGGTGGAGTGTGACTGGCGACGGCTTCGCGTCGCACTTCGACCGGATAAGAGGTTTGAACGGGAGCTGCAGGAGTGGGTCTGTAATGGGTGAACGTGCACGGCGGAGCTCTGTGGCATGGGTCGCGGTGCTTCCTGTGTTACAGTCGTAGCCCCGTTTCCCCGGGTAATGATAGCTACTGCGTCTGTTGTGTCAGCTCCGGTGTTATTTAGTTGAATCGCATTTTTGGTTGTGTGTTGCTCACAGCTGCTCACAGGAAAAGCAGCATGAATTATTTTCTGTCACCAAAGGGGGTTTTTCATTTTTAGCACTCTGGCTCCCTCTGTTGGTGACTGAGTCACATTACCATCAAGCTCTTAAGTTGGAACAGGTGTGTTCCATTTGTTTGAGCTTGACGGTATAAATCACTTATTTGTTTTTTGTTAGTTCATTTTGTGTGGGTGTTTTTTGAGTTGGTTTTTGTGTGGGGTTTTTATTTGTACACTATTTAGTGTCTGGGGTCGTGACCCTGCAGCTCTGTCTGGAGCAGAAAAGGACCCAAACAACTGTATGTTAGTCTGTTAGTCTTTTTTTTTATTATTATTATTTCTTTTAGTTTCACCTCCCCAGGGTTTGATGGGACGGTCCCCTGGGGGGGTGATGGGGTGGTAATTGGGTTGTTTTTTCTTTTTTTTTGTTTGTTTTTTGTTGTGCCCTCTCTTCTCCTCTGACTCCAGCCGTGTGAGCCGTAGGTTGTCGGCGTTGCTGGAGTGGTGCAGTTTGGTTATGCTGGGCGTTTCCCAGGTAACCTCTGCACCTGGGGGGGGGGGTGTTTTTGTTTGTTGATTCCCTGTTCCACCTCCGACTTCAGCGCGCCTTTGAGCCGTCTGCCATCGGCGTGGCTGAGGTTTGGGGCAGTGGGATATACCCGCAGCTGGTGGCTGGTTTAGAAGTCGGAGGAGTGGCGCCGTTTTGTGCCGTCTGCCATAACCGCTGTTCCACTCCTCCCGGTTGGCTTCTGGGGTATAGTCACGGTTGGTGACACTGGACGTGCTTCCAGTTTCCACTGCGCCAAGGGGGTGGGGTTGGGGTTGTTTTGTTTGTATGTTTTTTTTTCTCCTTTGTTTTTCCCCCCAGTTTCTGCCCTCAGGGTTTGACTGTGGTGTCCTCTGGGGGGGAAAAGGCTGTGGGTCCATCTAGCCATAGACGGCCGGGGCTGGGTCCGTTGGTCATGAGGGGAGGCGTCTCCTGGGGTTGATGGAATGGTCCTCTGGGAGGCGCTGGGAGTCCCCGTGGGTGACATTGGATCCCAGAGGGACCTCGGCTGTGGTTATTACTCCTGGAGCTGGCGGGATGTCCTCTGGGGGGTGTTGGTCCCTACATGTCGTTGGGGGGGGGGGGGGGGGGGGGTGTTAGCATTTTTATTTGCAAGCTTAAGTTTGGGTTTTTCTTTTCTCCCCTTCCCGGGGTTTGATGGAACGGTCCTCTGGGGAGGGGGGGGGGGGGTGTGTGTGGTGTTAGCGTTTTTTATTTGCAAGCTTAAGTTTGGGTTGTGTTTTTCATTTCTCCTCCTCCCGGGGTTTGATGGGACGGTCCCCTGGGGAGGGGGGGGTGGTTTGGTTGTTTATGTTTGTCTTTTTTGTTTTATGACTAATCAGACTGTGAACATGGTTGGACAAAGGCTGACCGCACAGGTTTAAGAACTCCTGGCCACACCTGTGCTAAGTGACTGACAGAGACAAAGGCAGAGATGCGGCCAGAGGAGAGGACATCAACCATTCTGTTGGGGGACGAGGGCGGATGCGGTTTCCAGCCATGGTCCCTGGAGGGGGGTGTTTCTCCTGGGCCAGGTTTGTGTGGTCGCCGGGAGGCTTCCCGTGAGGGTGGGGTACTGTTGTATGGCTGGGGGGGCCTGGCTGCCTTTTTGTTTGTCTTTTGTCCTGTCTTTTGTTTTTCCTTCCAGGTGGCTTGCATTTGGGACTGAGTGGCTGTGTAGCTGAGTTTATCAGGACCTCACCCTGATCACCTGAGGCTGATCACCTGCGGCTCGTCAGGACTCACAGCTGTGGTGCATCTACATGGATTGGAACATGGTGGCATTTAAGACTGGAGTACACAGTGTGTATTTGCCAGAGACTCGACCTTGTGACCAGACGGGTGAGATCGTCGTCTCGAGAGCCATCTCATCATCAGTGGATGCAGAGAACGTCCAGGTTTGATGCATGGTCTGTGAAAGAGGAGGGGGTGAGGTCTCACGCTCGTCAGCACACTTCCTGAGGTACGTTAGATTTTGTGACTAACATTTATACAGTCAGTAAATGTGGTGTCCCTCACACCTTATTATATTGAGCTGTATGTTGGTCGTGTAATCAGCTTCCACTGCAGTGGAGTTTTGTGAACTGGATGTTCTATGCCTGCAGGGTGGGAAGCTGATTAGTAATTAAGCCAGGAAGTGTTTGCTGTTTGTGCACCTTTGAGCGTTCTCTCTGTGTGTTGAGTGTGGACTCACATAATGATTCCTTCTTTCACAGACTCGGTTTGTCGCGGCCACCTGGGGGGTGTCGGCGGGGTCCTTGGGTCCGAATTGTTTCTGGCTCCGGACCGTTGGCGCTGCTGGGAGCGCACGGCAAAACCACCATGCCAGACCGCGCACTTTTATATTTTTTCACATCACTGTTATGTTCATTAAACTCTGTTATCCTTTGTACCGTGCTCTGCTTATTTTATACTGGGTCCTTCAAACGCTGGTCGGTTCTCCGGGCTGCGTCCGACACATAACACTCTCTCCTTCTTGTCCCTGTTAGCACTCTAGCTGCAGGATTTTGAATTAACTGAAGGCTTTTCAGGGAACTTTTAGGACAACCTGATAATAATGAATTACAATACTCCAGCCTAGAGGAAATAAATGCATGAATTAGTTTTTCAGCATCACTCTGAGACAAGACCTTTCTAATTTTAGAGATATTGTGCAAATGCAAAAAAGCAGTCCTACATATTTGTTTAATATGCGCATTGAATGACATATCCTGATCAAAAATGACTCCAAGATTTCTCACAGTATTACTAGAGGTCAGGGTAATGCCATCCAGAGTAAGGAGTGATAAAAGTAGAGTAGATAAAAACAGAAACAAGCTCACAGCTGATTAAACAGAGAAGCTGCTTTTCATCAAAAAGAATCTGCCCTCACATTTTCAAAAAGGCTTTTAGTCCTCACAGACATAAAGTTATTGATGAACAGTTTCAGTTCTGTTAAATGGACTGCATTTATATAGCGCTTTTCCATCTGCATCAGATGCTCAAAGAGCTTTACAAATAATGTCTCACATTCACCCCGATGTGAGGGTGCTGCCATACAAAGCGTCCACTACACACCGGGAGCAGTAGGGGATTAAAGACCTTTTCTGTTCCTGGTGTTGTATATTTTGTAGTGCTGAAGTCCACAGGTTACATTTCATGTTTGTTAAGAAATACACAGTTAATGTTAAAGGACAATTTGTTGTAGTCAGAAGTTGAAGTTACATCATGTAAGTGAAATGTTTTTAAATAAAAATAAAGCTAATGATATTGAAAGCAGTTACAGTCAAAAACTAAGGAACAACTGATGAATAAAACATATTTTCAAAGTCATCATAAAACTGTAATGGTATCATTAAGTATTCGTATCGGTACGCTGTATCGACGAGTACCAAAATGTATGTACTCGTACGTGTATTCGGTCTGGAAAAAAGTGGTATCGGTGCATCCCTAGATGTGAGCACACCAACTCATTCCCGTCAGTTCATTAATTCCTTGTTTACATCCATGGCCATGATGGTTCATGAACAAAATGGAACAAAAGGATGATAATTCTTGTATTGTCTGCTCTTTATAACAGGAATTAAATATTTTAACAGACAAAACAAAATCCATTTGTTTGCTCATTTCCAACACAGACCATCAAGCCATCAAACATCAATTAAAGATCATTACCAGTGTCATGATTGTCTTACATTTAAACGGTACATTCATTGATCTTAGAAAGTTCTGTGCTCTCTCTCATTATTTGATCCTTACACATTTTCTTCTATTTATGTACATTTGTACAACATTTAATTGTGGTCGTACTGTGTTTGTGTGCGTGCACACAAGTGTGCACGAAACCATCGCCACTGGATTGTACGACATCCTTACTCAGCTGTCCGACTGTCTGTCCCTCCTAACAGCAGCTGGAATTTCTTAGGGTTCTTCAATTCGGCCTGTTTTGGCCTTTTTTGACCTGTTTTGGCCTCATTCATCCAACTTTGTATTGTGTGTGAAGGGGCAATAAAGCTTCTGTCTTCTGTTCTCAGCTTGTGGACAAGCAGGTGAGGACTCTCTCTGGAGCCCGGTTTCATGAAGCAGTCTAATATTGTTTAGTCGAATAAACTCAGTTAGTTGAGTAATTTTTTGATGTGAGTCATTGCACAAAACACTAAGTCAGCTAAAGTTTCATGTTACCCGACAAACGTTTTTAGCCTGGTACAGAGGAGGCTAATCTTATTTTAGTTGACAAAACCTCAGTGTCTTACCTTAAAAATTGGCGGCTATCATGTACCACCACTTGATGGAACACTCAAGAGCACCCCTACGTCGCTCGTATTCCTCCAAAAGGAGACCTTCCTGCTCTTTTGCCTGTGGTTGTAGCAGATGATGACTGTCATTATGTGTTTGTGACAGTTCTCACATTAGCCACCAGACGTCACTGTTACGCTGAGCAGTGTTGTGTCCATGAAAAAGCTTGACGGAATTGTAGAAGAAAAAAGTCAGGAGTGAAACTGCTAGGCTCAGTGGTAAGTACTTCATTCTGCAGTTCATATGTGTCTGTAAATGTTCATGAAGCCAGTTAACGAAACAAAGGCTGGATAGTTCGTGACAACCAACCCGGAAGTAAACAAAACTATCGCACATTGGAGCTGTCTCTTGGCAGCTGCACTCGTGAGGCCTGTAAAAAACGTTGACTAATGTAAGACGGACAATTTCCAAATTTAGCCATCGATGTGAAACAGTGATTAAACGGATAATGTTGGACGACTAACTGTAGTTGACTAAGTTTAGTAGACTGAACGATTAGACTGCTTTATAAAACTGGGCCCTTAAAGTTCCCCTGTGCTCAGCCGCGTGCCTTTTCTATCAGTTGAACATTTGATTATGCTAATATCCAGCTCGCGTCATCTGTCTGCATCGTCACCCCTTAAATTGTTGTCACGTCTCCGGAGGAAACGTCACTGCAGCAGTCACAGCTGACTGAGCTGTTTATGGGAACTGTGGACACGACTAAACCATCCAAAGAAAAACTGAACTCAGCCTCACGAGGATAACTGGAGGAGAATCCGTGTTGCATGAGCACATGATTGTCTCTTCTCAGTTCGCCTTTTATTTCACAGGCTGATCTGTAAATTGTGACCCTGCACCTTGTAAATACGGAGCCTCAGGCATCGATTAAAGAATTAAAACTCACAGCTGGGATTCAGCAGCTGTAGAATCTCAGGAATTAGTATTGACATTAGTAAATTACTCACACTCTGTTTGACACGTCTGCAGTCTACATTTAGTCGTTAGTCACAAAGTGTACGAAATGTTGGTTGCAGTTTGTTTTATGGCTGCGATGTTCGCACTAGAGGATTATGAGGCTTACTTACTCGGTTTCATTGATTCCAAGTGTTCTTTGGGGTTCAGTACGTCGGCGGTGGTTGAACCATGTGCACAGACAAAGAAATGTCTTCTCGTCAGAATAATAATGTTTCCAAAATACCGTGTGAACTTGTGCACGATTACTCATGGGTGTGACAAGAACTGACATCTGTTGAAAACAGATGAAGTTTATTCACGATTCTCAGCTGAAAGTTATGACTTCATTTCATGTCACAGGAAGTAATTTTCTTTTCATATGAATGTTTCCATTCTAGGTGTTTGTAGAGGTAGATTTAGTCAGAATAAAATTTATTTAAATTGCACTTTCAGTTAGAAAATGTCAAACATTTTGGTGATTTACAAACCATATTTTTCAGACTATATATTGCAGGTCTTGTGACTTATACTCCAGTTCCATTTGCATAAAAAAATCATGTTTGCTACTTATAATAACAATAATAGTAAAGATTACCTGGCATAGTCCAGTATACGGTAGAGTAAAATGCAAGATGGTACACACACACACAGTAAAAGGCACAACCACGTAGTTGAGATAGTGTAGAACAATTTGTAAAATACCACATTTTATGTTAATATTGTATTCTAACTGAAAAGTGTTTCTCAGACTGTTTAAAAACTACTCCAAAGTCTAAGAGATAATAGCATATATGTATTATTTTCATTATTAACTCAACTAATATGTAAATTATTTTTGTTTTGGTTTGTGTTGTTTGTTTTTTGGATATGTATGTGGGGAGTAAGATGGTCCACGAAATGTTTTTTAATTAGTTAAGTGGTCCTGAAAAATGTTTGACAAACGCTTGTGTAGAGGAACATGACTGATACCTGCCCCAGAGGTGACAGTCCCCTGGTCAGGGGTGATTTCAGTCCAACCACCAACACTGACAGTACTGGTTACGAGGACTGAATCCATCTAGCAGCTGTGTTAAAGTCATTCAATGTGCCATGACTTTGCAACAAGGCCCAGTGATGTCCACAGAGGCACCACTGGACGTGATACTCCTACATGGGTGGTCTAGCTAAAAACATCACTCATGTTCTTGGGGAAGATGCAAGTACAGGATCTACAGAAATACCCGGTTTGTTAACTGTAACCACACACTGGTTGCAGCTTTCCTAGTGATTCCCTTGAAGTCCAACAGTCTATGTTTCTTCTAAGCTTCAAGAGTAAACAATTTCACAGGAGATTGCATGAAGTCTGGGTGGCAGATGTAAACCACCTGAATGGAATGGAGAAATTCCTGAGCGTAAAAGCTACCACTATCTAAAAGCTGCGCCTGAGTCACAACTGTTCACAGGAGGACATGTTTAATCTCTCAGGACACTCTGATGATCATCCAGAGGGGTCTCAGTACATGGCTTGATGGCAGGTCCATGTATGGGTAGCTCAGAACGTAAGCCGTATGGCTCTCAGGGTAGATAAGGAGGCATGTGTTAGAGGAAGGTGACTCATCAGCTGTGGTCATGTGACCCTTGACTTACTCGGCGTCCCATCATATTCATGGCAAAAGCTGTGAAGTAGAGAGAGGTGTTAGCTGATGCTGATATCGTTGCAGGAGAATGAAGGTCCCAGGTTTACTGTACGATTGTGAGACCTGGGCTCGTATGCTCAGTGCATCTCAAAGTCCTCTCAAAGAGCTCCTAACTTAGCCTAAAATATCCTGACCTGGACTCCTCTGCACTTCTACATATGAATGAACATTAAATTCGACCAATCATATAACTGCATTAAGAAATGCGTACTCGTGAAAATAATTTAATGTCATGATGATGATACTCAGCATAATTAATTTGGAGCGACCGCCGGGCCGGTCGATAAAACCTGTAAATTCATGTGCTGCAATGCATTATGGGAGTTCTGGGTTTTGAGGTTTTAAATGTTGTTATTGTGATAGTTTAACAGTGTTGTTAATGTTGTTGATGTATTGTGTTTTTGTAGGGTAATTGGTTTAGTGAGTTCAGTGTCACCATTTTGTCACCATAAGTGAAAAGTGTATCGTGTTTGATGCTGTCCCTGTGTTGTTTTATCCAAAAAATAAGAGTGCCTCCTCATGGCAGAGTGCCAAAAAGACAAAAGCTCTGTCCTGTCTTTCATTATTTCACGCATCTCACCACAAAATGAATTGTTACACACCTTGAAGATGTTTGAACATCTCATTCACATGCCGATTATCTACATATTAAAAGTGTGAGTGGATGCGTGAGTTTATTAATAACGTCAGTGTAAGTACATAATATAATTGTAAATATGTTAAAAATACATGCACGACAAGAAAGTGAAAACACTTATTTCTGTTGTTGTCTATTTAAAATCAAATGACAAAATAGAAGTAATAATAAAATATCAATAATACTGATAATAATAAAAATAATGATATTATTAATGTGTGAATATGATAACAAGAACCTAAACAATTTATAAATACATTAAGACAGTAAATTAACAGAAAATAATTATGTAGATCAAGTCGGTATTGTGTAACCGACTCACTGTCATCTAACATATGGAGAATATCTCTGTTTCCTCTGTCTATTCCACCAGCTTGTTTGCTTAAGACAGTCTTATGAGCCTTTTACACCGGAGGTGTCAGCCGCGGCAGAGGTTTCATGAATTGGTCTAAAAAGCATTATCTTCAATGAGAAGCGTTGCTTTTTAGACACGTCAGAAGCGTCGCATCAAAAGCTGAGCTAAAGTGATGCTTCTGCCAGGAGCGCGCATTGCTGCTTGTTGACAGGCTGCCGCGATCAAAGTTCAACCCAGTCCAACTTTTGCCGCTCTGAGCTGTGACGTAGCTTCATGCTGTCCAATAGAAATGAGGTGTCAGGCCAAAACATGAAAGACTAGTGGTAGAAACCACTGATCTGTATAAAACAGTGTTTTGTACACAGATCAGAGCAGAAATGTGCCACAAGACTGCTCATTTATACACAGCAGTTTTCTGAAGAAAATACTTACAATTTTTTTTACCTCAAAATTCATTTCTGATTACTGTAAAAAAAGTTTAGAACACTTGGAATTAAATTAGTAAAAAATAAAAATAAAAGAAACATTTCTTCATCTGTAAATTAAAGCCATAACTTACATGTTCTTTCAGATTAGATGATTTCTTGTTTAACATAAGGAACCTTGGACATTTATTTTTAGACAAATAAAAGATTATTCATGTCAATGTTCTTCAGTGGTGAATATATACAAAAACTGGGAAATTTCGTATTGAGTGGGTCTGCTCCATCACCCCGGCTGCCTGTGTCACTCTGCCCAAGGATGAGGCTTGAACTCCAGCTGCTCCATGGGGGTTGGCCCGCTGTCGCGGTTCGATTGACATCCCACCAAAAGTCATCAGTCCTCCCTCAGCTCGGGGTCACTACGGAAAGTACCTGGAAAAAAAAGCTTCTCCCAGCAGGGTGATGGGAGAATCATTCTACTGCTGTTTTTTAAAGCTTTTTCATGGTTCTATATACGCAAATGCGCAACATGGCAATTGCTCAGCTTTTTTGGGGTTGAGGAAACAGCCAGCGTGAGACATAGCAATCTCCGCCGCCCTTGCTGCTTGCCGACGCGACGCGTCTGATGTCACGCATTGAGGCGTTGATGTGTTGATGGGTCCCGCTGAAGCCTCTGATGTGGAAGGCCCATTAAAGCTTCTTGAAAATTCCTCCTCACTACTCTTGCCAGTTTGGCACCTTAGGAGCCCTTTTATGGTCTTAAGGTGCTTTGCGGACAACTTTCATATTACCAAGGGAAAATTCTAAGAGATGTCTAAGAATTTGAGAAATTCTACAATTTTTCTTAGAATAGCGTCACTAGGAGCTATTTGGCCTTAGGCTGCTTCGTGCATACAGGCCCTGG
Organism: Thalassophryne amazonica; assembly: GCF_902500255.1. Taxonomy (NCBI): domain Eukaryota; kingdom Metazoa; phylum Chordata; class Actinopteri; order Batrachoidiformes; family Batrachoididae; genus Thalassophryne; species Thalassophryne amazonica. The sequence goes on along the minus strand of NC_047105.1, from coordinate 135,880,194 downwards.
ACTCTAGCCAGTGACCAAAAGCAGCAACTGCACATCTTTGGTCCCTAGCCTCTACGACAAATCCTTTGGAACAGATTCATTGACTTTGTGTTAAATGAGCAGTTACTTATGGAGACTCAGAGGTTGAGGGCTGTATACATCATCAGAGAACATTAACTGCATCACTACGGCCATGTGGCCTGCTTCCCTGAGCACGATCCAGCACCCAGGTGCCTCAGTGCTAAGAAGAAGAAGCAACTCCTCGATCTGCCCCAAGGCCTGTTGGTGGCAGTGTTTATCTCCAGATTCTGTAGCGTCAAGCAGATGAGAGTCTATGACCCCACTTGGACGGGTCACCAGTCCGGGTTACCGTAGTTCTTCACCCAAGGCTGGTAAACATTTACAGCTGGATGGACTAGGACAATGTAGATTAAGTGTCCTGTCCAAGGACAGAAACAGGTAGCATGAGTGGGATTCTAACTCATATCTTCATGTTGGCACACCAGCTCTTTATCCACTCACCTACCTGCTCTCCTCAGTGCTACGGTGGAAAAAACAGATTGGAGTGTTTCCTGGATGTTTCCTGTGTGAAGACCTCTGCCAAATGGAGAACAGTTGTTCGTGGATACACAGATGCACTGTACATTTTGCAGTGTTAAATGGACACTGCATCAACTTTGTAATGTCTTGTTCAACAATGGTGTTCAATGCACTCAATTGTCATGTTAAATTAAATATATACACATTAAATCACTAATGGAGATACTTTATAGTATAATAGAGGTGATTTGACTTGTTGCAGTGTCGATTTAACATTGCAGCATTTGCATCCTGTCACTTGCACACAGAAAATGGACTTTTATGTACGTAATACTTCATAAGAAATGACAAAGGAATGAGAAACATTTTTGTGCAGTGTCTGATCTGAAATATATATATATATATATATATATATATATATATATATATATATATATATATATATATATATATATATATATATATATATAAAAAGGCATTTTTTTGTGGCGATCCAGCGGGTGAAGACACTCTAAAGGAGACAAATAGGAGCTTTGGAATTAAAAGTGTGTTTGTGTTCGTGGCTGCCGTGTCTGCAGGCTGTCTGCTGTCAGAGTTCTGCTTATCTAAGCACATCCATTCTCGGACTGAACGCGAGCAGAGGGTCAGAAACTGGATGGCGTTTCCTCCTTTGGGCTGGATGTGTGGTCCGTTTGACAGAGGTAAAAGGCTCCAAACGTCCGGACCACCAAAGTGAAGGCGCAGCTCTGTTCTCGCTGTCAGCAGGGAATCCAAACCGCGCTTTTGATCACAGACAACTGTAGTTTCTGTGAAAGCAATGTATTAAGAACTATTTTCTAAAGAGAAATCAGTCATGCTCATTAGAAGGTCCAGAGCTTCACATTACTTCCTTCTAACAGACCAAAATCAACGGAGGTCGTCCGAACCAAACTTCACTTTTGTACACTTTTGGTGTCATGTTGAATTGTTGCGAACATGGCAGTGTTGCATTCATGGTGTACTTAAGTCCTGGCGTCATTATCTCTGCGGGCTGTGTCTCATCACACTCGGGATTGTTTGGCTTGTAGACGTGCATGCATCTGATGTTGGCGTGTTGTCAGTTTGGTGGATAGATTTGTTTGAGTGGTTAAAAATTAATGAACAGATTCTTTTCATTGCTGTAACAGGTATTTTTTACCATTTACTTATTATTACCTTTTATATTTATTGCCTGCCTCAGTGATACACTAAATACATGTTTTATGTTTAATGACTAGAAAAGACAGACAGAAGGAAAGAGTCACTGAATTATCAGGAGAGGCTTTTTTGTATCTTAACAAATTTGTTCACAAACTACTTCCATTGTTGTGAACTTTGGTTTTAAGTGTTTTTGTGTCATCATCATTGTTTTCTTTATAAACAGCATACAACAGAACTGTATTATACAACCACAATTCCAATGAGTATTTAATGTTCAAACTGATAAACTTTGTTTTTGTTCAGATATTTGCTCATTTTGAAATGGATGCCTGCAACACGTTTCAAAAAAGTTGGGGACAGTCGTATGTTTACCACTGTGTTGTGTCACCTTTCCTTCTAACAACACTCAATAAGTGTTTGGGAACTGAGGACACTAATTGTTGAAGCTTTGTAGGTGGAATTCTTTCCCATTCTTGCTTGATGTACAACTTCAGTTGTTCAACAGTCCGGGGTCTCGTATTTTGCGCTTTATAATGCGCCACACATTTTCAATGGCCGACCGGTCTGGACTGCAGGCAGGCCAGTCTAGTACCCGCACTCTTTTACTACAAAGCCACGCTGTTGTAACACGTGCAGAATGTGGCTTGGCATTGTCTTGCTGAAATAAGCAGGGATGTCCCTGAAAAAGACGTTGCTTGGATGGCAGCATGTGTTGCTCCAAAACCTGGATGTACCCTTCAGCATTGATGGTGCCATCACAGATGTGTAAGGTGCCCATGCCATGGGCACTAACACACCCCATACCATCACAGATGCTGGCTATTGAACATTGCGCTGGTAACAATTTGGATGGTTTTTTGTCCGGAGGATATGACGTCCATGATTCCCAAAAACAATCTGAAATGTGGACTCATCAGACCACAGCACACTTTTCCACATTGCGTTTGTCCATTTCAAATAAGCTCGGGACCAGAGAAGACAGCGGCGTTTCTGGATGTTGTTGATGTATGGCTTTCACTTTGCACGGTTGAGTTTTAACTTGCACTTGTAGATGTAGCGACGAACTGTGTTAACTAACAATGGTTTTCCGAAGTGTTCCTGAACCCACGCGGTAAGATCCTTTACACAATGATGTTAGTTTTTAATGCAGTGCCACCTGAGGGATCAAAGTCTCGGGCATTCAGTGTTGGTTTTCGGCCTTGCTGCTTACGTGTAGAAAGTTCTCCAGATTCTCTGAACCTTCTGATTATATTATGAACTGTAGATGATGGAATACCTAAATTCCTTGCAATTGAATTTTGAGAAACATTGTTCTTAAACCGTTGGACTATTTTTTCATGCAGTTGTTCACAAAGTGGTGATCCTCACAACATCTTTGCTTGTGAATGGCTGAGCCTTTTGGTGATGCTCCTTTTATACCCAATAATGACACTCACCTGTTTCCAATTAAGTATTCTTTGAGCATTCAGTCTTTTGTTGCCGATTCCCAACGTTTTTGAAATGTGTTGCAGGCATCCATTTCAAAATGAGCAAATATTTGCACAAAAATAAAGTTTATCAGTTTGAACATTAAATATCTTGTTTTTGTGGTGTATTTAATTGAATATAGGTTGAAGAGGATTTGCAAATCATTGTATTCTGTTTTTATTTAAATTTTACACACACACACACACACACACACACACACACACACACACACACACACACACACACACACACTGTATTAGTAAGTCCCTTCGGCTTCTTCCTTTTTCGGGGTTGCCACAGCAGATTTGATGTAGAGTGGCCAGACAGAAGTTGTGCCCAATCAGCTTCTGCCATGTTGATTTGTTTTATGCCGGATGGCCTTCCTCCACATTACATGGACAATTGGCAGGGGCTGGAACATTCCGCTCTGAAACAAGTGCACTAACCACTTGGCCACCACCCCTGCTCTATTCAAGGTGTGATGCAATTTTGAAATACATTTTTTTATTTTTATTTTTTTACATTTAATCCTTCCGGGTTGATGAACTTGCCCATATGCCCAACTCTGTTTTTTGTCAAGCTTCTATTCATAAATCAGCAATGAAGTGTCAGTGACTTCATTCAGCCACTTTATGAAATGAGTTACATGTGTAATTACGGTTCTATGAATTCCGGATGACCACCAGAGGGCAGTGCTTAGTACCTGGATTATCCCATGCACACGTGCAGAGGTCGAGATCTTATACCAACAAAGTCACATTAGTGGGGATGACCTGGGTGATGTCAGCCAACAATATATAAGAAGGTGTCACACAGCATCTGGTCCTTTTCCATCTCTCGCATGAGAACAGAAGGTCGAATTATTTCGGATCGCTTGTCTTGTTGGAGCCTTACCACCACTTTGCTGGAGCTATGCATGCGCATCCTCCAGAGGCTGCAAGACGACTGTTTCTTTTCTCAGCTAGGCTACCGCTCACGGTGTGTACTTCTGTTTGGCTGTTTGGTGGCTTATCCTGTTAGCGCTAATGCTTGTGGGACATGTGATGCTGTCTTTGACTGGTGCTGCACGAATGTTTAACTCGTTGGCATTTATGTTAGTTACACACTGTCGGCATATTTTTTTAGATTGAGCTGCATGTTGCGTGTGTTTCCTGCAGTGTAGCCAGGCTGTACCGTGCCGGCTTGGCCACGTGAGTGTTTTTCCCGCTTCCTGCTCCACCGCCATTTGGTGGCTTGGTGTATTCTTTTGATTGAGCGCATGTTGCGAATGTTGCCCACAACAAAGCTACGATGTACCGCGTTGACTTGGCTGCTACGGCGTGAGTGTTTTTTCTGTTCCAAGGGCTCCAGACACCCCTTTACTATTCTGTGGTTCCACACTGCACCCCAACCTGAAAGTGAGGCATCTGTTAGAATGACCTCCCGGCGGGAGGGCTGTTGAGTCAAATTTGTAAGGGGCACAGAAACAGGAGTCCCACAGGTGGGACTGCTGACACTGCAGTCAGTTACCCCATCAGCTGGAGGAGCAGGCTGTAAGTCAGTCTTACGTTCCTGCAAAAACAGGAGACCAGAGTGAGAATATCATCCACTCTCTGCGGGGATGGGCAAGCTCTCATCACCAGTTCCTTGCGTGAGTGTCGCTGATGATACATTTAGAAATTTACAGGTTATTTTACAGTTGAAAGGCTTTGTGTTCCCAAAAAGTTACAGGTTTGCTCAGCAGGAAGGGAGAGAGAGAGAAGACTTAAAGTTTCATGTTTACTCTAATACTTGCTTTGACAATGTAAACATGTTTCCCATGTCAGTAAAGCTCCACTGAAATTGAAAATTGAGAAGGAGAGACAGACAGACAGACAGACAGAGAGAGACAGAGAGAGAGCTGTCATTTCTATTTAAGTCTATAAAAATAAGGCTATAAAAGTCTATAAAAAAATAAAAGTACTTAATTCTTTCACCAAAACATAAAATCTTGGCTTGCATCGTAGATCCACCTTCTGTCAAATTTTGGCTGAACTTCCAGGTCTCCTTTTTAAGAAAAATCCTCTTCTAAACACTTCATTGTGAAGCTGTATAACTGGCGATACAAAGTATCCTCATATAACATCAACAATAATGATAATCGTAATATTATAGCAAACAGAGTTCTGGTATCAGAAGAATATCGGTATCGGCAGATATCCAAATTCAGGTATCGGGATTGGGTTAGAAGTAAAAAAAAAAAATTGCATGGTTGCATCCCTACTTTTCACCTACTGAAGGATATTTATGGACATTTCTGTTTATAGTGATAGAGTGAAATCTCCGCCATTACACAGCCACTTCCATTATGTTCAAACATCTTTAAACAAGGTAGTCATAGTAGTGCAGCAGATAACTGAAACAATCATGCAAATGGTGATAAAAGCATCAAATTCGGCAGAAATACTCCTTAGACACTCCTCTTTTGAACAAACCGATTGGCCACTTGACTTTTCAATCGGTGGTCAGGTAGGGGACAATTGAAGAATTACACAGAGGTCAAAATTAAAAGATGCTCCAATCATATTGAAAAAAGTTCCACATTATTTGCCTGATCATAAAGATTCCAAAAAGGTATAGTTTGGACTACCTTGACTGAATTCTATGGAGTTACCGGGTAAAAACAGCAAGAATGGTGACAAAGCTCAGTTTCATTTATTTCATGACTATTTCTGCCAAATTTGATGCTTTTATCACCATTTTGCAGGATTCTGCTCTAAATGTTCTCTTATCTGTGGCACTATAGTGAGTACAGCTTGATAAGTGTTTGATTGTGCTCCAACAAGGTAAAATGTTTGAAGTGAAAGCTCGGTTTTAGAACTTCATTGGGTCCAAATGTTGTTATTAAACCGAAACCAATTTTTCCATAAGAAACAACGTAAAGTGGATTAATCTGTTTCTTTCCCCAAAAAGAACACTGTGTTTTTACCATTTTAACAGCATTTCATGCATAAAAGGCAGACAAAAAAACAAAGAATATGCATAGTCTCTAATCTCTTTTATTACAGAGATTAGAGCATGCCATAGGTATTAAAGGCACTGCGCTGCGGTGGTTTGAATCATATTTGTCTAATAGATTACAATTTGTTCATGTAAATGGGGAATCTTCTTCACAGAATAAAGTTAATTATGGAGTTCCACAAGGTTCTGTGCTAGGACCAATTTTATTCACTTTATACATGCTTCCCTTAGGCAGTAATATTAGACGGTATTGCTTAAATTGTCATTGTTACGCAGATGATACCCAGCTTTATCTATCCATGAAGACAGAGGACACACACCAATTAGCTAAACTGCAGGATTGTCTTACAGACATAAAGACATGGATGACCTCTAATTTCCTGCTTTTAAACTCAGATAAAACTGAAGTTATTGTACTTGGCCCCACAAATCTTAGAAACATGGTGTCTAACCAGATCCTTACTCTGGATGGCATTACCCTGACCTCTAGTAATACTGTGAGAAATCTTGGAGTCATTTTTGATCAGGATATGTCATTCAAAGCGCATATTAAACAAATATGTAGGACTGCTTTTTTGCATTTGTGCAATATCTCTAAAATTAGAAAGGTCTTGTCTCAGAGTGATGCTGAAAAACTAATTCATGCATTTATTTCCTCTAGGCTGGACTATTGTAATTCATTATTATCAGGTTGTCCTAAAAGTTCCCTAAAAAGCCTTCAGTTAATTCAAAATGCTGCAGCTAGAGTACTAACGGGGACTAGAAGGAGAGAGCATATCTCACCCATATTGGCCTCTCTTCATTGGCTTCCTGTTAACTCTAGAATAGAATTTAAAATTCTTCTTCTTACTTATAAGGTTTTGAATAATCAGGTCCCATCTTATCTTAGGGACCTCGTAGTACCATATCACCTGTTGTGAAAGTGTAGGAACACGGACCCACAACAGGGGGGCGCAAATGAATGGACAATGGAGGAAGTCAAATAACACACTTTACTGTTGTGAATAAGCACAACAAACACAGCAGATTACAATAGTAGACAAAGAAGTCAATTCACAAAATGTGTCACGTGGGCAGGCTCGAAGATAAGAGACGTCTGTCCAAAGCAGAACCGGAACCACACGATTTCCTCTGCCACCGAGCCCCGGGAATACTGGAGCCGCCAAGTCCCGAACTCCCAGGTGGCCACTGCCTCCGCTTGTCGGATCTGGTACTGCTGGCGAGGAACAAAAACAGTTAAATGTGGGTGCGTTTGCACCCAGCAACACGTATGGTGGGGAAAACCACCTCCACCTCTCGTCGGAAGAAATGTCTGCTATCCAACGCACAAAGTAACAAAGTATTAATGTCAGGAAGACAACACAGTCGGCTGAGCACTTTACCTCCTTGATAGAGCGATATCTCGGCAAAGAGGTGGAGATGTCGTCTTGCTGATATACAACTGAGGATCAGATGATTGGTGACAGCTGTCGTAGGTGATAAGTGACAGCTGTCACCCCGGCTGCTCCTGTGAGGCGGCAGCGCCCTCTGGTGCCTGGAGCCCGCACTCCAGGCAGGGCGCCCTCTGGTGGTGGTGGGCCAGCAGTACCTCCTCTTCAGCGGCCCACACAACATCACCCCAATAGAGCGCTTCGCTCTCAGACTGCAGGCTTACTTGTAGTTCCTAGGGTTTGTAAGAGTAGAATGGGAGGCAGAGCCTTCAGCTTTCAGGCTCCTCTCCTGTGGAACCAGCTCCCAATTCAGATCAGGGAGACAGACACCCTCTCTACTTTTAAGATTAGGCTTAAAACTTTCCTTTTTGCTAAAGCTTATAGTTAGGGCTGGATCAGGTGACCCTGAACCATCCCTTAGTTATGCTGCTATAGACGTAGACTGCTGGGGGGTTCCCATGATGCACTGTTTCTTTCTCTTTTTGCTCTGTATGCACCACTCTGCATTTAATCATTAGTGATCGATCTCTGCTCCCCTCCACAGCATGTCTTTTTCCTGGTTCTCTCCCTCAGCCCCAACCAGTCCCAGCAGAAGACTGCCCCTCCCTGAGCCTGGTTCTGCTGGAGGTTTCTTCCTGTTAAAAGGGAGTTTTTCCTTCCCACTGTATCCAAGTGCTTGCTCACAGGGGGTCGTTTTGACCGTTGGGGTTTTACATAATTATTGTATGGCCTTGCCTTACAATATAAAGCGCCTTGGGGCAACTGTTTGTTGTGATTTGGCGCTATATAAAAAAAAAAAAATGATTGATTGATTGATAGTATCTTATACAAAATGCTATGCAGTATTTATAATAAAATAGACAATTAAATTGCACCTTACGATGTCTAGAAGAGACCATAAGAACATCAGGTAACTGAACTTCTGGGCTTCTCTTTGCAGTTCTCTGTTTGGACGTATCACAGCACAACAAGCCAGATTATTCCAGGTGTTTGTCATAAAATACTCCAAACGTGCTACCTGATCAGACGCCTCTGTTGCAGTGAAACTCTGGTCAGATTTAGTGTTGTATGCTAACAGCATTTACACTTGTAGTAGCTTTCAGTAGCTTCACTCATTAGCTCCACTTAATGTATGATTGCTGGAAAAAATATGCGGCTCATAACTTTTTGTCCACAACAAAGTAAACTGTTAGGAGAACTACCGTGCAGTCCCCCCAAAATATGACTTATTAAACACCTGGAGATGGACTTTTGTTGTGTCTTCTTCTTCTTTTTTGACTTTATTGGTGGATTGCAGCCCAACACGGTGCATTACTGCCACACTACTGCCGTGTTCAATTACCAAGACTTTGTTTGAAATGTGAAGCAATTTTCAATCAAAAATATGTTCATGAACGGATTTTTTCATAAAGAGAGCCGTTCGAAAACCGAGGTTCCGCCGTACAGTGTTCTAGACAAACTTGAAAAATGTTCTGAATGCTGAGATTATTATGAACATTGTGATATGCAGCACATGGGCATTACTACAAAAAGTAAAGTACATTAAAAGAGTTCAAGTTCAAGCTTCTCTACTACATTAAAAGAGAAGTACTAAAAGTATGGTAAAATTGAGAAAATACCCTTGGTCACCACATAATTAATGGTAATATGACAAAGGGTCCATTTGGACATGCTGGCACGTCCATAGACCCCAGAGGGTTCAGTGATACTGCATTTCTTTTGTATACACAGGAGATAAATATACATTTTGACTTCTATATTGATGAGCCCAACAATACAAACGTCTATAAACCAGAATCTATTTTTCACCTAATGTGCCTGACGTGTGGAGGTCAGTGAGACGATGGTGTGAGGTCATGCTGATCTAACACTCGACTGTAGTTCTAGCTTTTGATAGAACCGTTGTATAAGTGACAGACTGGCTGTTTCTGATACTAAGCTTTAGTGCAAAGGTTAGAAAATAACAGTTGAAACAATGTTCATTTTCAGCAGAACTCAGCTTAGAAAAACAGTTACAAGTGTTACATTATTACCTCATGTAACATGTCAAAACAATACATCTTGGGGAATGCTGACATATGTCTCAGTTGCTCAGTGGTAAAGGGATCATCTCCACGTGAGGGGTCGGGGGAACCAGTCCCAGTTCTTCCTGACTGTGTGTCAAAATGTACTTGAACAGCCGGCAAGTTAATCTCCGTCTTTTCAGCAGGTTGTACTCAGCTTGTGGAAAAGTCCCAGATGGGTCAGCAGCGGGGTTCATTCTCCAGCATGGTGAAATATTCACTCGGTTTGAAACCACATGAGGCTGAGGTGTCGTGAGACATGAGATATGAGACGTGTGTCCCTGTGTGAACGTCTAAAAACATCTGACCTGATTTTACCAGGAGGGACTTGATCATTTTTGGGTTTTGCTTCACTTCAGAAAGCGTTCTTTCTGGGCTGACATTAGAAATGTCTCACGTTTGTGCCGTCGTAGCACGAGATGCACTTTGCACACATTTCATGTTTTTGATATTGGCCTATTTTGTGGAATTACATTTGATCTGACAGAAACATTTTGACACCAAGTGAAAAGCTTTGGGTTTTTATGAGCTTGTTGTGTGAACTGTGTCCTGTTTTTCAGGTGGGTTTTATTTATTTTCGGAGCGTTTTCGCAGTAATAACACCACTTTGCCTGTGGGAACGAACAGCTGCATACAAGGAGCAAACTGTGACATGATTTATTTTTATTGGTTATTGGGGCCAGTCTCTCACCGCCGCAACCTTGGCCGGATCAGGAGCGACGGAGTTGGGGGAGATGATAAACCCCAGGAAGGACAAAGAAGTGCGGTGAAACTCACACTTCTCGCCCTTCACAAACAGCCGGTTCTCCAACAACTGCTGCAGGACCTGACGTACATGCCGGACATGAGTCTCAGGATCCGGAGAAAAGATGAGTATATCATCTAGATATACGAAGACGAATCGGTGCAGGAAATCCCGCAAGACATCATTAACTAATGCTTGGAACGTCGCGGGGGCGTTTGTAAGGCCGAACGGCATGACCAGGTACTCAAAGTGACCTAAGGGGGTGTTAAATGCCGTCTTCCACTCGTCTCCTTTCCGGATCCGAACCAGGTGATACGCATTTCTAAGATCTAGCTTAGTGAATATCTGGGTTCCATGCAGGGGCGTGAACACTGAATCCAACAAGGGCAACGGGTATCGGTTACGAACCGTGATTTCGTTCAGCCCCCTATAATCAATGCATGGACAAAGTCTGCCGTCTTTTTTGCCCACAAAAAAGAAACCTGCACCCATCGAGGAGGTGGAATTCCGGATCAACCCGGCGGCTAAAGAGTCCCGGATGTAGGTCTCCATTGATTCGCGCTCAGGTCGTGAGAGGTTGTACAGCCTGCTGGACGGGAACTCAACGCCTGGAACCAAATCAATGGCACAATCGTACGGACGGTGCGGGGGAAGGGTGAGCGCCAAATCCTTACTGAACACATCCACAAGGTCATGGTACTCCACCGGCACCGTCCCAAGATTGGGCGGGACTCTGACCTCCTCCCTAGCCTGGGAACCGGGAGGAACCGAGGAACCTAAACATACCCGATGGCAGGTCTGGCTCCACTGAACCACTACCCCGGACGGCCAATCGATCCGGGGATTGTGTTTTAACATCCAGGGGAACCCGAGAATCACACGGGAGGTGGCAGGAGTCACAAAAAACTCGATCTCCTCCCGGTGGTTCCCTGACACCACCAGAGTTACTGGTGGTGTCTTATGTGTGATTAGAGGGAGTAGGGAGCCATCTAGTGCCCGCACCTGCACAGCTGAAGTAAGCGCCACCAGAGGGAGCCCTGCCTCCCTGGCCCATCTGCTGTCTAGCAGATTCCCTTCAGAGCCCGTGTCCACCAGTGCTGGGGCCTGCAGGGTTAAATCCTCATAAAGGATTGTAACTGGGAGTCGTGTGGCAATATGGGTATGTCCCACGTGAATGTCTTGGCCCACCCCTAGCCCAGTTTCTAGGGGCGGGCGTTGGTGTTTAACCGCTCGGGGCAGTCCCTCACTTGATGCTCTATCGAGCCACAAACAAAGCACGCTCCGCGGACCAGCCTCCTCTGTCTATCTGGTGGCCTAAATGTGGCCCTGCTCGTGTCCATAGCTTCATCAGCAGGGGGAGCTGTAACCACACGGAGCGTAGAGGCCGTGGAGCGTGGGGAATGCGGAACTCGGTCGGAACCGGAAGGGAGAGGGACGGCGCGTGCCCGGCCACGCCCTTCGTCTCGTTCCCGACGGCGTTCTTCTAACCGATTGTCTAATCGTATAACGAGATCAATAAGTCCGTCTAAATCCCGCGGTTCGTCCTTGGCCACCAGGTGCTCCTTCAGGACCAACGACAGTCCGTTTACGAAGGCGGCACGGAGGGCAGTGCTATTCCAGCCGGACCTCGCAGCCGCAATGCGTAAGTCGACTGCATAAGCAGCTGCGCTCCGGCGCCCCTGTCTCATTGACAGCAGCACGGCTGAAGCGGTCTCTCCTCTATTTGGGTGATCGAACACTGTTCTGAACTCCCTCACAAACCCATCATATGTCAGAAGGAGCCGTGAATTTTGCTCCCAGAGCGCTGTAGCCCAAGCGCGTGCCTCACCGCGAAGCAGATTAATCACATAAGCTATCTTACTAGCATCAGTCGCGTACATGACGGGACGTTGTGCGAAGACGAGCGAACACTGCATAAGAAAGTCCGCGCACGTCTCCACACAACCCCCGTACGGCTCTTGAGGGCTTATGTATGCTTCAGGGGAAGGTGGGAGGGGTGGGAGGGGTCGTTGAACGACCTGTGGAACGTCTCTGTTGCGCACAGGATCGACGGGGGGGGAGCCGCAGCAGCGCCCTGAGGGCGCGCTTCCACCTGCGTGGCGAGAGCCTCCACCCTGCGGTTAAGGAGGACGTTCTGCTCAGTCATTAGATCCAACCGAGCCGTAAAAGCGGTGAGGATTCGCTGCAACTCACCGATCATTCCTCCTGCAGACGCCTGTGCGCCCTGCTCTTCCATTGGCCGTTCAACAGCCGGTTGACGCCCCTCGGGGTCCATGACGATGGCCGAGATATCCTGTTGTGAAAGTGTAGGAACACGGACCCACAACAGGGGGGCGCAAATGAATGGACAATGGAGGAAGTCAAATAACAACACTTTACTGTTGTGAATAAGCACAACAAACACAGCAGATTACAATAGTAGACAAAGAAGTCAATTCACAAAATGTGTCACGTGGGCAGGCTCGAAGATAAGAGACGTCTGTCCAAAGCAGAACCGGAACCACACGATTTCCTCTGCCACCGAGCCCCGGGAATACTGGAGCCGCCAAGTCCCGAACTCCCAGGTGGCCACTGCCTCCGCTTGTCGGATCTGGTACTGCTGGCGAGGAACAAAAACAGTTAAATGTGGGTGCGTTTGCACCCAGCAACACGTATGGTGGGAAAACCACCTCCACCTCTCGTCGGAAGAAATGTCTGCTATCCAACGCACAAAGTAACAAAGTATTAATGTCAGGAAGACAACACAGTCGGCTGAGCACTTTACCTCCTTGATAGAGCGATATCTCGGCAAAGAGGTGGAGATGTCGTCTTGCTGATATACAACTGAGGATCAGATGATTGGTGACAGCTGTCGTAGGTGATAAGTGACAGCTGTCACCCCGGCTGCTCCTGTGAGGCGGCAGCGCCCTCTGGTGCCTGGAGCCCGCACTCCAGGCAGGGCGCCCTCTGGTGGTGGTGGGCCAGCAGTACCTCCTCTTCAGCGGCCCACACAACATCACCCCAATAGAGCGCTTCGCTCTCAGACTGCAGGCTTACTTGTAGTTCCTAGGGTTTGTAAGAGTAGAATGGGAGGCAGAGCCTTCAGCTTTCAGGCTCCTCTCCTGTGGAACCAGCTCCCAATTCAGATCAGGGAGACAGACACCCTCTCTACTTTTAAGATTAGGCTTAAAACTTCCTTTTTGCTAAAGCTTATAGTTAGGGCTGGATCAGGTGACCCTGAACCATCCCTTAGTTATGCTGCTATAGACGTAGACTGCTGGGGGGTTCCCATGATGCACTGTTTCTTTCTCTTTTTGCTCTGTATGCACCACTCTGCATTTAATCATTAGTGATCGATCTCTGCTCCCCTCCACAGCATGTCTTTTTCCTGGTTCTCTCCCTCAGCCCCAACCAGTCCCAGCAGAAGACTGCCCCTCCCTGAGCCTGGTTCTGCTGGAGGTTTCTTCCTGTTAAAAGGGAGTTTTTCCTTCCCACTGTATCCAAGTGCTTGCTCACAGGGGGTCGTTTTGACCGTTGGGGTTTTACATAATTATTGTATGGCCTTGCCTTACAATATAAAGCGCCTTGGGGCAACTGTTTGTTGTGATTTGGCGCTATATAAAAAAAAAAATTGATTGATTGATTGATAGTATCTTATACAAAATGCTATGCAGTATTTATAATAAAATAGACAATTAAATTGCACCTTACGATGTCTAGAAGAGACCATAAGAACATCAGGTAACTGAACTTCTGGGCTTCTCTTTGCAGTTCTCTGTTTGGACGTTTCACAGCACAACAAGCCAGATTATTCCAGGTGTTTGTCATAAAATACTCCAAACGTGCTACCTGATCAGACGCCTCTGTTGCAGTGAAACTCTGGTCAGATTTAGTGTTGTATGCTAACAGCATTTACACTTGTAGTAGCTTTCAGTAGCTTCACTCATTAGCTCCACTTAATGTATGATTGCTGGAAAAAATATGCGGCTCATAACTTTTTGTCCACAACAAAGTAAACTGTTAGGAGAACTACCGTGCAGTCCCCCCAAAATATGACTTATTAAACACCTGGAGATGGACTTTTGTTGTGTCTTCTTCTTCTTTTTTTGACTTTATTGGTGGATTGCAGCCCAACACGGTGCATTACTGCCACACTACTGCCGTGTTCAATTACCAAGACTTTGTTTGAAATGTGATGCAATTTTCAATCAAAAATATGTTCATGAACGGATTTTTTCGTAAAGAGAGCCGTTCGAAAACCGAGGTTCCGCCGTACAGTGTTCTAGACAAACTTGAAAATGTTCTGAATGCTGAGATTATTATGAACATTGTGATATGCAGCACATGGGCATTACTACAAAAAGTAAAGTACATTAAAAGAGTTCAAGTTCAAGCTTCTCTACTACATTAAAAGAGAAGTACTAAAAGTATGGTAAAATTGAGAAAATACCCTTGGTCACCACATAATTAATGGTAATATGACAAAGGGTCCATTTGGACATGCTGGCACGTCCATAGACCCCAGAGGGTTCAGTGATACTGCATTTCTTTTGTATACACAGGAGATAAATATACATTTTGACTTCTATATTGATGAGCCCAACAATACAAACGTCTATAAACCAGAATCTATTTTTCACCTAATGTGCCTGACGTGTGGAGGTCAGTGAGACGATGGTGTGAGGTCATGCTGATCTAACACTCGACTGTAGTTCTAGCTTTTGATAGAACCGTTGTATAAGTGACAGACTGGCTGTTTCTGATACTAAGCTTTAGTGCAAAGGTTAGAAAATAACAGTTGAAACAATGTTCATTTTCAGCAGAACTCAGCTTAGAAAAACAGTTACAAGTGTTACATTATTACCTCATGTAACATGTCAAAACAATACATCTTGGGGAATGCTGACATATGTCTCAGTTGCTCAGTGGTAAAGGGATCATCTCCACGTGAGGGGTCGGGGGAACCAGTCCCAGTTCTTCCTGACTGTGTGTCAAAATGTACTTGAACAGCCGGCAAGTTAATCTCCGTCTTTTCAGCAGGTTGTACTCAGCTTGTGGAAAAGTCCCAGATGGGTCAGCAGCGGGGTTCATTCTCCAGCATGGTGAAATATTCACTCGGTTTGAAACCACATGAGGCTGAGGTGTTGTGAGACATGAGATATGAGACGTGTGTCCCTGTGTGAACGTCTAAAAACATCTGACCTGATTTTACCAGGAGGGACTTGATCATTTTTGGGTTTTGCTTCACTTCAGAAAGCGTTCTTTCTGGGCTGACATTAGAAATGTCTCACGTTTGTGCCGTCGTAGCACGAGATGCACTTTGCACACATTTCATGTTTTTGATATTGGCCTATTTTGTGGAATTACATTTGATCTGACAGAAACATTTTGACACCAAGTGAAAAGCTTTGGGTTTTTATGAGCTTGTTGTGTGAACTGTGTCCTGTTTTTCAGGTGGGTTTTATTTATTTTCGGAGCGTTTTCGCAGTAATAACACCACTTTGCCTGTGGGAACGAACAGCTGCATACAAGGAGCAAACTGTGACATGATTTCAGCTTTTGATGGTTATTGAGTGCCGCACTTTTATTTTTACAGTATTCACAAAGTGATCGCTTGGTGTTTTCACACTATTCTGTGCACTGGCGTGCTGCCTGACGCTGTCGTCCGAGCCGGTGGTATGGGCCGGCGTGATGACACGGGCCCATGTGACACGGTGCCACAATCTGATGTGCTTTTTGTCCACAGAACAAGAGAGAATCATTCCACACATTCCTCCACTCAGTCACTGCTCTCTCAGGATGACCTTCAACTAATCTCTCCATCAGAGCGTGTCTGGGAGGCGCACACACACACGCACACACGCACATACACACAAAACAACTGATTGTTGCTGAGCTGATAAAAGGCTCGGGCTGACAACGTTCCTCTGCCAGACTCTGTTTGCGAGGAATCACATCTGTGTTGGAGAAACCTGTTGATTTTATTTTGTTTGTTTTGTTTTTCCTGCAAACATTTTTGAATCAACATGGCACATATGAAAAGCTTCAGTCAGGATTTGAACGTGCCGTACGACTGAAACAGCTCAGTGTTTTTATTGATCCCGATTTCTGCCTTTCAAATTCAAATGTAAACACACATTAGAGCCTTGTTTGGTTTGCTTAAAAGCTGCACTAAGCGCTTTACAATAATGCCTTACATTCACCCTGATGTGAGGTTGCTGCCATACAAGGTACTCACTACACACGGGGAGCAACTAGGGGAGCAACGGCCCTTAGTGAATTTCCAGTCAGGCTGGGATTTGAACCGAGGATCCTCTGGTCTCAAGCCCAAAGCTTTAACCACTAGACCATCACCTCCCCTAAAATAAGACGCACTGAAAAAACCCAGCTTCATTAAATTGTTTCAGTTGGTAACACCTAAATGAATGAAGTTCTTTGAAAATAAGTTCCACTAAATCTAACTTATTAACTTATTTCCAAAGAACTTCATTTCAGGTGTTAACAGTTGAAACAGTTGGTTCAAGAATTTTCTTTTTTCAGTGTGAGGTTAAAATAGTCACATTTGGGATGGCTCCTCAGCGTCGCACGTCATGTGGTTTTGAGCTGGATGAACGACATCACAGCGCCACAGTGCTTTGATTCGTGACTTTCCTAAATACTCGAACCTTGTGCTGGTGAAGATAGATGTTGGTATTTTGTCTCTTTTTTCTGAAATTTGCTGGAACACAGAGTCCTGGGTTCCTGAACACATCACACCGACGGCGGGTCCAGTCCGCGCTGAACAGGAAAGCTGATGGCGTGACGGTGTCATTGCTTTGGAAACACAGCAGCTGTGTATACTGACACATCATCAGTGAAACTGCAAATGTTGTCGTACTGTCTGTCTCACGCGTTCATGGCTGCCAGCCGACGTAAAGTTAAACTGTTCAAGTTGTCCGTTTGATCGGTGAACATAAAATGTTATTCATAGTTTCACTCATTCATCACCCAAACGTATAACTTTGAGTATTTTTTGGTGTTACTGATTGAATATGTTTGAGTTGTCGGTTGTCGGTTGGGCATCACGAGATATTTGAAGACGTCAGTTTTGGGTCTGAATAGTTTTCTTTTTTCACGTTATTGTTCGTTGTTTGTTGCAGACTGAAGGTGGAGCTGCTGAGTTCTAAAAGGCACTGTATAGTCCTGCGTGGATTTGGAGGGGAGGAGACTCCTGTGGGCGCAGATCACAGTGAGGGGAAAAAATATTTCAGGAGTAATTCAGCAGTTTTCCACCTCTAGGTGGCTCTGGTGACAGAAATGTGTGAAAACGTTCAACAGGAGCACAGAAGAAAAAATGCTGTCAGCTGACTGATAGTGACACTCATAGCTGACCAATCAGAACACTTCTTACCAATGAACTCACAGCTGACAATCAGCATGCGGCTATTGATTTCTCAGGGTCAGGCATTGTCGTGGCCACGCCCCTCTTCTTTTGTTGGACAGCCTGTGATTCTGTTGTGTGTGTCGTAAAGAGGAGCAGTCACGTGACCATTTGAAGAATTTTTCTGATCCAAAGAGTTTGACTTGTATCAGTCAACAAGCCCTGTTTCAAATTTAAATCCAGTCCACCACACCAACACACACACACACACACACACACCACACAGGATACACACTCAGGTCCGTAAGTATTTCGACAGTGACTGTTTTTGCTATTTTGCTTCTGTTCACCAACACATTGGAGCCGTCGTGTCCATTTGCATTTGTCCATTTGTCCTTTAATTCAAGGGGTTGAACAAAAATATCACATTAACCTTAATTCAGGACATTTTCACACATAGCATCCACATTTTCAGAGCCCATATTTAATTGGATAAACTAAGTATAATTTTAAACAGGGTTCTGACAGATTTAAGACCTTTTATTTTTAAAACAGTAAGTCCCTTTGGCTGCTCCCTTGTTTTCACTTGGGGGCATCACAGCAAATCCAAGGTGGATCAATATGGCAGGAGTGGAGGTTTGAACTGGGAACCTTCCGCACTGAAACCAAGCGCACTAACCACTTGGTTACCACCAGTCAGAATTAAGTTTAAGAACAACATTACAAAAACAATAAATAAATAGATAAAATAAAGAAATGGCTGAAGGTTTGGGACAGATTTGCCCAAATATTTATTGTAACACAAAGCGAACAAAGTTAGTGGTTTAAATTATGATGGAAAATATTCCCTGAAAAGCCCATTTTCAGGAAAGTTACACTTCCCGTGTCAACACGTCCATCGAACCGTTTGAAAAGCTCTCTCCTCCTCCAACATTCAAGATTTTTTGGTTACGCTGTCTTGCTTTGCATAGCGCTGTGAGCGGCTTTCGCTGAATTAGAAATGAATTGATATTTCCATTTATTTTGATACTTGTAGCTGCAATATAAGAAGACAATTTAGGCTTTTGAAAGATTAAAACATTTTCATTCTAATTAAGGCCTTATTTTTAGAGGAACAAATTCAGTGCCTTCAAAGGCTTTTTAACGTGCACATCACGAGTAAATAAAATGTCAAGTGAGCTGACTATTCTAACTAAATAAAGAATTATGAAAATATTGATGTATTTCATTTTATTTTTGGTGTCATATGCCCAGACATATTAAGTGATTAACATGGAGAAATCAGCATGATTTCATCTGCCTCTGATAAATGCTCAGAAACCTTTAAGCTGTGAGGACTATGAATTTTGGTGACATCACCTCAGGTCACGCCCCTAAAAGGAATGGGGGAAATTACATTTTTTACAGTGTGAAAACAGTGTTTTTTTGGGGGGATTTTGGCTTTGAATATGTCAAAATGGTTAAAATCTGTGTTTTGCAAGGATGTAGTCACATGACTAGTGTTGCTTATTAGGTGGACAGATTTTTCAAAGAGAATATTTTGAGGAGGAAAGTTAGAGGATTGTTTTTATAGTGCGTCTCGGGCAAACAGTCCAAGTGGAGCCCGACACCTTTCTCATCCTTTCCTTTGTGTGGCCAGGAGCAAATTCTAAACAAAGCATGTTTCCTCTCACAAAAGCATGGATCCACATTCAAATTCAAACAACTCTATTAATCCCACAAGGGGCAGTTAGGTTCAAGCAGCACATAGAAACACCACTGGACTGACAGTATTGCACACCGGGCATTTGCCTGCTGGCCTGATGGCCTACTGGCCTGCGGATTTTTTTTTTTTTTTTTTTACGAAGTAAAGCGCGCTGTGAGCTTTTCATCCGTGTTTTTTTTTTTTTTTTTAGCAGCACGACTCGTCAGCTCTTAAAGCGCGGTGATAACAGCACACCTGTACTGAGCTTTACAAAGACATTTTTATGCTTTTTTCCTCCTTTATTTAGAATTCTGAGCTGAGCCACTCCGTATCTGCTCGCTAAAAACAGCTGATCCTCCACGACGCGTCAACAACTAACACTATTTTCCACTCAAATGCACCTAAACTCTCTTTCTGGGGAGCGCATGATGTGAAAACGCAATAAAACTTTCTGACCTGTAAATCTGGTCATGTTTTCTGCATAAATAAATGTTATCCATTCTGTGTGCTCAAACGCCAAAGCAGGGGTGAATCCAGATGGAATGGGGGTGTGGGGCAAGGATGTCCCCCCCTCACAACACCCCTAGATTAAAGGTCCAGTTTTGAAGCCTTTTTTTAGTACAACTACTAATACTACTTAAAATAATAATAATTTTGACAAGTAAAATGTTTAGAGAAAATTTAAATGTTAGAAAAATGTTACATTTATTAACAATGTAGGCTAGAAATTACAACTTTTACTGTTACAGTGCTGTCAACAGTTAAATATGAGGTCAAGAAAGAGGTCTTTATTTTACTTTTTATAAAACAAGTATATATTTTCATTGAAGTCAAGAAAGGGTGACTATAAAGTGAGACGGGGACCACTACGGCCATGATGGTAAGTGAAGGTTAATTTCAGCTATTAATTGATGAACAGCAACCTAACTTGTTCATAAATCAGACATCTGTGTGTGAGAGAGACATTCTGATCTTCTGGTCCGAAGTAAAGTGCTGTCTGACTGGGTCACTCAGATATGAATTAAGGTTGGATATTATTTTCGTTCGTGCTAACTCTGCCAGTCACGTAACCTAGCCTAGCAATGTAACCTGTGCAAATGGTGTGCATGGCTAGCTACCATGCTGTCGCCGCCAGGTTGTTTCTTTATTCTTTATTCTATTTGTGTGACGGTCGTTATGTTTTCGATCGCGTTTGTTTGTTTGTTTGTCTGTCTGTTTATCAGCAGGATAACTCAAAAGGTTTTGAACGGATTTTGATGAACTTTTGTGGAGTGGTTGGAAATGACAAGAGCTACAAGTGATTAAATTTTAGTGGTGATGCGGATCACAATCCGGATCCAGAAATTTTTTAAAGGATTCTTCACCATTGCGGGATAGGGGGAATTTTGACATTCTAGTTTCTAACTCCACAAAAACAAGGCAGAAAGGCTTGAAAAAAATTAGGGTGTAACATAGTCAAATGTTCTATTAAACAACAAAGTTTGGTGATGATCGGATCCGGATTCCGGATCTGGTGATCCAGAATATGCAAAAATATAGGGAAAATAGAAAATGTGTCAGTGTGAGGTGACAAATGAAGCTAGAGATGCACAACTAACACCAAATTGTAGCTGAATCTGTACTGATTCAGTAAGATGTCATCAGATTTGATGTAGCTTCAAATGTTATGGAGCTAGATCCAGAAGAAAACCGCCATTACCGAAAAATCATTTTTATACAATAACTTTTGAACTAATAAAGACATAAAAGTGATTCCAAGTTCTAGTGGTATGTTTTCATGGTCAAGGATGTCAAATATAAAGGAAAGAAAAGTGTATGTATCATAGTTTTGGTTGTAACACTGAATTGTTGAATAGATCACTGTGCCAAGGAGGGAATCTCTTTAGGGTCAGTGACCCTATGGCCTTGTTTAGAGAAGTGTTTCAGAAATGTTAAAAAATTCATATATTTGCAGTTTAGTTGAATAATAAATTGAATTTTGTCTCTTATTTGTTTTTGTCTATAAGCACATGTAATATCAATATCAGTGCTCAGATGACAGTAGCTTCTGGGAAAGGTGCAAGATGCAATAAACTGTGATGCCAAGCACTAAGGATACATGCTATCCATTCAGAGCAGATGAAACTTTTTTTTTACTACTGAGCAAACATCATTGTTAGACTTTTTTAGGTTCAATGATTCCACGGCGTGTAGATGTTATGGCGTCAGTGATCCCATGGCCTTGGCGGAGGTTTGCACTCTCTTGAGTGCATCTAGTTTTTTAAATAGTGTTGATTGGAATGAGATATGTACTTTAAGGATCCACTGGAACCCTCATAAATATAAATATACCTTTGAAATCAGTTTCAAAAGTGCATCTTTTGTCTGTTGCATCACCAGTTATGCAGCTTTGCAGTTGAGGAGAACAGAGAAGATGTGTAATTCTGACCTGTCTTCTTGCGTTGTGGTTGTCCAGCACAATTTCAGAAACAGTGTTGCGGTCCATCATCTTCTGGATCTGACTGTGGAATACAGTCCAGATATGTGGCCGTAGTTGCATAATTACCAGCAGCCCCGGGTATGAGGTCACACGTATCCTGCTGCACAATGGACTTTGATCATGATGTTCGAGAGAATTTCCACTGGTGTCACTTTGCTCGTGGCAGTAATTAAGAAACAATCTTACATTTGTGTTTGCTTTTGACACAGAAGGTCCACATTACATCGTGTATTTTGGAGTTTAGTGTCAAGGACATTTGCAGTCTCTGAGAAGAACAGCCAGAGATCCAACCACCAAACTTCTGGTAATGGACAAGCTGCTCCAAAATCTAAGCTGCCCGTCCAGGCTCCTGGGTCACTGCACCCCTAATATAATAACCACTGCGCAGTCACACTGTGACAAGAGGCTCCTAACAGCTACTGCAGTATGAGCAGATAGGATCCAGTCCTGGCACTCCTCAGCTTCGTGCTTTCACTTTCCTACTCAAAATGTCAAGCTCACTTTATTAAGTCATTTTAGCCTCATAGAATCCAAGAACAGCTCTAAATCTGTCACTCAGCGGCAGTGCGGTCAAAGAAAGCTCTGAGCGCCGCGGCCTGAATATTACTTCATGTGACAGTAATGGAATCATTCTGAGGAAGTGAATCTAAGTGGAAAGACTGCGACTGGCCTCAGCTCTGTGGAATTTGACTTGCTGATCCTGGATCTGTTTTCTGCTGACTCTTATCTGTTATCACGTACTACGTGCACTTGACCATATGTCAAAACAAAAAATGAACTCCTCTTGGTGAACCTGTGCCCTTAACAACAGCGCAAAAACACTTCAACTTCGATTCAATTCACAGCATCATAAATAACGAGCACGTAGTTCCACCAGCAGCTTTGCTTTCCAAATGCACTCATTATAACCTTGAATCAGGAATGTTCCTGGGTAAAAATCCCATAAAAACAACTTTTACAGCAATGTATGGGCCAATAAAGCATGCGTGGCCAGTCTCAGCGCCTGTTATGAATAATGAACGATTGCAATATTTATGTACAGTGAGGAAACTAAGTATTTGAACACCCTGTGATTTTGCAAGTTCTCCCACTTAGAAATCATGCAGGGGTCTGAAATTTTCATCTTAGGTGCATGTCCACTGTGAGACATAATCTAAAAAAAGAAAAAAAAAATCCGGAAATCACAATGTATGATTTTTTAATAATTTATTTGTATGTTACTGCTGCAAATAAGTATTGAACCAGGTTTGCACACACTGCAGCAGGGATTTTGGCCCATTCCTCCACACAGATCTTCTCTAGATCAGCCAGGTTACTGGGCTGTCACTGAGAAACACAGAGTTTGAGCTCCCTCCAAAGATTTTCTATTGGGTTTAGGTCTGGAGACTGGCTCGGCCACTTCAGAACCTTGATATGTTTCTTACGAAGCCTCCTTAGTTATAATCTTCAATGCTCTCTAACTGAGGGAAGGAGGTTGTTCCCCAAAATCTCACAATACATGGCCCCGGTCATCCTCTCCTTAATACAGTGCAGTCGTCCTGTCCCATGTGCAGAAAAACACCCCAAAGCATGATGCTTCCACCCCCATGCTTCACAGTAGGGACAGTGTTTTTGGGATGGTTCTCAGCATTCGTCTTCCTCCAAACACGGCGAGTGGAATTAAGACCAAAAAGTTCTATTTTGGTCTCATCTGACCACATAACTTTCTGCCATGACTCCTCTGAATCATCCAAATGGTCATGGGCAAACTTAATACGGGCCTGGACGTGTGCTGATTTAATCAGGGGAACCTTCCGTGCCATGCATGATTTCAACCCATGACGTCTTAGTGTATTACCCACAGTAACCATGGAAACAGTGGTGCCAGCTCTCTTCAGGTCATTGACCAGCTCCTCCCATGCAGTTCTGGGATGATTCCTCGCCTTTCTTAGGATCATTGATACACACGAGGTGGGATCTTGCATGGAGCCCCAGTCCGAGGGAGATTGACAGTCATGTTTAGCTTCTTCCATTTTCTAATAATTGCTCCAACAGTTGATCTTTTTTCACCAAGCTGCTTGGCAATTGCCCCGTAGCCCTTTCCAGCCTTGTGGAGGTCTACAATTTTGTGTCTGGTGTCTTTGGACAGCTCTCTGGTCTTAGCCCTGTTAGTAGTTGGAGTCTTACAACCTCAAATAGGTGCTTCTAATTTGGAATAATAAGTGGAGTGGAGGTGGACTTTTTAAAGGCAGACTAACAGGTCTTTGAGGGCCAGAATTTCTGCTGATTGGAAGGTGTTCAAATACTTATTTGCAGCAGTAACATACAAATAAATTATTAAAAAATCATACATTGTGATTTCTGGATTTTTTTTTTTTTTTTAGATTATGTCTGTCACAGTGGACATGCACCTAAGATGAAAATTTCAGACCCCTCCATGATTTCTAAGTGGGAGAACTTGCAAAATCGCAGGGTGTTCAAATACTTATTTTCCTCACTGTATATTGCGGTTTTAACAGTGGTCTGTTTTCTGTGACGCACAGTTACCAGCTGAACGAGAATAAATAAAAGCAAACATATGAAACTGACACTTCATTTTTAAATTCCCGATGTCAACTGTAAATCAGAATCAATCTTCGTTTCAA
The DNA here is from genome assembly GCF_902500255.1 of Thalassophryne amazonica. Lineage (NCBI taxonomy): Eukaryota > Metazoa > Chordata > Actinopteri > Batrachoidiformes > Batrachoididae > Thalassophryne > Thalassophryne amazonica. Next base: position 135,855,686 of record NC_047105.1, on the reverse strand, counting down.
AGCTAACGTGGTTCAAAGTCCTTTACTTTTGAAGACCCGCAAAGTCCACCAGCTTTCTACTATTTTGAAAATATGTTTTCAAAGTTGTAGAATACTGGTTATTATTATTAATGATAATATTGCTATGTGCGAAAGGATCTTCAAAAGTGGGCCTTCACTCAAAGGTGATGGGTGGGGCATTCCCACCTCTTCCCCTCTGGCTACGCGCCTGCACAGTCTGTGAGCACAGGACAGACTTGAAGCGGGTGTGCCGCCTGTTATTGTCTCCACGCTGTGAAACAGTGAGGCTGATGCACTCTGTTGATGATGATTTGTGTGAATACATTAGACTTACTGCATATTTAAAGTGAAGCATTGTGTTCATGTACTTTTAAAACATGCACTGCTGAACTTAGCAGCAACACGGACTCGCTGCTCACGACAGTGACGTGCATATGAAAGGAAACCAGAATCATCCATCCATCCATTTTCTTCCGCGGAAACCAGAATCAAAACACTTTTATTGGGCTAATTCGAACAGCGCGGGACGTTCCTAGTTTAATTATGTAACCACTTCCGAACTGTACATCAACAGGGCGCACAGCGGATTTATTTTTGCAATCAAAGCAGGAAAACAGCACACTGCACTCCCAGTAATTCAGCTGAAAATGGGATTTGTTTTATGTTTCCAAACATGCTTCATGGACATGGTGGTCTTAGGAGGCGGGGCCTAAGAAAAACCGTGTCTGCTTTTCAGTTAACTCTTCTCATGGCCCTGTAAAGCCTGACGGCCCAATGCCACAAGGCTAATTGAAGTGTGTGTGTGTGAACTGAGGTCACAGAGTGTTATAACCCACCTCATCAACATCAACTGCCTGCAAATTAGCAGCACATGTTGTCTCGTTAGTCAGGAGCCGTGTGGGTTCAGCTGAACCGCATTAGAATCTCATTACACCCGGGGACCAAGGGACAGGTAATGTTTTAGGTCCTGTGTAAATGAAAAGTTTTAACATAGCTTGGATTCACAAATAATAATAATGATAATAATAATCCTGGTGGAATGGATCAGGGACAGTGTGGTTATACACCCACAAACAAAAACTTGGTGGGCAGGTACAGTACCAGTCAAATGTTTGGGAAACATTGTCCCATTCAGTTGAATGGACAGTGTATTGGGACAGTGTGTCCAAATTTCTCCATCTGTCTGTCCGTGAGTCTTGTAAACACAACACCTGGATTTCAATAAATATCCACACAATGGCAGCACACGATATGAAGATGTACGTGAAGAGCAGCATCTTCAAGTCCAAGTAAAGGCCCTGTCACACCTTGACGATTTAGCCAGTGTTTAGCCTGGCACAAGTTCAACAAGATAAGGGTAAGTTAAGAGCAAGTTGAAGCATGTTGAAACATGCTGAAGCTCATTGATGTATGTCCTGATAAGCTGAGCTCCTCAAAAAGTTTTGGGCATGCTGAAAATTTTCAGCGCATGCCAGCGTGACTCGCACGTCCTGCACATGCTAGACATAAGTTGTCGGTAAGTTATGTGATTGTGGGCAGACGTTTCTTGTAATTTACTCATAAGTCTAAATCCGTCCATTATTGCTGGCCACTGATTGGCTGAAAGCTGCGGTCTGTATGCAGATCGACTGTTTCATTCACATACGGAGTAAATCTGACCTGTTCATTTCAGTCCAGTTCACCATCACAAACGGACATGAATAAAGCTCCTGATTTTTGAAAATGACCTCGGAAAATCCTTGAATTCGTGGTTGGAAACACAGCGTTTGAATGCAATTAGCGAATTAATTCGCTGTTTAAACATTTAAAGGGCCGTGGCTGTCGGTGATCACTGTGCCAACAGATCAGCACGTCATTCTGATCACGACTGGCGCTTTAAAAGTTTCATTATTCAGGTCTGTGATGACCTGATCAGCGATCTGATCAGACCTGATCATCTGCTGATCAGGAAGCAACAGCCAGCGCTTTAAACATTTAAAAAGACAGCACTCCATTCATTGACGGCAGCGTTTCCCAAAGCCAGTCCACTCATCAGCATTGTGTACACAATGAAAATAGTCCACCAAGATAAAAAATGAAAATAAAAAAAATAAAATAATGTTAAATTACTCTGTTTCTGACACACACCACATGGTGCAGTACTGACCAGAACCACTGGGTTGAAACGGAGCTGTCGGCAGATACTGGATAAATCGTCGAGGTGTTCACAAGGCCTTAATCGAACTCTTGTTTTTTGTTCCAATCAGGTTTTTCTTGCCCCTGATCCTGATCCAAGTCATTCAGTATTGAGAATCTGCTTATACTGAATCCCGATCCGATACTGTATTTCCCTTGATGTTATACTAGCACAGAGCAGAATGTACAGTAAAGTCAATCCATTGCTGATCACTTTAACAGCTCTGCCATGCATGACAGAACAATTGCCTTCAGTCCAAGCTGCTTCTTAATGTTTCTATTCATTTGTTTTGTTAAAAAATAAGTAATCATTCAGTCTAATCAACTGCACGTCATACAGAATTGTAGAAATAAAACTGGGACACACAGAGGGCAAAGGGGCTGTTCTACCCCTCGCCCCTCTGGCTACGCCCCTGTCCTGTCTCTGTAAATAGGAAATCAGGACATGATGTAGAAAAACCTGTTTATTTTATGTGGAAATTGCTCCTTGATTTGCCAAGAGGAAGGTGATGTCACACATGATGTCCATCAAAATCAGATTTGTGTGTGTTTGAAGCAATGTGAAATATTTTTTGAAACACTCAGCCTGGCAGCACTGAACACTTCCTGTCATCACTCTGTGCTTATTATCCAGAGGGAGACGTGCGGTTTCGATGTGTGTGAATAAGCCGGGCTTGTTGCGTATTTAAAGCAGAGTGTTAAATTGCTTTTAGAAGGCGCTCTGTGGCTGTGTGGTGACTCTGTTGGTCTGCTGGCACTGAGTCTATAAAGTCACGCAGAGGGAGTGTGCGCTTATTTGGTGACTTAGGTTGAATTGAGTTTAATTTTATCGGATAACAATCAATCAAAAAATGCATTGATCAGGACCAGTTATGATCTGTTTCAATCAGGCTTGGACAACATTAGCTTTTTATCTGTACCAGGGTTTCTCAAACTTTTCAGACCAAGAACTACTTAACCAAAAAAAAAAAAAAAACATCTCACCATTTAACTCTCAAAATCATTATCAATCAGAAATAATTTGTGAAAATAACACATGTATGCTCCTATCTGGTAGAGTTTGGAGTCATCTTTAAACAGTTTGAAAAATAGTTTTCAGTTCAGTTCAGTTTTTTTCAGTTAGAATATGAATATGATCTTAATTTTAAACTGTTAAGTTCTTTTTGCTTCTCCTTTTTTCATGTGGGGTCATCAGCAGATCTGAGATGGGTTTGTCAGTTGATTTACGCCAAATGTCCTTCCTGATGCAGCACATACTAGAGCCCGACCGATATATCGGCTGGCTGATATTATCGGCCGATATAAGCCCTTTTCAAAGTACTCACTATCGGCTAACATTTTGCCGATAGAACGCCGATAATTTCTCATAAACAGAACAGTTACTGAAATAATGTTCATGTCGGCAATGTGAAATATCCTTGTACCGTTTGTCCAGTAGATGGAGCTCTGACTCAATTCAACTGAGAGCTGCTTACACCCCTGCTTAAATGTGTTCATCACCGGCCCCCGTAGTCACCGTCACACTGCACTGATCGGCTGACAAAAGCATACAAGTAAGTTTATAAGGATGTTGTTTGTAATAACTTTGCGATTACATTCGCCCCACATTGAGAGGATTGTTGTGAAAATAATGTTTCGTTAGTGTTTGTGTTTCTTTCTTCTCACAATTACTTGTCTGCAACTGAAAAAGTTTTTCTACCTGTAATATAACCTATATCTAAGTTGCAGCAACAAGAGGTACACGATCAGATGTATTTCACAACTCTTTTTAAGGATATGTATTTGCTAATTTCACAAAGGTTTAATTCTTGGTTGCATTTTTTTGAACTTGCAAATTCTTCTCTGTTATAAAGTTAATCAATATGATGACAAAGCTTCAGCTTTTAGCTTATACCTTTTTTGTTAAGGGTCCAAAAAAGAACATTTTATTCATTTAAAAAAATAATAATAATATCGGCTATTGGCAAATTGGCCGATTTATCGATTATCGGCATTTTTTTCATCCAAATATTGCTATCGGCATCGGCCTCAAAAAATCCATATCGGTCGGGATCTAGCACATACATGGAGAATGGTCAGGAGGAGTCTTGAACCAGGAATCTTCTGCTCTGAAAACAATCTCACAAACCACTTGGCTACTACGCAGCCTATTTTTTTTTAAAAACATGATATTTCACCAGTATGCTCACAGTCCACTAGGGGCCACTCATGGACCACCAGAAAGGCTGATCTGTAAATATATAGTTCTCGGTTCCAACATGACCTTGCTGTGTTGGTTCAAATGAGTGGATTTAAACATGTTTTTGATTGTGCAGCGCAGAGAGCGCCATTTTTCTCTCCCATCAGTCGAGTGCCAGCACCGGTCCAGCTATCCTTTACTGTAAAATGAAGAGCTGTGAGCTTGCGGGTCTTGCTGATCGCTGCCCAGACAGCATCTTCGTGAGCGCCAGAGGCTCTGGGCTGGAAGTGACTCAGCACTTCCACTCAAAGCTGCTGGCTGTGGACTGGAGCTCAGCAGAGGACGTGAGCAGCACGGCGCTCTGTGGTGGACCTGCTGAGAAACCACACAGCTGCTCCACTGCTCTCCTAATTAGCTCCTCGTCTTTTCAGTCATGATTTAGCTCTGGACCAAAAATCCCCCACTTCCCCACTAGAGACCGTAACTTTGCTTTGAGCCATCCCAGTCAGATGGCGGGCGGCTGGCCGAGCTTGGTGTGCCGTGGCAGAGTTCCTCTCCCCACAGATGAGCTGTTATAATTTCATTAACAGACCAGGTACAGAGCCAGTCTCCACTCCCCTCCAGTCTGGCAGAAAACTGCATATGGAAGAAATATGGCATCTTCTCAGAAGTTCTGCTGAATTAGAGCAGCTCTGATTTAGGTTCTGTGGCAGAACGCTCAAGCTGGAGGAACGACTCAGTTAAAGCGCCGCAGCATCCAGCTGGAGCTGAACTCATCACTGTGGTGTCAGATCGGAGCCCAGGAGCAGATGATGGTGTGTGTGTGTGTGTGTGTGTGTGTGTGTGTGTGTGTGTGTGTGTGTGTGTGTGTGTGTGTGTGTGTGTGTGTGTGTCGGGGATTTAATTTGCGTTTGGGTCAGTTACTGCTCTTAACATCCTTGATATCGCCAAGCTCTGTGTGGTCACGTTGTTGGCACTCGGTCGTCATCGGTCTGCTCTCAGGATAAAGACCCGGGGCTCTCTGGTCCTGGTCCTGAACTCTCTTAGCAGTTCTTTGGCTCTCTACACTTGATGGTCATAAACTTCTTAACACTTTGTTGCTGCTGTGAGCTGTGGTTCGGACCCCGGAGTAACGCAGCGTGCATCTCCTGTCTGGTCAGACTGGGTTTGGTAAAACATGGTCCGGAATTCTCCCAACAGCATGAAATTAACCCAGGATACATTACGTCATCAACAAACTTTGTTCCAGATCTAAAACACTTCGGGTAGCAGTGAGAATTTCTGTGTAGCAGCACCTTGCTAATGTGCTTTATTTTTATATATGTATTGTATTTTTTGTATTAATTTGTTTTGATTGTTTCCCATTACCTACACACTCGATATTTCCATGTCTGTCATCACGGAGGAGCACAAAAAATTCAGGAATGACGATCCCACTGCAAAAAAAAAGATTCTTGCTCTAAGGGTTGTTCCTTGGAAACCTACACTGGGAGTTGGTGAGTCTCACAGAGAAAGTGGTGAAAGTTTATCTGATTTTGGAGAAGTGTGACCACAAAGAGTCGGAGTGAAAGTGATGGCAGGTGATGTTCATGATCTCAACAGGAGAGCTGTGACATGGACGCAGGACTTGATACAGTATCCGGCTGTTCCTGTTAGTGATGATACCTGCTTCTTGACTGTGAATGGACAAATGAAATAAAATGAAATGAAATGAAATATGACAAATGAATATATCAAGCAACACAAACATAGAACTTCATAGAACTTGGAAATATCGAGGGAGATAACTTTATTCATACAAAGTCATGTGAAAACAGCAGTGGCAGTCAGGCATGGTGGTACAGCATGGCAGCGGTGTGTGGTGGCGCAGCATGCCATTGGAGTGTGGTGGTGCAGTGTGCCATCGGGGTGTGGTGGTGCAGTGTGCCATCGGGGTGTGGTGGTGCAGTGTGCCATCGGAGTGTGGTGGCAGTGTGTGGAGGTGCAGCATGGCAGCAGTGTGTCGCACCGCAGCATAGTGGTGATGTGTGGTGGTGCAGCGTGGTGGCAGTGTGTGGTGGTACAGCATGGTGGCGGTGTGTAACAATGTAGTGTGGTGGTGGTGTGTGGAGGTGCAGCATGGCAGCAGTGTGTGGCACCGCAGCATAGTGGTGATGTGTGGTGGTACAGCGTGGTGGCAGTGTGTGGTGGTACAGCGTGGTGGCGGTGTGTAACAGTGTAGTGTGGTGGCGGTGTGTGGTGGTTTGTGTGGTGGCGGTGTGTGGCGGTGTAGCATAGTGGCATTGTGTGGTGGCAGTGTGTGGTGGTCTAGCGTGGTGGCGATGTGTGACGGTGTAGCGTGGTGGAGGTGTGGCAGTGTAGTGTGGTGACAGTGCACCATGGTGGTGGTGTGTGGCAGTGTAGCATAGTGACAGTGTGTGGTGGTGCAGTGTGGTGGCGGTGTGTGACGGTGTAGCATGGTGGCAGTGTGTGTTGGTGTAGTGTGGTGGTGCAGTGTGGTGGTGTAGCGTGGTGGCGGTGTAGCATGGTGGTGGTGTGTGTTGGTGTAGTGTGGTGGCGGTGTGTGTTGGTGTAGTGTGGTGGCGGTGTGTGATGGTGTAGCATGGTGGCAATGTGTGACGGTGTAGTGTGGTGGCGGTGTGTTGGTGTAGCGTGGTGGCGGCGCAAAGTGGTGGCGGTGTGTGGCGGTGCAGAGTGGTGGCGGTGTATCTTGCACCAGTGATCAGAAGTGCAGTTTGGTTTGTGTGTGGGTTTTGTTATTTCTGTCGATGTTATGATCAGTTTGTTTGTTTGCCTTTTCCTCCTGCTGATGGCGTCTCTGACAATGACGTTATATCATCTTTAATGTCATAAGCTTTGGACAGTTTTTATTTTATGTCATATTTCCCGCGGACTGGCTCTGCGTTATTAAATAAAAATGGCAAATTGTTGTTGCACACTGTTTCCATTTTTTTGTTATGACAGGTTGTGTCTGTCTGTGCATCTTTTGCACCCTTTGTCATCGCAGTAACTCATAAACAAATGTCTCCTTCCTGTCAGATCCACTTGCTCTCTGGACAAAAATCTTGCAGGAGTTTGCCCGTTTGTGCTCTGTGACTCTTATGACCTTTGTGACCTTGTTAAAAACAGGTTAGTCAAAGCCTTGTGGCTGCGATCCACATGCTCTCTGAAACCACAATAAAAGTAGTAGTTTGGACACATACACTAAACTGAGAAACTTTAATTATATGTCTTTATGTATTAACTAGCTGGGGTACCCGGCGCTGCCTGGGTTAACCTGTTTTAGACATAAGCCAAATGCCAATCATTTTAATCAAAACAATTGCCCAACATTTGTTTTTGTAATTCTGATGTCTTATAAATATAATAGTTAATGGGCTAAAGTTTGTCCAGCAGAACTATAAGAGGTGGACTCCCCAAACTAAGTGGAAATACTTGGTTAAAAGACAAACACATTTGAAGTCCTTCATGCAGACTTTGTTTTGCAATCAAATTTATAACAAAATTACACACAAAAGGTAGGTAACAGTAAATGTAAATAACAATGAGTCAAAATTGAGGTAGTGGTATATTTCACGATGTCTGTTTTTACATTGCAATTTTACAAACATAAAATGAATGTATTCAGACAGGAAGGCAAACTGGGTTGTATAGGACAGTCAGGTGCTTAACAGTTGAGAACATAAAGTAGCTGAAGGAAGGGATTAAATAAACAAAGATGGCCAACACATATGCAGGGCTGGAAATTTGAATCTGCCTGGTCATACCCACAGCTTCAGCCTAAGCATGTTGTTGTTGTTTTGCTGAGTGTGCTGTGGCTGTGCTGTGCTGAGTGTGCTGTAGAAAGGGATTAAATAAACAGAGATGGCCAACACATATACAGGGCTGGAAATTTGAATCTGCCTGATCATACCCACAGCCGAGTATTTTGGGGATAATTTTCAGTTCAACGTTTTAAAAAATGGTACCAGTTTGTTCCCCATGTCATGAGGATTCAGAATATATATAGTTTTTAGGGCTACATATTATAGTTTTGGAGTTTATCCCTGACAGACAGACAGACAGACGTAGCCCTTTATGTATATAGATGGACGGTTGAAACGCGCCCTCTGTGCCTTGCACGCTGAGCTGTAAGTAACCTTATCAACGAGTGATGTCCAAAATGTGCTTTCTGGACAAATCCACGATCAGTACGTGTTTTGGAGCCACTATCACTGAGAAAGATGTTTTTACTCTGTGATGTCACCAGATGGCTCGCTGTGCTCCACACAACCATCAGTGGGATCAGTTTGTCCAAATGACAGGATTGATGTGTAAAAACCATTTCAATGACAGAAAACAGTCACCTGACTGCTGTCTTCAAGAATTCATGTTTCTGCTCTGCACTTTGATGAAGCTCACGCGGAGCTCTGACACTCACAGGATAATAAGACTGATGATGTCATCACATCTTTATGTTCTGAAGCTGATTAAACGTTCAACAGCAGCTTCACTTTCACTGAGATGTTGCAAATCATTATCAGCCAAAAAACTCTGCACGCACACACACGTGGCGACTTTTGTCATGTTGTGTCCATCTTTTGATGATAATAAAATCAAGCTGTAGGTTTTTAGTTAATGATGTCAAAGCAGCTGATCCTTAAACTGTGATGGAATCACGACATGGAAGTCTGGGTTTGGTTTTGTTGTTGTGGTCCAGCTCACAGTGACTGATGCTCCATCAGCGTCTGCCTTGTCACTCTCCCTGCGTGTGTGCTCGCCGTCATCACGTCTGTTATCTGGTTGGTTTGCACGCTCTCAGATTGGCATCACCATCTTAGAAATAAGACTCGTGTATCAGCCGTTAATTTGCCTTGACAGAAACTCATCTGTTTTATCACCACGCTCGGGTGAAATGAAGTGTCAGAGCAGATGGTCGCCGTGGAAACTCAGAGCATTGATGAGCATGCAGTCATGTAACTTCAGCTCACACGTGCCGTCATGTGGTTCACGCTGATCATCACCTGCACAAACGGCTGCTGAACGTGCTAAAAACACGTATGACGGGTCATAAACATACTGTGTTAATATGATCTATTTGCATGCAGAGCAGCCAGGGAGATTCTGGGTAGTCCCTAAAACGCTGCTGCCGCCCACCAGAGTACAACCCCTGGCAAAAATTATGGAATCACCGGCCTCTGAGGATGTTCATTCAGTTGTTTAATTTTGTAGAAAAAAAGCAGATCACAGACATGACACAAAACTAAAGTCATTTCAAATGGCAACTTTCTGGCTTTAAGAAACACTATAAGAAATCAAGAAAAAAAGATTGTGGCAGTCAGTAACGGTTACTTTTTTAGACCAAGCAGAGGAAAAAAATATGGAATCACTCAATTCTGAGGAATAAATTATGGAATCACCCTGTAAATTTTCATCCCCAAAACTAACACCTGCATCATATCAGATCTGCTCGTTAGTCTGCATCTAAAAAGGAGTGAACACACCTTGGAGAGCTGTTGCACCAAGTGGACTGACATGAATCATGGCTCCAACACGAGAGATGTCAATTGAAACAAAGGAGAGGATTATCAAACTCTTAAAAGAGAGTAAATCATCACGCAATGTTGCAAAAGATGTTGGTTGTTCACAGTCAGCTGTGTCTAAACTCTGGACCAAATACAAACAACATGGGAAGGTTGTTAAAGGCAAACATACTGGTAGACCAAGGAAGACATCAAAGCGTCAAGACAGAAAACTTAAAGCAATATGTCTCAAAAATCGAAAAATGTACAACAAAACAAATGAGGAACGAATGGGAGGAAACTGGAGTCAACGTCTGTGACCGAACTGTAAGAAACCGCCTAAAGGAAATGGGATTTACATACAGAAAAGCTAAACGAAAGGCATCATTAACAGCTAAACAGAAAAAAAACAAGGTTACAATGGGCTAAGGAAAAGCAATTGTGGACTGTGGATGACTGGATGAAAGTCATATTCAGTGATGAATCTCGAATCTCGAATCGAAGTTTATGTTGATATTTTGGACAATTGAAAGGATGTTTGGGGATGATGAAATCATTTTTCAAGATGATAATGCATCTTGCCATAGAGCAAAAACTGCAAAAACATTCCTTGCAAAAAGACACATAGGGTCAATGTCAATGAACAGATCTGATTTGATGCAGGTGTTAATTTGGGGGATGAAAATTTACAGGGTGATTCCATAATTTTTTCCTCAGAATTAAGTGATTCCATATTTTTTTCCTCTGCTTGGTCTAAAAAGTAACCATTACTGACTGCCACAATCTTTTTTTCTTGATTTCTTATAGTGTTTCTTAAAGCCAGAAAGTTGCCATTTGAAATGACTTTAGTTTTGTGTCATGTCTGTGATCTGCTTTTTTTCTACAAAATTAAACAACTGAATGAACATCCTCTGAGGCCGGTGATTCCATAATTTTTGCCAGGGGTTGTATTTGTCCCGGATTAACTCATTTTTGTCCTGAATCCAGGGAGCTGTGTGCTTTCTTGTTGGAACTCGCTTGTTGTGTGTCCATGTGTAACTCTGTGTGTGTGTCCATGTGTAACTTTGTGTGTGTGTGTGTGTGTGTGTGTGTGTGTGTGTGTGTGTGTGTGTGTGTGTGTGTGTGTGTGTGTGTGTGTGTGTGTGTCAGTCGTTTAACAGACAGTGAGTGTTGTGGGAGTGCTCTGACACTGCGTCAGCCCCTTTGGGGGAAAAATTCCAAAACGTCTCTGTGCAGCTTTTAGAAGATCAGTTTGTAACAAAGTGAAGCCCGTGAGTTTGTGTTTTCGCACACCGAGCCGCTCAAATGTGAAGCTCTGATTGGTGAAGCAACATTCAAAAATTGTTGGTTGCCAAGTTTCTCCAGTCAAAGCTCTTCAGACTTATCCTGGTTGACTTGGTGGTTTCCCTCATGAGTCTCCTTTGTGCATGTTCGCTCAGTTTTTTTAGTGCTGGGCAGATTTACCACACTGTGGTTTCCATTTTTTTTTAAAGTAGACCTGCATTGAAATAAATGTGGTCAGATCTCAGAAAGAAATAGCTGATATGTATTTATAAGACCCTTATGAATGCAGTAAAGTAAATCTGCAAGCCCAAATTTGTAATTCAGTGGAGAAATCTTCATTTAAAAATGACAAATTTGCAGCTAAAATTTGACCCTCAGCGAAAACTGTTTGTACATCCAGGTCATTGCAGTGACGTCCGGCAGAAGACGGAGCGCTCCCGCCTTCAGTCCGATCCCGCATTGAAATTGATTTTATCTGTTAGTAATGTTACTGTTATACACATCCTGGTTTCAGCATCCAAAAGTAAGCTGCAATGAATGTGAGATACAGCTCTTCATGCTCAGATCGGCGGCGAGCGACATCGACAGCAGGCGACGTTCTTCCCCGACGCCTCGCTCTCTGCCTCCGCTGCGCTTACCGAGTCGTGCTCGGTAACCACCGAAGCGGGCCACTCACATCGCCCGTGTCTGTTGTGCAGCCGGCATCACCTCCCTGTCTACTGAATGGAGGTGCAGCCACCTTGGCAAAAGTCCAGAGAATACGCTCGCTGTTTTGATGTGGAGCGGCTGGTGACACCTGTTGCTGAAGGACAGGCTTTCCGCAGCGCCGCACGTCTCGTAATCGGAGCCGCAGAGCTCCATGGCCGCTGAGAGAGGTTTATATCTTTTTAATGACTTGGATTCTTTGTGGGTCCCGCCTCCGTACCCCGCTACGGTAACACCGGAGGCGAAAGACAGTAGATTTTCAATGCGACACCACTCAATCAAACGGGCGTATAAAAAAGTTCCCCAAAATAATTTTCAAGCACAAATAAAAGAAATGTGTACTCACCAAACGTGCCGCAAGACAATATGAAGTTTTAAAAAAAGTAGATCCTTCCGTATAAGACAAGAAAAAGGTGCAGATGCAAACTGCACAAATTACAGTTGGCGCGCGCAATGCATGCTGGGATAGGGTCTTCTCCCTGACGTCTCGGCAGCGTCCCGGATGTGATGACAGTTTTGCGGAGGGCTAAATTTTAGCTGTAAATTTGTCATTTTTAAATGAAGATTTCTCCGTTGAATGACAGATCTGGGCTTGCAGGTTTACTTTACTACATTCAGAAGGATCTTATGTGTAAATGTAAGTCATTTTTTGGTCCAAAGATCTGACTGCATTTATTTCAGTGCAGGTCTACTTTAAATTATTGATTTAACAGATTGTGGAAATAACTGATTTGAAATCCAGAACTGTCCAGAACTGTCAGTGGTCTTCCAGCCCACAGCGAAACCCTTTGAGGACTGGAGGTGGGATTGGCACTTCAGCTGCCATAAAAACACCTCACACATCTCCAAGACAAAAGGGAAGATTCTTGTTTCCACTCTCTGTTGGAGTGACTCTGCCCTGCCCTCCACCGGGGGGGTAGTGCGCATTATGAAGTCATATAGAGCCTCATCATAAAAAGAAACCATAGGAGAATCCCAAAGATGCCTGAAAGTGGGTTTAGGTTTGAGACATTCCATGCGGGTTGTAGGTAGCAGACACAAAATATTTGATATTGCTGGAACAGCCAGCGGCCCATCCTCAATTTCAACGTCATCCAATGTAGTAATTTATTGATTGATTTATTAATCAATCAATAATCACAATGAATCCAGTGGAAATTAAGTTTAATGCTGCTGGCTGGCGGCCACTCGCTGGGCACAGCAAGCATGCCGCACTGGACGGACGATATCAGCACTGTGGCTTCATTGTTTTATTCTATTTTAGTCAGAGTGCTTCCAAAGGATCACGATGCGCTTGCATCCTGTCCTGCCACAGATGAACCGTGCCAACTGATGGAACTCAGTTTTATGCGTAGCTCGGGGGTGAATGCATAGTCCAGCTGTACACGCACTCTTTACACGTCATGCCAGCCACAGAAGACTCAGCTTGGGACTCTGACGAGGGCGGTCGCATCTCCTCCTCTGCTCTCTGCTTTAACCTTCAAGTCCCTACTTCACCCAGACTGTGAATTCCTCAAATTATATTGGATACTGGATCTATTGGACTATTATTGGTTTAATCATGGAATTGATCAGCTGGTCTCTGAACACTACTGACACCATTTTTTCTACAAGAAGGTCAGGACCGGGGATCCTACCTGCCCAGATGGAACGCATCCTGCGGGCTATGTTCTCGACTCCTGGAGTTCTTGGCGTGTGGCATGCTTTGCGCCTTTCTCTGTTGAGGACGTCGAGGATTTATTCATGTTTGGTCTTATGGTAGCAGGGCTGGTACTTTTTGGCTTATGTGCTGCCCTGATCTACCGGAAAATTGGCAAGACGGCGGCATCAAGAACCATGGCCCCTCGCTTGTCCGTCATGATTAACAAGGTTGGCAAGGCAGTGCATTCTCAGACTGCGATGACTTTTGAACTCAGATGCAAATTGGATGACATCTTGGAGCAGATGTGTGCCTTGCAGTTGAAACTGAAGATTTCAGAGGCCGGTGAATATTATTAATTCATAATTGGGAATATTCTTAATTCATAATTGGGATTTGGTTGTTCAATTGGAAATGTTAAAAGTGTTTTTCACTGCTCAAACCACAACACGGCAGGCTTATCAAGCCTGAAGGTCAAATTGCCCGACTGTTTTCCCTCCAGAGGAATTTCTCGGCCTGGGGATCATTTGGCTGTTTCTTATCTCAACTCACAAAGACAATAAACTGTTTTCACAGGACTGAAGCATGCTCCATTTCCTCCCCCCACCCCTCTCCTACCCCCCATCAACACTCCCCACTCCAGCGCCTGCTCACATCATTCCTTTCCCCTTCTGTGGGGGTGGTGCAGTTTTAGCTGCAGTTGGCCTCCGTTCCTCCTGCCAAGCCGACGGTGGCGCATCTCAGGGTTGCTCCGTGACCTTCACCCACTTGCTTCAATTCGGATAACGGGCTTCTTCAAACTTAGTCCACATAAACAATGTCAAATGTGTGTGTGCTGTTTTTAATTCTGACGTGCGCCATTATTACGGTAAAAAAGTAATAATTGTGGACTAATTGCTGTCTGAGGTAACTGGAGTGTAAACATAATTTCTCCACTGTGAGATCAATAAAGTATATCTCAAGAGGGCAACAAACCGGATTTGCCAATTTGGACACCATGCAGCTTGACTGGCGTCTATATATGTGTGTGTGTGTGTGTGTGTGTTATTTACATTATTATTATACATTATTGTTATTTACATTAATTATTAAGATCCTATTGTCTTGCAATTTGTACATGTTCAGTAAAGCCCCTCTATCAATCAGTCAATCAATCATAAAAAATATTTTTACTTCAGCTGGAAGTCCTTTGGATCCGCACATGAGCTGATCATCAGGTGCAGCTAGTTGGCTTGATGAGAGTGAGGGACGCTGAATGCAGCACTGCATCTTCAGAGGTGTCCTGAAAAACCACCTGGAGTGCACACAAACACAAAAGCAGTACCAATTGTCCAGCCAAACCCCCCAACACACAACATATTTATGTTTATAAACTTTTGACAAGAGCTTTCAGTTAGCGGACGTTAACGTGCATGTTGATGTCCGTGAAATGTCTTGCAAATCCTTCCAGAGGTGTTACCACTTTATAAAAACAATGTTTTCAGTTTTAGAAGTGTTTATTTCTGACTAGCTTTTGCATAATAAAGAGGATATATTTACACACAAATGACACGGGTTGCAGCTAGCCTGTGACATCACCATGCTAACGTCCGCGAACTGTCTTGTAAACTACTTCAGAAGTGTTTTTAATGACCAAAAAACATTGTTTTCAGTTTTAGAAGTGTTTATTTCTCACTAGCTTTTACAGAATTCATGAGAAACATGTCATATAAACACATAAATGAAGCAGTTTTACAGACACCAGCCACTGACATCACAGTGCTGCTCTACTCTGATTGGCTGTCAGCCCCGCCACTCAAAAAAAAAATGGAACAGAATGAAACAGATTGTGATTTATTTTAACCTCTTAAAATAACTCTTAATATAGGTCAAGGTTAGCCGTCTTTGAACTTGTCCAAGGTCTGTGTCCCAGGAATGTTCCCTGTGAATTTCAAGACTCTGGCAGTAATAGGACTGGAGTTATGCTGAGCTCGGACGGACGGACGGACGGATGGACAGACAGACAGACGGATGGACAGAGACAAAGTGTTTGGAATACTTAATGGTCATATTTGATGACCTCGGGTAAAAAACAAACATCGAGAGACTGATTTTGATTCAGCATCACTGTTTTATTGTGTGATTTGGTTATTTTTCACTGTGGAAGTGTTCATGAGCTAATGGTTAGTTCAAAGACTGTCTGAAATTTGAAAATAGGATGATATCATCTGTTTTTATACTTTCTGGTGATGTAAATTGTCTATTTTCTAAAAAATGATAATACGCCTTTTTAACCCACTGTAAAACATGTCCTGCAGTTTAAAGGATTAAATAATCTCTGAACCTTTTATTTGCTGATTTGTCAATGAAATAATTAAGAAATGACACACAACTGACAAAACAGCTCAGGAGCAAATTGCCCAAATATTTTTGGGGAAATTATTCAGTGGGGCGGAAAAAAATGTTATTTCCACCCTGTTCATCCAAGTGTCTGCACTGATATTACTTCATTTCTTAGTACTGTGTTTGGTTTTTAAGATGATACTGTGTGTGTGTGTGTGTGTGTGTGTGTGTGTGTGTGTGTGTGTGTGTGTGAACGTGCACACATTGTTTTAGAGACCCATATGCCTCGTGAAGGAACATTGGATCTTAAGTGATGATGTAAGCATGCCCACATTACCACCGGGGCTTTGATTGATTAGATTAAGCTAACGCCTCATTTCAAACCTTTACGTGCTTTGTTGCGACTACAAAATGTGCAGGTTTTCCAAGGCTCCAAACAAACATCGTGACTGTTGTTGGCTTTGATGAGCTGTAAGTAGAGGGTTTGTTTGAACATGATGGCTGTCACCACGTTCAGTGTCCCCTCAAAAGCTCAGTGAAAGAAATGGATTTTTCTTTGGAAAGGTAAAAGAAAACTGCAATATGTTGCTTTAATCTGATTGTGTTAACACAGATTATCTTGTCTAAATAAAGAGTCATATGAAAATCCTTTTTAACTGGAGATCCAATTTAAAATAGTTTTCAACCCCCGGTGGCCAAAGGACCAAAGGAGGATTATGTTGTGGCTATTTCCATCCGTCTGTCTGTGCATCTGTCCATCCGTCACAAAAAGGGTATAAGCGTTCTGAAATCAATTCCTTTCACAGTTTTTGGAGGAATTTTGTGACACTTGGTACAAGTTCTTGTCATAGGTTGGTAAAACGCATATTGTCATATTGTTCGAGTTGGGTCCATTTTACCAGAGTTATGGCCTTTGATTAACACATCTAGACTCCATGAGTGGGTTCTGGCATTCTGAAATCAACTCCTGTTACATTTTTAGGAAGAATTTTGGGAAACTTGTTACAATTCCTTGTTATAGGTTCGTAATATACACATTGTAATACTGTACAAGACTGGCACCTTTTGGCATAGTTATTAATGGCACTTGATTAACAAACTAAGACTCGCATCAGTTTCATGAGTGGTGAAATCAACTCCTCTCACATTTTTAGGGGCACTCAAAACATAACTTGCTCAGGGAACATAAAAAAAATATGTAAGGTATTTCCACCCAAGGAAAATTTGTTAACCTAGCCACAACCAATTTTGCTGACTGACCTAAGTGTAAATGTGTTGGGTCAGCATGATGAATTTGCGTTCATGTTACCTAATTTCCATGGTTCAGGCCAACTAGATTTGAAAAGGTAAATGTAGACCTAAATGTAATTTTTTTGGGGTCAACATGATGAATTTGCGCTACTGTTACTCAATTACCATGATTTAGGCCAACTAGATTTGTATGGTAAATGTAACAAAAATAAACAGTAAGTCCCTTCAGCTGCTTCCTTGTTTGCACTCAGGGTCACCACAGGAAATATTTTAAATATTTTAAACTACTTTTAAAATAGTACAGTTACATGTCAGCTTAACTTTGCTGGGTTGGATCAGCACAATTTATGCAGATCCACCTTGGATTTGCTGAGGCAAGTGCAAACAAGCAAGCAGCCAAAGGGACTTACTGTTTTTTTTTATTTATCTTTACAAATCTAGTTGGCCTTATCCATGGTAATTAGGTAACAGTAATGCAAATTCATCATGTTGACCCAACAAATTTACATTTAGGTCACTCAGCAGAATTGTTTCTTGCTACGTTAACGCATTTTACTTGGGTGGAAATACTTTCCATCATTTTATTATGTTCACTGAGCAAGTTAGATTTTAAGCTGTTGCATGTTATGTTAAAACTACATGATTTGAATGTGTTCACCCATAAAACTTGATTCTATATTGTAGAATCTCAATCTCAGTCTCAGTTTATTTATAAAGCACTTTAAAATGCACCAACAACCAAAGCGCTGTACACAACAAAAACAGGTAAGTTAAAATAATTTAATAAATAAAAAGTTACAGTTAAAAGCAAAAACACACACACAAAAAAAAAAACAGTGTCAAGCTGTGTTAAAAGCCAAAGAGAAAAAATGTGCTTTAAGAGACGATTTAAAAGCAGAGAGAGAGAATGAGCCTGCCTAATGTGCAAAGGAAGATCATTCCACAGTCTCGGGGCAACGACTGAAAAAGCTCGGTCACCTCTACACTTACTCTTTGACCTTGGGATAACCAACAGTGACAAATCAGCTGACCTGAGTGAGCGTGAAGGGGCATATACATGGAGCAGGTCAGACAGATATAGCGGGGCAAGGCCATGAAGACATTTAAAAACAAATAAAAGCATTTTAAAATCAATTTTAAAATGAACTGGGAGCCAATGAAGTGAGGCCAAAGCCGGTGTAATGTGCTTGCACCTTCTAACACCAGCCAAAAGTCGAGCAGCAGCATTCTGCACCATCTGTAGGCGAGTAAGCAGAGTCTGATTCAGCCCAATATAAAGCGCATTGCAGTAGTCCAGGCGATTAGTGATAAAAGCATGGATTAAAATCTCAAAATGATGTCGTGAAAGAAATCGTTTCACCTTGGCCAGTTGTCTAAGTTAACAGAAACTAGACTTGACCACTGACCTAATCTGAGCATCGAATTTAAGATCACTGTCCAATGTTACACCCAGGTTTATTGCTGTCTGTGTCAGATACTGACTCATGGGACCCAGATCCACATTGATTTTGGAAGTGTCACTAGGTCCAAACAGCAACACCTCAGTCTTTTTATCATTCAGGTGTAGAAAATTTATGGACAACCATGCCTTAATCTCACCAATGCACTCTAAGAGATGGTTCGCAGAGTATGCATTTTGCTGCTTCAGTGGCAGATAAATTTGACAGTCATCAGCATAAAAATGAAAAGAGATATCATGTTTCTTAAAAATTGATCCCATTGGGAGTAAATACAAAGAAAAAAGAAGCGGACCACGTATGGAGCCTTGAGGCACCCCACATGCAAGGGGCGCTGCACAAGATTCAGCAGCTCTAATACAGACACAAAAACTTCTCTCTGAAAGGTAGGATCTAAACCAATCTAAAACAACACCCTTAATGCCCATCCAGTTTTCCAGGCAAGACAAGAGGATCTGATGGTCCACTGTATCGAAGGCCGCTGTTAGATCCAACAGGACCAAAACAACACAGTGACCAGAATCAGTAGCTACACAAATGTCATTAAAAACCCACAGCAGTGCCGACTCAGTACTGTGACGGGATTTAAAACCAGACTGAAACATCTCCAGGGTGTCATGATTATTAAGAAAAGAACTCAACTGGCAGTATACAATTTTCTTTTCAAGTTTGGAAATTGGCCTATAATTGGACAATTCAGAAGAATCCAAGCCAGATTTCTTAATAAGTGGGGTCACCACTGCATTCTTGAAATTGGTAGGCACTATACCATTAACCAAACTCCCATTAATAATATTCAATACATATGGTGCCACATGGAAAAAGCCTCTTTAAAAAGACGAGGTGGCAAAGGGTCATTTGGAGAACCAGCAGGCTTCATATGACCAATAATATCTCTCAAAGACAGCAAACTGACAGACTCAAACTGGTCAAAAACAGCTGAGCATGTCACAGAGATAGAAGGGTCATAAGCAGGAGAACTAATGAGGGCCCTAATACCAGCAACCTTTTTAAGAAAAAAAACTCATAAAATTCTCACACAATTCAGTGGAGCTCTCAAGACAATCCATTTTTGGTGCACTTAAAACAGAATTTACAATCTTAAAAAGAACACGAGGATTGTGACAGTTCGAATCAATAACATCAGAAAAGTACTTAAATTTAGCAGCCTTCATAGTTTTCTGATTAAAAACGCCAACAGTCACGCAGTAACTGGAAGGACAACTGAGATCTGTCCTTCCACCTTCGCTCAGCTCTCCTACACTCGCGCCTGACAGTGCGCATAACATCATTCATCCAAGGCTCAGATCGACGTTTGGAAGATCTAAGTTTCAATGGAGCTACAGTATCTAAGACAGTCTGACAGATCAAGTTGAATTCAGAGGTGAAGGAGTCAACATCTAAATTAAAACCGAGACACTCAGAAGAGCTGATCACAGCGTTAAAAGCAGTGGAGAACTGAGCAGCAGTGGAAGAATTAAGAACATGACCGCGCTGAGTAGGAGCACAAGATTTCACCATATGACAAAACGGAGGCATGTCAAAAACAATGGGCATATGGTCTGAAAAAGCAGCATCATAAACCTCTAAATTAGAAACAGTAAAACCATAAGTTAAAACAAGATCAAGAATGTGCCCATGTTCCTGTGTCGGACGAGACACAGACTGCACAAAATTAAAAGAATCAATCAAATCTAAAAAATCATTGGCCAGCGGCTTCAGAGGACAACAAACATGAATATTAAAATCACCAGCTATTAAAATCCGATCATAGTTTGGCATTCTTTGCGACAAAAGATCAGCAAAATCACTGATAAAATCTTTGTTATACTTAGGGGGTCTGTAAACAACAGCACACAACACCAGAAGGTCAGAGCGAAGTTCAAATAAGTGAGATTCAAAGCTGGAATAAGATGTTGCCATATTGACCTGTTTACACTTATATTGTTCTTTGTAAACAGTCGCAGTGCCTCCGCCGCGTCCAGACGTTCTCGGAGAGTTAAAATACATGCAGTCGGGTGGCATAAGTTCACAGAAAGCACTTGACTCACCAGCAGTCATCCAAGTCTCAGTAACACAGAGAAAGTCCAATCCACGGGCCATAAAAAAATCCTTCAGGATAAAGGTTTTGTTAGCCAGCGATCTCGCATTTACCAGCGCCATCCTGACAGGAGCTGGAGCATTCACCGGCTGTCGGGCCCGGGCGAGAGGCCGCAGATTCCGTAGATTCATCCCACGCCCACTGTGGTAAGGAAAGGAGAGATTTGCCGGTTGCACCTCATCCGAGCCGACCACAGGAACCAAAGAGGAGGCAATTGGATCAAGAAAACGCCACGAAATACAGCGAAGAGATGCCAACCCAATATCTCCAGAGAGAGCAACAGGAGAAAACGCCAAACTGGCTTTAAGTTTAGTCAGCCTGCCGCTACGTCTCCCACGATGTCTGCGCCTTCTACATGCAGACCAAGCCGGAAAACGGCAGAGGTAAGCCAGTACACCCACAGGAGGTGAAAAGTGGAAGATCCTCTGCCCATCTTGACCAGACCGTCCCCGACACTCACATGATTGACGTATATTTAGGAGTGATTGACGATCATAAACCAGTAGACAGTTGACATTCCATATAAGCAGCCAAAACAACAGGAAAACTACCACAGCTCGTAGGGACAGACGGCAAGCCGCAAACACTGGCGCCATCTTGTAAAAGTCTTGTTTGATGCGATTTGAAGGTACATGTTAGACTTTTGTTCATGTAACATAAAAAGCAACAACACTCATGTTGGTTTTTTGAGTGCGGAATCTATTGCAATGTGCACGGTGTATTGCAGTGTGCGTGGAGTGACTGCAGTGCGTTTGTGCATGTTGCTGAGATGAGACCACATTACAGTAGCCTGAGCGTGTTCAAAAAGCTTGCCATGAAATTGGTGCCATATTTCCTATAGTATGTTGTTGTCGTTGTTATTGTCCTTTCGGTTGCTCCCTTTTTGTTTGAGGTCGCCATAGTGGATACAGCCAGATCCGCATTGGTATTTGGCACAAGTTTTATGCCGCATGCCCTTCCTGACGCAAACACACACAGCCACTAATGTTCCAAAGTAGTCTCCCATCCAAGTACTAACCAGATCCTGCACTGCTTAGCTTGTGAGATCTGACGGGATCAGACTGACACAGAGCAGACCTCCTGCATTTCCTGTAGTATGTAATTTTACATATTGCATTGTGTTTCATACATGTTATTACAGGCACAGGGATACATTCACCTGTACACCAGTGTTATAGGAACACTGGACTTCCATAGTGAATTTGTTTGAGGCTAAGATGTTACCGCTGTTAAAACCACAAACACGAGCACCAGAAAGGATGAATAAACAATAAAGAAAATAACGTTGCACCTTGATTGGATCAACATTGAGAATATCTTCTGCCAGTTCACAAGGTGTCCAAGACACATCCATGAATTCCCGGAGGAGCCGAAGGAAGCAAAATAAATTTAGATATATGAAAACAGGTGCTGCAACACAGAAGTAGGTGCTGAAAAGTTTATTGAGGTGCTGAAGACATAGAAACAGACTAACGTTTCGATGTGCAAAAAACACCTTCTTCAGAGTCCTGAAAAGACCTGGATGGTGCAGCCTGAATATCAACAGGAGCCAGGTGTCATGATGCGTAAAGGGGGCGTGACCATCCATCAATCAAGGCACTCACTCAGTTTATAATTAGTTCATAATTAGAGACACACCGTCCCAATTAAAAAGAACAAAAATGACAGTAACCCAGAGTAAAAAAACATAAATATTAATGTTAAAGAAAACAAGTTAAATTCTTTATTCAAACCAAACGGTTCCAAAGTGCCAAAGTGTAACTCCAAAATGGTTCTCTACATAAAGGTTTTTTAATGATATCACCTCCTCTGGGTGGACAGCAATCCGTACCCAGAATCTATCTTGTACCATGGCGAGGCATTATAAACAGGCCGGTTATGGCTCTCTAGCATCTTTAAAATTCTGGGGGATTGAGAAAATTAAGTTCCTTTTCTACAAGTCAGTCCTACCTGGTTGCACCGGATTTTTGTGCTGTACAGAAGCGCGGAGTACTCTTCTTTTTTGTTTAAATTTAGATAGACATAGCACTCGTGCACCTCATGCAAATTATTCCCATGGCTCACATGCACATTCTGTGCTCAGAAAAAAAAAATGGATTCCTGTGTTCGCTGTTATCCACATAAACACCCAATAATACCATCCCATTCACTTTATATACACTTCCTTACTCCAATTAATGGTTGATTTGGAGCTGGATGTTATCCCAGCAGTCACTGGGAGTGAGGCGGGTTCTCCCTGGACAGGACTCCAGCCTATTGTAGGACACACATAGGCAATCAAACACATCTAAAGTTTCCAGTTCACCAAACCTGCATGTCGTAGGAAGTGGGAGGAAGTCAGAGCACCCAGAGGGAACCCACACAGACCTGGCTAGAAGACGCAAGCTCCACACGGAAATGACCAGGCAGGAAGTGAATTTGGAATCTTCTCACTGTGAGGCAACAGTGGTAACCACGAGGACACTGGGCTGCTCATCCCGCCTCACCCAGAGTTGTTAGCACAGTGCGGGTGTTTATCATGTGCATACAAACTACTCAGCTCGTTGTATCTTATGCACACACATCAAGCATGTTCTCATTTCATATTGATTTCTCTCTCACTCTGGAACTCACATTGGACACCATGATGTGCACGAAGGCTGTCTGCTGCGTGCACAAGGCACTGCACATTTAGACAGCACCTCCAGGTGTTTTCATGCAATACACATATTCTGGAGCTCATGAAGAATGGTATGCAAATAATGAATGTTTACGAAGGCGGGAAGAATATTTGCATGAGTTGAAAGATGGAATGTTCTGCTGTGTTGAATAGAACATTCCACGAGGCGATCCGGCACACCGCTGAGCAGAGCGAGCGCTGCTGACGAGCTCAAAGGTGTGTGTGTGGAAACATGCGTCTGCTTTTCTGAATCCAGTGGAAAAAGTCTTTAGTGGACTTTAAAGACGTCCCCACGAGCACTGCAGATACTGGATTTAGTTTCCTCCCATCGTGGAAGCTTTTTTATGCAAAACTAATGGAGCTGTAGATGGGACAAAAATGCACAGTCGTGACGTCAGCCACACAATTGAACAAATAATCAATGTCCACCAATCAAATGATAAGGAGCTACAGTTGTGGTCAAAAGTTTACATACCCTGGCAGAATTTTGGGTTATTTGGCCATTTTGCAGAAAATATAAACAATAACAAAAAGAAACTTTTTTCACTCATGGTTAGAGGTTTAGTGAAGCTATTTATTGTCAAACAACTGTGTTTACACTTTTAAAGTTAAAATGACAAAGAAACTACCCAAATGACCCTGATCAAAAGTTTACATACAGTGAGGAAAATAAGTATTTGAACACCCTGCGATTTTGCAAGTTCTCCCACTTAGAAATCATTGAGGGGTCTGAAATTTTCATCTTAGGTGCATGTCCACTGTGAGAGACATAATCTAAAAAAAAAAAAAATCCGGAAATCACAATGTATGAATTTTTAATAATTTATTTGTATGCTACTCCTGCAAATAAGTATTTGATCCCCAAAACTGTAGACCTGCAGAAGGCTGCGATGGACTACAGGACAACAGGCAAGCAGCTTGGTAGAAGACAACAACTGTTATGATTATTTATTAGAAAGTTGAAGAAACACAAGATGACTGTCAGTCTCCGTCGGTCTGGGATTCCATGCAAGATCTCACTTTGTGGGGTAAGGATGATTCTGAGAAAGCTCAGAACCACACAGGAGGACCTGGTCAATGACCTGAAGAGAGCTGGGACCACACTCACAAAGATTACATTAGTAACACATGATGCTGTCATGGTTTAAAGTCCTGCAGGGCAGCAAGGTCCCCCTGCTCAAGCCAGCACATGTCCAGGCCCGTTTGAAGTTCACCCGTGACCATCTGGATGATCCAGAGGAGACATGGGAGAAGGTCATGTGGTCAGATGAGACCAGAATAGAGCTTTTTGGAATCAACTCCACTTACCATGTTTAGAGGATGAGAACAACCCCAAGAAAACCATCCCAACCGTGAAGCATGGAAGTCGAAACATCATACTCTGGGGGTGCTCTTCTGCAAAGGGGACAGGACGACTGCACCGTATTGAAGGGAGGATGGATGGGATCATGTATTGCAAGATTTTAGCAAACAACCTCCTTCCCTCAGTAAGAGCATTGAAGATGGGTCATGGCTGGGTCTTCCAGCATGACAATGACCCCAAACACACAGCCAGGGCAACTAAGGAGGGGCTCCGTAAGAAGCATTTCAAGGTCCTGGAGTGGCCTGGCCAGTCTCCAGACCTGAACTCGATAGAAAATCTTTGGAGGGAGCTGAAACTCCAAACCTGAAAGATTTGGAGAAGATCTGTATGGAGGAGTGGACCAAAATCCCTGCTGCAGTGTGTGAAAACTTGGTCAAGAACTACAGGAAACATTTGACCTCTGTAATTGCAAACAAAGGCTGCTGTACCAAATATTAACATTGATTTTCACAGGTGTTCAAATACCTATTTGCAGCAGTAACATACAAATAAATTATTTAAAAAAATCATACATGGTGATTTCTGGATTTTTTTTTTTTTTTTTTAGATTATGTCTCTCACAGTGGACATGCACCCAAGATGAAAATTTCAGACCCCTCCATGATTTCTAAGTAGGAGAACTCGCAAAATCGCAGGGTGTTCAAATACTTATTTTCCTCACTGTACCCCTGTTGGGTTGTCTGGGTGTCTTGGTGGCTTTCCTCACTCTTCTCCTTCTTGTGCTCAGTTTTTGAGAAATGTCTACTCCAGA
This sequence comes from Thalassophryne amazonica, assembly GCF_902500255.1. Lineage (NCBI taxonomy): Eukaryota > Metazoa > Chordata > Actinopteri > Batrachoidiformes > Batrachoididae > Thalassophryne > Thalassophryne amazonica. The sequence continues at coordinate 135,830,299 of NC_047105.1, read as the reverse complement.
TTTACCATTGAGTGCCAGACTGTTTTTATTTCTTAATAGTTGATTCAGTGGCAGGTTTACCATCAGAGAGCTTCATCCACAATGACCACAAAAGACTCCAATCTGTCACTGATATTAAAGGGTGCAACACACTGTATTAAGAACAGGGGTATGTAAATTTTTGATCAGGGTCATTTGGATAGTTTCTGTTGTCATTAGGATTTAAAAAGAGTAAACACAGTTGTTTGACAGTAAATGGCTTCACCCAACCACTAACCATGTTTCATATTCTCTAAAAATGGTGAAACAAAATTCTGCTAGGGTATGTATTTAGGTATCATGTATGCTGTTTTCTGCAGTTCTTCTGTGATACACTGTGGTAGTATTTTGATATGTTTCTGCAATTTTGTATCGTATCTTTGTGTAGTGTCTGACCAGCTTATTATGTTTAATATCAAAATGTTTCATAAATACTGCAGTGATCACATTTTTCACCACACAGCACAGGTTGTCCTGAAAAATAAAGAGACATAAAACTTGATTGTGGGATGCAGGGAGAGCTGTTAACAGCAATAATAAAACATTTATGCCAGGTGAGTGAACTGTCCAAAAAATGTCCTCGGACCCCAGAGGGTTAACTAATTAGAAGACCTTCAACCTTTCAGAACATCATGAAGCTGTGATCATTTTTCCTCCTTTATTCCAGCTGTAAGGTCTGCGTCTGTTCCCGACACTGATTACCCAAACATGTGCTGATATATGGAGGTCGGCTGAAAAGTTCTGCCTCCTACGTGATTATTTCCACAACAAGGAAGATACACACATGAATCATGTATCTGCTGAAAGTCTGGAATGTTCTCTATCAGACAGTGTCATTACTTTTCCACATAGTCACCTTCCCTTTCCACACACTCACACTAACCCTGAACAAGTTTTTCATCACATCGGTAAATAAATCTGGTGTCTTCTCTTGGCACCAGTGATGCACAGCTGTTTGCACCTCTGCATCATTAGTGTTACAGTGTCACTTCAGGTGTTATTTCAGCTGGAGAAGTTAAAAGTCAGAGGGTGCATGATCTGGGCTGTGCAGTGGGTGTTGTGAGGTTTGAGGCGCTGCATTGAATCCTGTGTTTGTTGACTCGTGTGTGGACGAGCGTTTACTGACCTAAAAAAGGGCTGGTGTATGACGGACACTTCCAGCTATGAAGCCATGTCCAGTTTCAGCCTGATGCTGCTGCTTTATGTAGAAAATTTATTCATATTTGGATTTATAGTAGGAGGGCTGGTACTTATTGGCTTATGTGCTGCCCTGACCTACCGGAAGATTGGCAAGACGGCTGCCGCCAAAACCACGACCCCTCGCTTGTCCATCATGAATTAATGAATTGAGCAAGGCGATGCATTCTCAGACTCCGTTAACCCTTGAATTCAGATGCAAATTGGACAACATCTCGGAGCAAATGCGTGCCTTGCAGGAGAAGATTTCAGAGGCCGGGGAATTTTTCATAATTGGGTTTTGGTTTGTTCATGTGAAGCGAGAAAAGTGTTTTCACTGCTCAACCACAAACACGGCAGGCTTATCGGCCCATCAAGGATAAAATGCCCATTGTTTATCCTCCAGAAGAACTTCTATGGCCTTGGGAAGATTGGCTGCCTCCTTATCTTTCTTACCCCAGTACACAAGGACAGACAGACTCACACATGGACAAAAGACTGAAGCATGCTCCATTTTTCCCTTTTACCTGACCTCCTGTCCCTATCCACCACCCCATCCCAGCCACCACTCACGGCACCCCTTCCCCTCTGGGGGCTACGCGGTTTTAGCTGCGGCAGGTCCCCGTTCCCCCCAAGCTGGCGGCGACGCAACTCCAGTTGCAGCGGCTACCACACACTCACATTGCCTCAATTTGGATAACGGACTGTTTCAAGTTTAGTGCACATAAACAATGTTAAATGTCTATATGTTGTCTTAATTCTGAAGTGTGCCATTATTACGGTAAACAAGTAATAATTGTGGATATATTGCTGTTTGTCTGTGGACATGTGAGTGCGGACGTAATCTCGTTGTTGTTGCACTTGTAATGACAATGACAATAAATCTCATCCATCATCCATCCATCCAAAAGTGAAACAAATCAGTTCAAAGTATGTAAATTGTAAACTGGTTTAAAAAGTCAGTGGTGTTGAGGTCTCTGTGGTATTTCGTGGATTTTTTTTAAAGCTGCTGAGAGCCATCGGAACGTCACGTTTCAGCTCTGCATGAAGAAAATTGATGAGTTCAGCGTTGTTGTTTGCATCTTTAGGTACACTGATGCATAATTCAAATGACTAATCCTTCAGTTGTTAATTCATTTCAAAACAATTAATCTGAATGGATGTAACCGTAGATGCTGTGAAACTGCAGCTCTTCGTGTTTCCCAGCGTTGTTTCTGTTCTTCCCCCCCCTGCTGCCCCCCTGAGTTTGATTTGTGTTATATCTCCCAAATCCTCAGCTTGCTGCGATGGCATAACTCTTCATGATGGCTGGATTTGGGCTAAAGCTGCTGTCAGAACAGGATCTCTTGCTAATGTCTTGAGCAGACCTGCTCCCACACAGGCGGGAACTGGGAATGAGGGAGCGAAAACGGATAAAAGAGAGGTTTCAATGATAATGACAAGTTCAAAAGTGCCATGAGTTTAAGAAAATGAATGCTGGAGATGCTGCTTTGATCTCAGCAGCCTGTTGCAGGACAGTGCTGTGGTTCCTTTCTTCCCTCTGTGGCGCTCTCTCACACTTTTGGTCTTTTTTCTCCTTCCATCAGTTCCCCTCTCTGAATGAGCGAGCTGGTCTGACAGCTGGAGCCACAGCTGTGTGTCGGTCCTCAGCAGACCAGCTCCTTACCACCATCATTGGTCACATCTGGTGTTCGGTACAAGCTTGTCTTGTCCGACGCGTCCTCGTCCGGCATGACCCTGTCTGCATTTGTGGATCTGTTTACACACACACAGATCAAAATACACATTTGCAAATACTACAATGATGGCCCCATAGTTCCACCTGCCAAACAAAGGGTCCTGCCTGTGGTGTCCAGATTTAACTGTTCCGACACGTATCATACGTGTAGCACCGACCCAAACCACTTGGTGGAAACGGGGCTGTCAGTATATTAACATTTATTAACATTTGCAGACACATACGAGGTCTGTCAATAAAGTATAGGTCCTTTTTATTTTTTTCAAAAACTATATGGATTTCATTCATATGTTTTTACATCAGACATGCTTGAACCCTCGTGCGCATGCATGAGTTTTTCCACGCCTGTCGGTGACGTCATTCGCCTGTGAGCACTCCTTGTGGGAGGAGTGGTCCAGCCCCTCGTCGGAATTCCTTTGTCTGAGAAGTTGCTGAGAGACTGGCGCTTTGTTTGATCAAAAATTTTTCTAAACCTGTGAGACACATCGAAGTGGACACGGCTCGAAAAATTAAGCTGGTTTTCGGTGAAAATTTTAACGGCTGATGAGAGATTTTGAGGTGATACTGTCGCTTAAAGCGACAGTATCACGGTGCGAGACGTTGCGCAGCGCTCTCAGGCGCTGTCGTCAGCCTGTTTCAAGCTGAAAACCTCCACATTTCAGGCTCTATTGATCCAGGACGTCGTGAAAGAACAGAGAAGTTTCAGAAGAAGTCGGTTTCAGCATTTTATCCGGATATTCCACTGTTAAAGGAGATTTTTTTAATGAAAGACGTGCGGACGGATTGCAGCGTCAGCTCGCAGCCGCTGCGACGCTCTGCCACAGGAAAAACACCTCTGTTGGAAGCCTTAAGGACAAGTTGGAACATGTCCAGCTGTTAAACAATTTCTCATATACTCACTCCACTGAAAGCCATCAAAAGCCGCCTGGATTTTACAAATGGTTATCAACACGGAGGTGTTTTTCCTGTGCCGCCGCACCGCGCCGGCTGCGTCCCGACACGCGGACCCGTCCGCACGTCTTTCATTAAAAAAAATCTCCTTTAACAGTGAAATGTGGAGGTTTTCAGCTTGAAACAGGCTGACGACAGCGCCTGAGAGCGCTGCGCAACATCTCGCACCGTGGGAAGCCCTTAAAGCGACAGTATCACCTCAAAATCTCTCATCAGCCGTTAAAATTTTCACCGAAAACCAGCTTAATTTTTCGAACTGTGTCCACTTCGATGTGTCTCACAGGTTTAGAAAAGATTTTGATCAAACAAAGCGCCAGTCTCTCAGCAACTTCTCAGACAAAGGAATTCCGACGAGGGGCTGGATGACTCCTCCCACAAGGAGTGCTCACAGGCGAATGACATCACCGACAGGCGTGGAAAAACTCACGCATGCGCACGAGGGTTCAAGCATGTCTGACGTAAAAACATATGAATGAAATCCATATAGTTTTTGAAAAATTAAAAAGGACCTATACTTTATTAACAGCCCTCGTACGAACTGCTTAGCTCTTAGCCTAACACTTTCATTCTTCAGTTTCTTCTTCTACACTTCCGTCAAACCTTTTTGTGCACACAACATTGCTCAGCGTAAGAGCAACACCCGGTGGCTAATGTGAGAACTGTCACAAACACATCTGCAACCATGGCCAAAAGCGGAGGAAGCTCTCCTTTTGAAGGAATACAAGCAATGTAGGAGTGCTCTTGAGTGTTCCATCAAGTGTTGGTACGTGATAGCCGCCATTTTTTGATGTAAGACACTGAAGTTTTATCTACTAAAATAAGATTAGCCTCCTCTTTACCAAGCTAAAAACCTTTGTCGGGCAGCACAAACCGTTAGCTCACTAAGGACTTTGTGCAATGACTAACATCAAAAAATTTGTCAACTAACTGAGTTTATTTGATTAAACAAGATTAGACTGCTTTATGAAACCGGGCCCTGGACTGTGTGTTACTCAGTCACCCCACATCTCAGCTGTTTCTCACACAGAGACTCACGGCTGTCCATCCTGTCTGCACACTTCATAAAGTTTGTGTTTATCAGAGCTCCGTTTAACCCCTGGGGCCGACGCCGTCATATACGACAGCTAACACCAAGCTTTACTAAATTATAAATAACTTTTGAATGATATGAGATAGAAACTTACTTTTTTTTTTGCTGAAAAGTTAACTCCACGGACTTTCGAGCCAGCCATCGGCCATCTTTGTACTCCTCATAGAAGCTGTGTGATGACGTGCGCAATGTGAGTGTCCAATCGGAATTGGTTCACCGTCACAATCGTAGGGCAGGTTTACCTCACGTGAAAAGCCAAATATCATTTTCAGGAGTGATATGTTACTAGTTGGCCCGTTTGAATAGCCCCCTGGGTGCTCCAATGAGTACATACTATTAGTACATACTAAGTGCGCCCTGCGCCATTACGCACAGTGATCAGTGAAAGCAGGAGCACATGGAGAGCCTCTGATGGCAATCTCACATGCTCAAACAAAGAGTGTGTAACTATCAGGTTTGCGCCACTAGTTGGCATGTGAATGTTACTGGATAACTCTGTTGCTTTCTCTGCGTAAAGCACTGTTTACCATATCAATGGACAAAAAACGCATAGACCATTTTGTATATATTGTTCAAAATGTGCATTTGTGTTTATTGTTTGAGCCTTTTGTTGTTCCGTCTTTCACACAAGACCTCAAATTACCTTTATAAAATGTCAAAACAGTAGTTTATTATAGTTTACTGTGTGTTTTGAATAAATGTGTGTGGAAAATTATTTTTCGCTTTATTTTTTCCTTGCATATTTTTGATTGTAAACCTTTATTACAATTATAAAACACAACAAAAACATATATATTCTGAAAGCACAGGTTGTCCCGAAAAAAAAGAGACATAAAACACGATTGTGGGATGCAGGGAGAGCTGTTAACAGCAATAATAAAACATTTATGCCAGGCGAGTGAACTGTCCAAAAAATGCCCCCAAACCCCAGAGGGTTAATCTCCAGGGAAGTCCCCGACATGAACAAATAAATCTTGACATACATTGTGAAGGAGCACCAGCTTCAACGGTTTCACTATGTGGCATGTTTCTCTACCTTTTTGTTGAGGACCTCAGTGGCTGGAGAAGGACAAGGGGGATGTCCACATCTCACCTGGCTGCAGCATGTAGATGAGTAGTTTTTAAAATGTAGGGATGGAGCAGTTGTGTGCCTTGTTGGTTGCCAACCACTACCCAAGGTGGCTTCATGGTGCCATGGATGCAGTAAAGATGTTGATCAATCGTATCTGATGGACAATATGGTCGTGCCACTGCTCAACCTGAGCACAACGACCACATGAAAACACTGTAGGATGTGTGTGATGTCACGCGTGCAGTTGTGGTTGCTCGAACCGAGGTCAGTTGTGCCTTTACAACACTTGGGGCCTCGTTGACCTCAACTTCAGAGGTGAATTGGCAACAGCTTGCTCCTGCCACCCAGCACACTGAAAGCCACCATCAGTGCCGAGAAGTCATAAAAACAAAGCCGACCATAAATAGGATAAGGACCGTTCTACGCACACTGAACAAGTCATGTCGGCTCGGTAACAAAGGGCGAATTTCCTGCACATGCCAAACGGTGTCCCTCCGGGTCTGAAGCAGACCAACGCTGATCCAGATGTAGATACAAGACCCTGAACTGAGCTGACCTTTCTGTGGCACACCGCCTCAAACGCCGACATTATGCCAGGCGCTACATCTGCCGGAACACAAAGAAAAGACCATAGAGGACATTTGAGGAGCTCTTTCATTCTATCTCTCCTCTTCTTTGGGAGGAGATAAAGTGGAGCCCCCTCCCTGAGGAACCAGTTTCCTGCTGCGCCTCCACGCTGAAACTGGATCCCAGCGTCGGACTGGCCTTGTTTTTCTTGGCATGCGCTGCGCGCAGACACTCAGAACCGAGTCTCCCAATCATTTCCACCCACCATCACTCGCTGTCTCTCCCTCTTGCTCTTGTCTTCATAACTTCATAAGGAAACAAGCCTTTGTCGTCGTCCCCTTAAATCAGTTTTCACGTGTCCTCAGCGTGGATGCCGCGCGATAGAGCATGATGGCGCTTCATCTGCTGGGACGCTACTGATAAGAGCAGATGTGAGACTTGCGTGTTTCAGCAGCTATTTTCAGGCTGCAATTTGAGCCCAACAGTTCAGCCAGCACATATTTGAATGACATTTAAACATCTCCAGATGGAATTTGAAAAAGGTCCAAGCAAACGTCTGGTGGGGGTTTAATGTTGATATTTTCCTCTCTGTATCACAGCAGCTTTTTTTTTTTCCAACCGGTTGAAGTTTAACAGCTTTTTTTTCTTACGTTAAAAAAAACCCTCCTGAAAGCCCGTCTTTGTTGAGCAGCATTCCACTGAGCTCACATACAGGATTTTTGTTGTCCTTCTCTGGTGTGGAGCTCTCCTCTCCCTCTCTGCAGGCTCCGCGTGAGCCGAGGAAGGCGGAGAGCGAGCGCTGCAAAGTAAGGGCATTGTTTTCCAGATCTGCTCTGCGGCTTGTGGGAACGGAGCAGTAAAGAGGCTTTGAGTGGCAGAAGCGTGCACTCTGGTCAGTCTGCTCATTGTCGTCTGGTGTTTACACGCTGTTGGCCCTCGCACCAGCGCCACGGCGGCCCAGGGCAGTTTAACTGCAGCCATGAGTTACTGCCGCGGTTTGAAAAGGTGCTCTGTCTGAGGGCCGGCGCTGCCGAGCATGTGTGCTTTTCAAGGATGGGTACACAAGCCTCGCATTCCCCCACCTGTGTGTGTGTGTGCGTGTGTGTGTGTGTGCATGCGCGAAGGGGGCGGGGGTCTTACAGCAAAAAAAAAAAACTCATCAGAGACATAAAACAGTTGAACAGTTCAGGAAACACGACAGCTTTTACTCACTGTGCGCTGATTAAAAAACACTGCATCCATGTGGCTTCTCCAAGAAAAAAATGAGATGAAGTGAGTGCAGTGTGTCCTCATGGAATACATTAGTGCTGATTTGTATCACATCAACCCCATTTGGTTTTGGAGGAGAAAAGTGCCTGAATGTCCCTCAGAGTTAAAACAGTAGAAACAAGGTTTGGTAAATGTGTCAAGAACCGAAACTCTGCCACAAAGGTTAGAAGTCCTTCATGGTTATTTTGGTGGCTTCCCTCACCAGTCTCCTTCTTGTGAGCTTACTTTTAAATGGCAGGCGCCTCGGGACAGATCTAAGGGCCCCGTTACACATAACATGATTGAGGCAGAATGGTGCACGAAGGAGGATTCGAATGACACTCGTGGAAAATCAAAGCCGCACTCGAACGCCTCGTACAGCAGTCGCCACATCCACTCGGGCACAGCACATGCACTCTACATTTGTCTGCCGCTTGCGCCGGAAACCAATTCAATTAGCGGGCAAGATGAGGTTGCACTGCCATCTGATCGTGCTCGCAACATTTGCACGGCATATCGTCTGCAGGTTGGACATATCGTGCCGCGGCTGAGGAGCTGCACGAAATCATTGGCCATGTCAAACCGTGGCCAAATGGCGCAATCGAGGCAGCCTTCACACCAGCGGCTGAATGTTGCCGAATGCCAGACAAATGGCCATTCGACCCCCCCTCGGACAGAGTTGGCCGGAGTTCAGGTGCCATCCACGAACATTAAACACCACTCGCGGGGCACTTAGAAAAGGTGGGGACATTCGCGTTCCCAGCACAAAAGTAGAGAGGAGGCAACCACTTTCATGCTGGTTGTGCAAATGGCCCCACATTGCCTCACGAGTGTGCCATTACCAAGCAACACAAATGGTGTGTGAGTGTGCGGTGTGTAACCCCCTCACGTACACACGGTGGGTGCAGTGCAGGTTGATCACAGTGTGATCGCTGTCAGCACAGCGCGCACAGCTGGATGGCTGTCATGTCCATGATGGAACAGCTGACAGCTGTAGAACACCATGGCATATCCCAATCCCATACCACAACAGAAATTAAAACAACAACCCAGCCCGGCTGCGTGTCACAGCACCAGTGTGCCATCTGACCAGACAGGCACATCACGTGACACGCCATCGCAACGTCCACATGGTCCATCCATCATGTGCCAGCCTGACTGACAGCCTCACAGAAAAATCAGTGAGGGCATCTCAGTTGCCCCACAGCCTGGAGCTGTGAGCCAACCTATGTGAACGTGTTGCAGCATGGAGAGGTGGGTGTGTCACTTGTCAATGATGTGATGTCTGTATTGACTGATATGATCACACACGCACAGACCCACTACAGTTATGCGTTTGTCAGAGGACCGTGGTTGACATATAATCACGTCATGGGTTGCATGTTGAAGTCATGCAGGGAGGGAGCCGACCACCGCCCATGGCCACTGCTACCATGCAGCTTGCGCCGCTCCAGATCACATCAGCGCAAAGCTGGGGAACACATACTGTCACATGTTTTCCAATCATCCATGTTTGTGTGTGTGTGTGTGTATGTTATTCCGCTCTTGTCTTTTTTGGGGTGGTGGGGGGGTTGTAGTTGTCCTCCGTCCATCTCGTCCTCGTACCTACAGCAGCGCACTGATGACGTCTCCATGCTGACTTTGTGAGTTAGTGAATCAAATAGTGACGCTTGGATTTCCATCGCTTCCTCATGCAGTTTTCTGCTGAAGTCTTTGTGCGCAGAGGAACAAGAGGGAGGGTGGGAGGCGAGGTGAGGTGTGCACGGAGGAGCGGAGGCCCATCTGGGGTTTGCTCCATGTCACCACTCTCCCACCCAGCCCACTGACTTATCACACAGCGTGTTTAAATCCACAGACAGCTGACCGCGCCACGCCCACTCGCCCGTCTGTCCTACTCCTTACGTAAGCATGCACCTGAGGTGTTTGTTGTCTTCCCTCACTGCATAATTTGGCTCTGGGCTGCTTGATCTTTGCACATCACAGTGCTGTAAAATGTTGTTTCCCAGTTTTCCCAGAGCCAGTAATTAGAGGATGTGTGAGGCGAGAAAGAGGCGGGCGAGTGCTGAGGGTGATGGGATGTACCTGGGATCAGGCTGAGCCTGTGAGCTTCCCGCACCCCCGCACCCCCACACCCACGGTGAGCGTCTCTCCAGCCAAGGCCATATTAAAAGCCTTTGCAGCTTCTATTCTCATTCAATTAAAAGCTCCCCCAGAGGCCGCCAACACACAGCTGCAGAGACTCCACGCTGTCTGTGCAGCACCACGCTTACTGCCGCATCCATTACACCCCTCTCACACACACACACACACACACACTTCAGTGTTCCCTTATCAGTCACGATTACTGAAGACAGAGCATCAAATGGACAACAAGCCAGCAAGAAAAGGAAATGAGAGACAGGTTGTAACCAGATGCACTCCAGCCCGTGTGCTTTGATGGAGAGACGTGCACCTTGGAGACCTAAAAGAGCCTGATGACAATCATGCTGCATCTTCTGATTTGAATACGAGTCATTTTCCACATCAGAAGATCCAAGACGTCTCTGTGTTATCGTCTCCTCTGACTGACCTCATGTCTGCACACTGCTCAGCTTCTCATTACTCTGAAAAGCAGTGAAACACTGTGTTGGAACTGGTGTGTGTGTGTCAAAGAGAGAAACAGAGAGAGCGTGATAAGCAAAAAACCTGCTGAGAATATTACTCAGTGGATATCTTGAGATGCTTAACTTTTGAAGAGGATTAGACAAAGGTCAAGGTCAGCAAAACCATGGTGCAAAAATCATATTTTCTCTGATATGTCTGCAACCAATCGGACTAGAAAGATGATCTAAAGTTTGTATTCCTCTGCAAAGTATGCATGATTGATTGTTAATGTGAACTACTCGACGTGCATGGATCACAGTATGCAGAAGGTGCATCAACCCTTCACATGGACTGATGTCAAAGTGAACACAAAGTGACGATCCTGAATTTAAAGAGGTCGTGTGGTGCAAAACTTGGTTTTATCTATCTTTTACAGTCTTTGTTTGGAGTTTCATGTTAAAAATCCCTAAAGTACCAGAATTCCACGAGTGTGCTTGTAGTAAATGTTCTTCTACAAGTAGCAATTTCATCTGAAATGAGTCCTTTTAGAGTTTTGTGACATAGGTCACAAACACCCATATCATCCGTCGTCCTGTTAAAAATGTTCAGGCTTTTAAACTGTGTCACTCTTTGAGTTAAATGCATTATTTACCTTGAATTTGTGGCAGCACAGCTCTTTAGAGGCTGCTGGTTGTATTTTGCTGGTCATGGCGCCTCTGTCACGCCAATGATGTGAATCAGCCGAGGGCCTTCCTCCTGCTCTCTCTTGCTGTCCTTCACTCTCCTCGTCTCTCTTCTCCACTTGCTTGTTATCATTAATTTCAATGCAGTTGTGCTAAAATCACAGTGTGAGTTTGGGGTTAAAGCAGCTGCATGTGCACAACATGCACTCATAAACATTGCTAATCTTCTGTTTGTCACTCTTAGACTGAGTGGGCATGCTTTTTGTTATGGAATCCACATTTTCACAAACATGGTAACTTTCAGACCAGAAGCCAGAACAGAAACATGGTGACATTAAAAGAAAAGCACGAGGATGTGGTATTTTACGTTATTAATGTATTACTGTATTTTATTTTATTTTGCCTGTCTGGGCGCAGTATTTTGCCCTTGTGGACATAGTATTTTGCCCTTGTGGACATAGTATTTTGCTCTTGTGGATGTGGTATTTTGCTCATGAGGATGCGGTATTTTGCCCATGTGGACGTGATATTTTGCTCGTGAGGATGCAGGATTTTTCCCGTGTGGACGTGGTATTTTGCCCTTGTGGACCTAGTATTTTGCTCATGAGGACGTGGTATTTGGCTCGTGAGGATGCAGGATTTTTCCCATGTAAGGATGGGTATTGATAAAGTTTTATCGATATCGATGCCATTATCGATTCTGCTTATCGATGCGATTCCTTATCGATACCTCATGAATTTTGAACTAAAAGTAGGCTTTACAGGTTTTCTATGTATTTCCTTGAGTCTTAAAGTAAATAAATATGAAATTAGTCACTGTATCCTTGATCTCTGGACATAAATAAAAATAAACAAAACTGTGTTTCGCTTTGAAGTTATTAATTCAGACTGAATTCTATCGTTCTATCTTGACTTGTCAGAGAACCGTGCAGCGTTTGGAGCTGTGTGAACAGAATGGAGGATGATTCTCGTTTCTTTCTCGCAACAAGACAGGAGTCCCAGTTAGTAACTTTAATCCGCACAAAAGTGAATCACAACTCATATTCAGGGATGAAAGTGGTGAAAACCAAAAAAAGCTGAAACCCAAAATTACCCCCCAACACCACCTGCATGAAAATGTTTGAATTCTAGAAGCTCTGAAATGCAATCTGGGACTATTCCAGACAATAAACTGGAGTGAGTGCTGAATCCATTTAGGTGAGAAAAAAAAATACAACTTTCCTTATTCAGATTCATTCCAGTAGTATTCTGCTCTTACTAGGATGCAGCAGTTTTCTAGTTTGGCAGATAGTTCTGGAGAAAATCACTGAAGAAATTAACAAACTGAAAATATGGTTTGACCGAAACAAACTGTCATTAAACTTAAATAAGACAGGGATGAAATGGAGGTGTGAGAGTCACTAGGTGTTCACAGGAAACACTTATTTCTGTATATATTTATTTATTTATGTTAGTTGCTATTATATATTTTCTGTTGTGTTTCTATTCAGGATCTTTTTGTCTCTTTCTCTAAAATTGTATATAATAATCATTAGATTATTAATATGTAAGCAAAAATAAATTTAAGGACTATTACAATTTGAAAACAAATGCACCCGAACGTGATGACGGCTGCAGTTACTAAATGCTAACTTTTAACATTGAAAATGCCATAGACATGCTAATGCGTTAGCATTGCTCCCGTTTTTAAGTTATAAAATACATCTATCAACTGTTTCAGAAGACCATAACAGGTCGGTTTAACATAGAAAAGGTAAATAATACTCACAGACGTATGCTCTTTAGGGTTTTAGCGGGGGAAAATTAAGCGAAAGAAAGAAATAAATGAAGCAGTCGACCGAAGCATTGCTTCAATCTGCGAACCACGCTTCGATTGGTTCAAGGTTCAAAGCAAAGCCGCGCTGCAGAAAAGCTGATTAAGGACCCACTGCAGGGTCTGTAATCAATGAAGAGAAATGATCATTTTCCTGACAAACACCCGCCAAAACAACGGGCACTCTGAAGGACCGATAACAGAATCGTTAAGCACAAAGCTTATTGATGTCGGTGGATCGAATCATTTCTTAACGATACCCGAAAGGAACCGGTTCTCGATACCCATCCCTATTCCCATGTGGACGTAGTATTTTTTCCGTGAGGACGTGGTATTTTGCCCTTGTGGACCTAGTATTTTGCTCATGAGGACGTGGTATTTTGCCCTTGTGGACATGGTATTTTGCTAGTGAGGATGCAGGATTTTCCTTGTGTGGACATGGTATTTTGCCCTTGTGGACATGGTGTTTTGCTCATGAGGACACGGTATTTTGCCCTTGTGGACATAGTATTTTGCTCATAAGGATGTGGTATTTTGCCCTTGTGGACATGGTATTTTGCTAGTGAGGATGCGGGATTTTCCTTGTGCGGACGTGGTATTTTGCCTGTGTGGATGGGGTATTTTGCCCGTGAGGACATGGTATTTTGCCCTTGTGGACGTGGTATTTTGCTCTTGTGGACGTGGTATTTTGCTCATGAGGACACGGTATTTTGCCCATGTTGACGTGATATTTCGCTCGTGAGGATGCAGGATTTTTCTCATGTGGACATGGTATTTTTCCCGTGAGGACGTGGTATTTTGCTCTTGTGGACCTAGTATTTTGCTCATGAGGATGTGGTATTTTGCCCTTGTGGACATGGTATTTTGCTAGTGAGGATGCAAGATTTTCCTCGTGTGGACGTGGTATTTTGCCCGTGAGAACATGGTATTTTGCCCTTGTGGACATGGTGTTTTGCTCATGAGAATGCGGTATTTTGCCCTTGTGGACATGGTGTTTTGCTCATGAGGACACTGTATTTTGCCCTTGTGGACACGGTATTTTGCCCTTGTGGAAGTGATATTTTGCTCATGAGGACACGGTATTTTGCCCGTGAGGACATGGTATTTTGCCCTTGTGGACATAGTATTTTGCTCTTGTGGACGTGGTATTTTGCTCATGAGGACACGGTATTTTGCCCATGTGGACGTGATATTTTGCTCGTGAGGATGCAGGATTTTTCCCGTGTGGACGTGGTATTTTTCCCGTGAGATGTGGTATTTTGCCCTTGTGGACCTAGTATTTTGCCCGTGAGGACATGGTATTTTGCCCTTGTGGACATAGTATTTTGCTCTTGTGGACGTGGTATTTTGCCCGTGAGAACATGGTATTTTGCCCTTGTGGACATGGTGTTTTGCTCATGAGAATGCAGTATTTTGCCCTTATGGACATGGTATTTTGCCCTTGTGGAAGTGGTATTTTGCTCATGAGGATGCAGTATTTTGCCCTTGTGGACATGGTATTTTGCCCTTGTGGAAGTGGTATTTTGCTCATGAGGATGTGGTATTTTGCACTTTTGGTCATGGTATTTTGCTCATGAAGACGGTATTTTGCCCTTGAGGACATGGTATTTTGCCCTTGAGGACAAGGTATTTTACCCTTGTGGACATGGTATTTTGCTCGTGAGGATGCAGGATTTTTACCATGTGGACGTGGTATTTTTCCCGTGAGACGTGGTATTTTGCCCTTGTGGACCTAGTATTTTGCTCATGAGGATGTGGTATTTTTCCCTTGTGGACATGGTATTTTGCTCGTGAGGATGCAGGATTTTCCTCGTGTGGACGTGGTATTTTGCCCGTGAGAACATGGTATTTTGCCCTTGTGGACATGGTGTTTTGCCCTTGTGGAAGTGGTATTTTGCTCATGAGAATGCGGTATTTTGTCCTTGTGGATGTAGTATTTTGCTCATGAGGACACGGTATTTTGTCCTTGTGGACATAGTATTTTGCTCATGAGGACATGGTATTTTGCCCTTGTGGACGTGGCATTTTGCTCATGAGGATGTGGTATTTTGTTCATGTGAACATGGTATTTTGCCCGTGTGGACGTGGTATTTTGCCAATGAGGACATGGTATTTTGCCCATGAGGACACGGTATTTTGCTCTTGTGGACGTGGTATTTTCCCTGTGTGGATGTGGTATTTTGCTTATGAGGACATGGTATTTTGTCCTTGTGGACATGGTATTTTCCCTGTGTGGACGTGGTATTTTGCTTATGAGGACATGGTATTTTGCCTTTGAGGACATGGTATTTTGCCCATGAGGACATGGTATTTTGCCCTTTTGGTCATGGTATTTTGCTCATGAAGACACGGTATTTTGCCCTTGAGGACATGGTATTTTGCCCTTGAGGACATGGTATTTTACCCTTGTGGACATGGTATTTTGTTCGTGAGGATGCAGGATTTTTCCCATGTGGACGTGGTATTTTTCCCGTGAGACGTGGTATTTTGCCCTTGTGGACCTAGTATTTTGCTCATGAGGATGTGGTATTTTGCCCTTGTGGACATGGTATTTTGCTAGTGAGGATGCAGGATTTTCCTCGTGTGGACGTGGTATTTTGCCCGTGAGAACATGGTATTTTTCCCTTGTGGACATGGTGTTTTGCTCATGAGGATGCGATATTTTGTCCTTGTGGACGTAGTATTTTGGCCTTGTGGAAGTGGTATTTTGCTCATGAGGATGCGGTATTTTGTCCTTGTGGACGTAGTATTTTGCTCATGAGGACACGGTATTTTGTCTTTGTGGACATAGTATTTTTCTCATGAGGACATGGTATTTTGCCCTTGTGGACGTGGCATTTTGCTCATGAGGATGTGGTATTTTGTTCATGTGGACACGGTATTTTGCCCGTGTGGACGTGGTATTTTGCCAGAGGACATGGTATTTTGCCCATGAGGACACGGTATTTTGCTCTTGTGGACGTGGTATTTTCCATGTGTGGATGTGGTATTTTGCTTATGAGGACACAGTATTTTGTCCTTGTGGACATGGCATTTTCCCTGTGTGGACGTAGTATTTTGCTTATGAGGACATGGTATTTTGCCTTTGAGGACATGGTATTTTGCCCATGAGGACATGGTATTTTGCCCTTTTGGTCATGGTATTTTGCTCATGGAGACACAGTATTTTGCCCTTGAGGACATGGTATTTGCCCTTGAGGACATGGTATTTTACCCTTGTGGACATGGTATTTTGCCCGTGTGGACGTGGTATTTTTCTCGTGAGGACACAGTATTTTGACCGTGTGGACGTGGTATTTTGCTCGTGAGGACACAGTATTTTGACCGTGTGGACGTGGTATTTTGCCCTTGAGGACATGGTATTTTGCTTGTGAGGACACAGCATTTTGACTGTGTGGACGTGGTATTTTGCCTGTGTGGACGTGGTATTTTGCCTGTGTGGACGTGGTATTTTGCCCATGAGGACGTGGTATTTTGCTCGTGAGGACACAGTATTTTGACCGTGTGGACATGGTATTTTGCCTTTGAGGACATGGTATTTTGCCCATGAGGACATGGTATTTTGCCCTTTTGGTCATGGTATTTTGCTCATGAAGACACGGTATTTTGCCCTTGAGGACATGGTATTTTGCCCTTGAGGACATGGTATTTTACCCTTGTGGACATGGTATTTTGTTCGTGAGGATGCAGGATTTTTCCCATGTGGACGTGGTATTTTTCCCGTGAGACGTGGTATTTTGCCCTTGTGGACCTAGTATTTTGCTCATGAGGATGTGGTATTTTGCCCTTGTGGACATGGTATTTTGCTAGTGAGGATGCAGGATTTTCCTCGTGTGGACGTGGTATTTTGCCCGTGAGAACATGGTATTTTTCCCTTGTGGACATGGTGTTTTGCTCATGAGGATGCGATATTTTGTCCTTGTGGACGTAGTATTTTGGCCTTGTGGAAGTGGTATTTTGCTCATGAGGATGCGGTATTTTGTCCTTGTGGACGTAGTATTTTGCTCATGAGGACACGGTATTTTGTCTTTGTGGACATAGTATTTTTCTCATGAGGACATGGTATTTTGCCCTTGTGGACGTGGCATTTTGCTCATGAGGATGTGGTATTTTGTTCATGTGGACACGGTATTTTGCCCGTGTGGACGTGGTATTTTTCCAGAGGACATGGTATTTTGCCCATGAGGACACGGTATTTTGCTCTTGTGGACGTGGTATTTTCCATGTGTGGATGTGGTATTTTGCTTATGAGGACACAGTATTTTGTCCTTGTGGACATGGCATTTTCCCTGTGTGGACATAGTATTTTGCTTATGAGGACATGGTATTTTGCCTTTGAGGACATGGTATTTTTCCCATGAGGACATGGTATTTTGCCCTTTTGGTCATGGTATTTTGCTCATGGAGACACAGTATTTTGCCCTTGAGGACATGGTATTTTGCCCTTGAGGACATGGTATTTTACCCTTGTGGACATGGTATTTTGCCCGTGTGGACGTGGTATTTTTCTCGTGAGGACACAGTATTTTGACCGTGTGGACGTGGTATTTTGCTCGTGAGGACACAGTATTTTGACCGTGTGGACGTGGTATTTTGCCCTTGAGGACATGGTATTTTGCTTGTGAGGACACAGCATTTTGACTGTGTGGACGTGGTATTTTGCCTGTGTGGACGTGGTATTTTGCCTGTGTGGACGTGGTATTTTGCCCATGAGGACGTGGTATTTTGCTCGTGAGGACACAGTATTTTGACCGTGTGGACGTGGTATTTTGCCTGTGTGGACGTTGTATTTTGACCGTGTGGACGTGGTATTTTGCCTGTGTGGACGTGGTATTTTGCCCGTGAGGACGTGGTATTTTGCTCGTGAGGACACAGTATTTTGACCGTGTGGACGTGGTATTTTGCCTGTGAGGACGTGGTATTTTGCCTGTGTGGACGTGGTATTTTGCCCATGAGGACGTGGTATTTTGCTCGTGAGGACACAGTATTTTGACCGTGTGGACGTGGTATTTTGCCCTTGTGGACGTGGTATTTTGCCCGTGAGGATGTGGTATTTTGCTCGTGAGGACACAGTATTTTGACCGTGTGGACGTGGTATTTTGCCCGTGAGGATGTGGTATTTTGCTCGTGAGGACACAGTATTTTGACCGTGTGGACGTGGTATTTTGCCTGTGTGGACGTTGTATTTTGACCGTGTGGCCGTGGTATTTTGCCTGTGTGGACGTGGTATTTTGCCCGTGTGGATGTGGTATTTTGCCCGTGAGGACGTGGTATTTTGCTCGTGAGGACACAGTATTTTGACCATGTGGATGTGGTATTTTGCCAGTGAGGACGTGGTATTTTGCTCGTGAGGACACAGTATTTTGACCGTGTGGACGTGGTATTTTGTCCGTGAGGACGTGGTATTTTGACTTTGTGGACGTGGTATTTTGCCTGTGTGGACGTGGTATTTTGCCCATGAGGACGTGGTATTTTGCTCGTGAGGACACAGTATTTTGACCGTGTGGACGTGGTATTTTGCCCTTGTGGACGTGGTATTTTGCCCTTGTGGACGTGGTATTTTGCCCGTGAGGATGTGGTATTTTGCTCGTGAGGACACAGTATTTTGACCGTGTGGACGTGGTATTTTGCCCGTGAGGATGTGGTATTTTGCTCGTGAGGACACAGTATTTTGACCGTGTGGACGTGGTATTTTGACTGTGTGGACGTTGTATTTTGACCGTGTGGCCGTGGTATTTTGCCTGTGTGGACGTGGTATTTTGCCCGTGTGGATGTGGTATTTTGCCCGTGAGGACGTGGTATTTTGCTCGTGAGGACACAGTATTTTGACCGTGTGGACGTGGTATTTTGCCCGTGAGGACGTGGTATTTTGCTCGTGAGGACACAGTATTTTGACCGTGTGGACGTGGCATTTTGCCCGTGAGGACGTAGTATTTTGCTTGAGAGGACACAGTATTTTGACCGTGTGGACGTGGTATTTTGCCTGTGTGGACATGGTATTTTGCCCGTGAGGGCACAGTATTTTGACCGTGTGTGTGCAAACTGCAGCACGTTCATGCAGCATTCTGTGGTTTGAAAATCCGGCCAGTGTTCCCTGGATGTCCTTACAGATCTGTTTCACAGACTGAATGTGGTCGCTGTCCGTCTCAGTAAGGAACCGTCTGTTTAAAGACAAAGACTGACCAGTCAAACATCCCACTGGTGAAGATGTTAGAAGGTAAAACCTCAGCTCAGGTCGACCTGGAACCACTCGATCTCTGTCCTACTGGAAAATGTTGGCCTTTCCTTTTCTTATCTCCACTCTGAATGGTCTTTAAATCACGGAAGAAATGGGAGTGTTTTTTGGATAAAGTTCACAGATTCAAGGGAAGAGTTGGGGTATTCGGACGCATTTGTCTTCTCGGTTTCCTCATCATGAGAGGCTGCGATTTATGTGAGAATGGAAAAAGCGCTTCTCCCGTGCAGGATGCACCCATGTGCCTCGTGTCCTTGAACGCAGCGTATTTACACGGAGTCTCATGTGGCTTTGCCTTTCAAGAGCTCCGCCAGGGAAGCATCAGCTGGGATCTGAAAGATATGTTTCCATTCTGGCTCTGGCCATCTTCTCTCCTTCCTCCCATCCTTCTTTCCTTCTTCCATCCTTCTCTCCTTTCTTCCTTGTCTTTCTGTCCTGTTTGCCTTCCCCCTCCTGCTTCATTCTTCTTTTCCTTGTAATCATGTTTCTTTGAAGTGGTCTGAGGACACAGATTAGAGTCAGACCCGTGGGGCCTTTGACCCGGGGACGAGTAATTAGAGAATTAAGACCTTCACTCTGACTTCTCTCTCCGGTTCATTGTACTCCAGCTGAAATTCATGTCCAGTTTGTCACATCTTGTCCTGTCACGAGCTTGGTGGTAAAAAAAAAAAAGGGGGGGATTGTCACATTAACTAAGTTGACTTTATGACGTATTGTCCTGGGAATACGTGTCGTTTAATGGCCATTTTATGTCACTCCTGTCATGATGTAATACCACAGTAACGCAAGTGCACTCTTTATAAACAGCAACAATCTTATAATTCTTCAGAATATTCAGACATTGGAATGTCTGAAAAATATTAAAATATCCCAAATAAATCAAGTATGAGTAAACTAAAACAGCAGAACCACATTAATGGCCTCTCTCCGTCAGCTTAGACCCAGAATGTTCCAACACCGGAGCCGTGGAATGCCACTTTGAATCCAAGTCCATTTAAACTCATTCTTCCAAACCAATGGAGCAGGGAGTCTGGACAAACATGGACAGTTGATAATCCATTTTTACCCGAGGCCAAAATATGGCCATTGGATATTGTGAAGGCTTTGCGTCCATCTGTCTGTCCCTTTGTCTGTCTGTCTGTCTGTCTATCTGTCTGTCCATCTGTCTTCATGTCTGTCTGTCTGTCCCTCTGTCTGTCCCCCTGTCCGTCTGTCTGTGCCCAGCATAAGTCTAGTCCTATTTCAGTCCTATCGCAGCATAAGTACAGTCCAGGGGCTTCAAAGGGAACATTGTTCAAAGATGACTAATCTTGACCTATATTAAGAGGTCAAAAGGTCACATTCTGTTTCCTATTTTTTATGCTTATATGGCTGAGGGTGTTTTTTGTATTTTGTT
The DNA here is from genome assembly GCF_902500255.1 of Thalassophryne amazonica. Classification (NCBI taxonomy): domain Eukaryota; kingdom Metazoa; phylum Chordata; class Actinopteri; order Batrachoidiformes; family Batrachoididae; genus Thalassophryne; species Thalassophryne amazonica. Next base: position 135,809,729 of record NC_047105.1, on the reverse strand, counting down.
TAATATCTGTAACAACCTGTGCGTTCATATAACACACTCTAAACACAAATCATACACTCCAACCTTCACAGAACAAGGAAGCACATGCTGGCACCAAAGTGCACAGCCCGCACAGCAGCTTGCACAACAGTAAGTGTCCAGATAAGAATCGATTTTATGTAGCAATTTTAAAAAGATAGTGCAGGTGGATGGGTCTTGTCCATCTCAGAGGCTGAAACAGCGGCATCTTCATACTCAGCAGTGGATGATACAGCTAATCGAACTGTCAGAGCAGCATCAGCTGCAGTGTGTGTGAAGTTGTTCCCTCATCATTTCTCAAAGTATTCTTTCAAGAATAACTTGGTAAACTTAGAACTCAGTACACTTGGACTGCTCACAGCATGGTCAAGACCCGACCGTAAATAAAGTGAAGACATTATTCTTCCCCTTTACATAAAGTGCGTCAGAATTAGTTTACTCAGTTTAGTTAGGTGTCATGTTGCCATTACCATGAGTGAAAAGTGTACTCTGCGTTTGATGTCTTTCGCCACCATCTCTTTGTGGGTGTGTAAAATTAAAAGCACCTGCTTGTGGGACAATGTAGAAAACAGAAAAAGCTGTGTTTCGTGTGTGTGTGTGTGTGTGTGTGTGTGTGTGTGTGCGTGTACATAAAACTTCATTCACAAACAAACTGGGGAGACCCGGCATTTGCCATTTGGTATGCATATGTATTTTTGGTGAAGGATGAACGCCGCCAAAATAGAACATTGGTAGGATATAACAATTTTGGAGAAACTGCAGATATTTGATATCAACAATGGATGTTGCTAATTACATTCTTGACTCACATGCAAATACAGCAGGGGACAGTACATCAGCTTTATATTAAAAGCATGCGTGTGTGTGCATGATTTTGTTTAATAAGTTCAATGTAAGTACATAATATAATTGTAAATACGTTAAAAAACGAGGATGACACAAGAAATTGAAAACACTTATTTCCATTATGGTCAATTTAAAAATCAAATGGCAAAATAGAAGTAATAATAAAATAATAATAATAATGATAATGATAATAGTGTGTATATGATGACAAAACCTAAACAATTTATAAATACATTAAGACAGTAAATTAACATTAAAAAAATTTACATAATTAACAGGAAATAAAAGGGTTGAGTTCTTCTAAAAACTGTTGAGGTCTAAGGTTCAAAATACATTCTGGACTCACACAGCATTCCAACTCATCATAGAACTTTGCATAATTTATTACCACCCTTGAAAAATGTCAGCTACCTGTTTTATAATCATGATCCAATCAAGAGCCCATGGATCCCCACAGACAACGCGCTAGTTTACGATTAATGCAGGTACAATAGAATTTCACCAGGAGCTCTCCCTCTTTAATATTTTGTAGACTGATATGTTGTATGGCTGGGGGGGGCCTGGCTGCCTTTTGTTTCTGTTTTCTGTCCTGTCTTTTGTTTTTCCTTCCAGGTGGCTTGCATTTGGGACTGAGTGGCTGTGTAGCTGAGTTTATCAGGACCTCACCCTGATCATCTGAGGCTGATCACCTGCGGCTTTTTATTCGTAAGCTTAAGTTCGGGTTGTGTTTTTCTTTTCTCCTCTTCCCGGGGTTTGATGGGACGGTCCCCTGGGGAGGGGGGGGGTGTTTTAGTTGTTTGTGTTTGTCTTTTTTGTTTTATGACTAATCAGACTGTGAACATGGTTGGACAAAGGCTGACCGCACAGGTTCAAGAACTCCTGGCCACACCTGTGCTAATTGACTCATAGAAACAGGGGCAAAGATGCAGCCAGAGGAGAAGACATCAACCATTCTGTTAGATGAAGATTCTGTTGGAAGATGAATGCGGATACGGTTTCCAGCCATGGTCCCTGGAGGGGGGTGTTTCTCCTGGGCCAGGTTTGTGTGGTCGCCGGGAGGCTTCCCGTGAGGGTGGGGTACTGTTGTATGGCTGGGGGGGGCCTGGCTGCCTTTTGTTTCTGTTTTCTGTCCTGTCTTTTGTTTTTCCTTCCAGGTGGCTTGCATTTGGGACTGAGTGGCTGTGTAGCTGAGTTTATCAGGACCTCACCCTGATCACCTGAGGCTGATCACCTGCGGCTCGTCAGGACTCACAGCTGTGGTGCATCTACAATGGATTGGAACATGGTGGCATTTAAGACTGGAGTACACAGTGTGTATTTGCCAGAGACTCGACCTTGTGACCAGACGGGTGAGATCGTCGTCTCGGGAGCCATCTCATCATCAGTGGATGCAGAGAACGTCCAGGTTTGATGCATGGTCTGTGAAAGAGGAGAGGGTGAGGTCTCACGCTCGTCAGCACACTTCCTGAGGTACGTTAGATTTTGTGACTAACATTTATACAGTCAGTAAATGTGGTGTCCCTCACACCTTATTATATTGAGCTGTATGTTGGTCGTTTAAATCAGCTTCCACTGCAGTGGAGTTTTGTGAACTGGATGTTCCATGCCTGCAGGGTGGAAGCTGATTAGTAATTAAGCCAGGAAGTGTTTGCTGTTTGTACACCTTTGAGCGTTCTCTCTGTGTGTTGAGTGTGGACTCACATAAGGATTCCTTCTTTCACAGACTCGGTTTGTCGCGGCCACCTGGGGGGTGTCGGCGGGGTCCTTGGGTCCGAATTGGTTCTGGCTCCGGACTGTTGGCGCTGCTGGGAGCGCACCGCAAAACCACCACGCCAGACCGCGCACTTTTATATTTTGCACATCACTGTTATGTTTATTAAACTCTGTTATCCTTTGTTCCGTGCTCTGCTTATTTTATACTGGGTCCTTCAAACGCTGGTCGGTTCTCCGGGCTGCGTCCGAAACATAACATGATAGTGAACAAAGCTGCCATGTTGGTGTCAGCAAAAATGTTTTTTTTGGACATGTTTTGCATTTAAACTCTTATTTTTTTGTTGTTGTTGTTTTTATTGTGAGTATCATCTGTACTCCTGTTCTCGTGAGGATCCTGTATGTTGGCTCGTGTCATGCTGAGATTGAACTGGGCTGAGGAATTTTACCCAGCATTCCCAGCAGCAGAGACCAGGCACTGTGTCACTAAACAGAACGTCTCGAGGAGCGCGCACAGCCAAATATGGACAACCAGTCGCATCTTTCTGCAGGAACAGAGTGAAGACAAACCAGCTGGTTGACAACTGACATGAAGCACTTTGAGCAGAACACTTAACATTCTCCGTTTCTGTCTTTTGCTTTTGTTCCCCTGCAGGTAAGAGAGATTTCCCCGTTAAAAAGCCTCTTTGATCTGCCATGTAAGTAAAGCACCACAATGTCAGCTTGTCTCTATTATTCGCTCCTTCATGGCACCCTGTCCCAGTGTGTGTGTGTGTGTGTGTGTGTGTGTGTGTGTGTGTGTGTGTGTGTGTGTGTGTGTGTGTGTGTGTGTGTGTGTGTGTGTGTGTGTGTGTGTGTGAGACGTGCGAGACGTGCGATATGTCCCTCAGGGTAGCTGGTGTTATGACAGGTTCGTGACTTCAGCGGCGTTAGAAGATAGTGTGTAAATTGTAATCTGCGAGCTCCTGTTCCTCGCCGTCTGTCGTGCTAATAATGCTGCACGCCAGTCAAAGTTGGTCGCTGATTACACGCACGAGGCAGTGGTATCTCTCCTTTTCTAGTCTGTGGTTGTCACAAAAGGAGTCATTTGGCCGTGGCAGTTTAATGGCTGGAGTACTGGCAGAATGATAATGGAGCTTTAGCCTGGATTGAGTGACTGCTTTGTATAATCCTTGGACTGGTGCTAAAGAACGATTTGTGTTGTGACGAGAATGTGACGAGTCCGAATGAAAGGCACCGGGGCAAACACACGAGTGGTGACACCTGATGTGAGAGTAGAGCTGAAACAACTAATCGAGTTAATCGATTAAAATCGATTATTAAAATAGTTGTCAACTAATTTAGTGATCGATTAGTTGCTAAATAACTTTGTTTTACCGCAAATGTTTCGTTTCTTCCATATAATCAGCCGAGCTTTGCTTTGAATCTTGAACCAATGAAGGAGTGCTTTGAGCTGCTGCTTCATTGGTTTCATTTGTTTTATTTCGCTTTATCTTAATTTTTCCCCCACTAAAACCCTAAAGAGCACATGTCTGTGAGGAATATTTACCTTTTTTATGTTAAACTGACCTGTTATGGTCTTCTGAAACAGTTGATAGATGGATTTTATGCTAACGCCGATGCTAATGCATTAGCATGTCTATGGCGTTTTCAATGTTAAAGTTAGCATTAAGCTGCTGGCATTTCAGCATGTTTGTGCATGTGTTTTCTGTATAGTAATTAATGGCTCAGCGTTTGTTGTCTTAAAAGAGTCAAATGTATTATAAATTATAATTTTTTTAATTTATTTTTCTTTATATATTAATAATAATAGCAACAATAATAATAGTAATAATAACTAATAATGCTACAATACAATTTTAGAGAAAGAGACATGAGTCACATGTGTCATTGTGAAATGACCACATAGTTTACAAGTTATACAGAGAATGTTGCACATATAATGAGTCAGGCTACAGTTTTTGATTTAGGTTTTATGGTTAACTGGTTATGCTAATTGCTTATTTGCAGCAACAAAAATACCGCTTTTTTTCACCATATATTTTATAACATTTATATGTTTCAATGTTGTTTCGTTGTTATGGCAACTCAGAACTTTGATAAAACAATGTCATTTGAAATAATTATTTTGTTCTTTATTATAAACTGTTTTATTCGTTATTATTTTATATTTCAACAGCCAAGGGAAATTTGACGATTTGTTGATTTTCAATTATTTTAAGTTTTCAAATAATATTCTGTTGTTAAATAAAGTGATGGAAGGAGAGAAAAATTGTTTCCCTGGCATATTTTTTTAAAATTCCCCGCTAATCCCATTAATCGATTAATCGTGTCGAAACCCCATCAGATTCATCGATGATCCAAATAATCATTTGCCCTATGTGAGAGCAGTGACACGTGCACAAAGGGGTCACAGTTTTGGAAAGCAGCAAATATATCACAATACATTCCATCAACATACTGTTTTCTTTTTTTCAAATTTAGGATTTAAATATGATTTGATTTGCAGAAGCCTTTAGGACTTCGGGTTACGTCCTGAAGAGGACACTGCAGGGACAAGAAAGAAACAACTGCAAGACAAAGACAACAACAGACGAATCCAACAATTTGGTGACGTCAGTGACTCGCAGGTTTGATGCAGTTAATGCACACAGGAAGGATGGTGTTTAATTGGGTGCATTTTAATTGCAGCTTCCAATTTGCCCATTTCAAAGTGGAAAGTTAAAGGCAAATCCACAGACAGCCCAGAGACACAGATTTTTTTTATTTTTATGTACATCTTATAGCTGTGAAGAAACAGCTACACATGGCATTTTATTGTCATAATGCAGGGTTTTTTCGTACATAAATTGCATTGAATAAAAGTAAGATGAGTAGTAAACAACTGACCGTGCTTTGGAAAATACGTACAGGTTATTGTTGTTGGATTTGATTGCTTAAATCTGATGCAGTTGATCGTGGCACTTTGTTGGAATGTAAAATGTGTCTGGTGTTTCTGGTGCAGTGCTTTTGTGGCTGTTCAGTCACAATATTTTTTATCAGTTGAAACCTCTGCGGTTAAGCATGGCATCCCAAGGGATCTTTCTTGGCCTGCTGCTGTTTTCTTTGCATGTGGCACTTTTATGCAGCTTTCTGGTTTATTTTGTTTGGTATGCTGATGACTTGCAATTATACATGCCAGTTTTTGCAATAATGTGCCCAGTATTGCTATGTTCGTAGGCCTGTGTGGCTGTTGTGCAGAGCTTCACAGCATGTAGTTTCCTGCTTCTGAACTCTGATAAGACACAGATGATGATCATTTGACTGGCCAGGCTGAGACACCTGTTTGATTATTTCACAGTATCTCTCTGATTCAGCACAATAATACAGACAAAAAAAATCTTGGTTTGATCTTGGATAAGACTCTTTCTTTTGATGTTCATATCAAGGAAGTGGCCAGGGTTGCTGTTTTCATCTTATGCAACATTGCAAAGATCAGACCATGGTTTTGTGTCATCCATAATTGATTATTGGAATGTTTTGTTTTTTGGGTTCCAAACATCTTCAAATGATTCAGACAAGTATTAGAAAATTAGATTATATCATGCATGTGTTACAGTTTCTTCATTGGTTACGCCTCTCGCCCAATGACTACTAAGGTAGGTTCCAGCCCCACGTGACCCTTAAGTGGAATGAGCTGGTTTACAAAATTGATGGAACTTTGTTGAGTTGCTAGATGCTGAGTGGGGGCTCGCCCTTACTGAATCCTTACGTATGTGTGCTACTATCACAAAGAGCTCATTTGTTGTGTGTCCCTAAGATTAAGAAGCAAACGGCGGGTGGTAGAGCTTTCTCATATCGTGCACCGACTGTGTGGAACATTTTGTCAGTTTCACGTCAGACTTGAAAATTTACTTTTCTCTGTCATCTCTGAGGATTTGGATTTATGGTCTCTAAATTTTTGCCCTTTGAATTACAAAGATGTAAAAGAAAGGATTTTGACCTTGTGGTCTTGGATTTGCCCACATTTTGAATGCTTGGTCATTTTCCTTGGCCAGATTCTAACCATGTATTGCTCCTGATTGTTGACATCATCACAGTTCTGTCTATAATCTTAATAATAATCTCTGCCCAGACCCTTTCTTGAGTAGAAACAGCTGTGTCACCCGGAGACCGAACTGAGGATGTATTTTGGTTCCTTGGTTAAGTAGAACATTTTAACTTAGTTCTCCAGTGGTCCAGCCAACCCAACTGTTGGGACTGAGGAACCGAGCATCTTGTACAGTCTCACATTCAACCTCATTTCCCGTCCAAACCTTCCTCCACTTTTGCCAAACCACACATCCTTAAATGTTGATAGTTTTGCTGGCAAACTCCTATTCTGCCAAACACACAACTGCACAGTCACAACCTCAGATATGGATCATATTCAACCACTTGGCTGCGAACTGCATTTGGGTTTTAAAGCCTGAGGTACTCCTCAGTATTTTTAAACACTCATGATCGCATTTGCTCACTGTAATCTGAAATTAATATTTTTCTGAAAGCTCAAACACAAACGGGGAGTGTTAAATCGACAGAATCTGCACAGTGGTGTAAAACTCGGGCCGTTTATGCGGTTTTGGGTGTTGGCAGGCAGGCTGAAAGCTGAAAGACACCCGTGGATAAGTTGAACTGGAGGGTACAAAAAGACCCAGCAGCCTTGATGACTCATTAGAGGTGCTTTTCCACCGTGGAGAACAAATAATGAGTACTGGACTGTAAATTAAGTTTATTTCTGGAGGACTTTTCACAAATGTGCTTTGCTGTTGTTAGGAAACATGAATATGGTGAAAATATAAACGTAAAACAAATAAAAAGCAATAACTTAACAGTCCCGAGATGGAACACACATAAAACCAGAAAGTTATAAGAATAAACTGCGACAATACCTGACACGATAAAAGTGTCCATAAGGGACCGTGTCTGACCAAAGGAACTGAGATTGTGGGCACAGATACAGACCAGGGCCCATATCCATGAAGCATCTCAAGTCCTCTCAAAGAGCTCCTAACTTCATCTAAAAATTCCTGGCAAAAAATCCTAACCCAAGAGTGATCCAGGAGGTGTCTGAGAGCAACTCTGAGCAAGGAGTGGACAGAAATGTCTGTCTTTGTGAGGAGGCGGGGTTGACCCCGTTGCAAGGTAAGATGCAGTCTTCTAAGAGCTGTGATTGGTTGTTACAAAAAGGTAAAGAGGAGAAGAAAAAAACAATTGCGCTCCACGTTCCTACTTATGAATGGAGAGTAAAATCAACCAATCATATAACCTGAACTGTATAAAGAAATGTTTAATCGTGAAAATAATTTAATGACATGATGATGAAACTCATCAAAATTAAATGAATTGTTACACAGCTTCTAAATGTTTGAACGTACCTCATTCACATGCTGATTATTATATTGATTAGCTTATTGTTAAGTTTACTCTCCATGCCGGTGAGTTTACTACTTAATGTCCGTGATATTAGAGGTGGACTCAGACTCAGCTGTCAGCAGGTCCTGTGATTGCTGGCATCCTTATAAAAAGCAGTTTGATTTGGCAGAATGTCCAAAACAAACAATGAAACGCATAAAAATAGAACCAGGAAGCCCAACGGGACTGAAGAGCAGTGCCTGCTGTTGGCACAACTCATGGAGGAGAATAAAGGCGTTTTAAGAGTGAATTTTTAGTTTTTATTTGCACATTTTTATTGTGAAATATTTTGTTTTTAGTGTTAATTTATACATGCTTGTACAGAGAGAGTCCAGTTCAAGCTGCAGTCAAATTCCTTGTATTCTTTGGAGATACTTGGTGACTAAAGGCTATTCTGATTCTGACTCTGAATTGGGCCATGGTGTTGCCATCCGAACGGTCCCCCTAAAAATTGTTCCCCCTTGATGACGGGGTTCATGACGCGGTTCACGAATTAACACCTCATTTCTGCTTCAAACTGCACTCCAATCATCATCTATCTCAGTGACAGACATCTGAAGCTTTTGTACAACAATCATTTCCACATAAATTCAGCATTATTTCATCATAAAAGGCGGCGGAAGCGATCAGAGCGCCACGGCTAAATGAGCTGCTAGCTGATGCGTTCACTGTGCATCAGACAGTTCAAAGTGCCATGGAATTTCGCCTTGTTTCTGCTTAAAACGGCTTTGTTTCTGCTTAAAACTGACTTTAGACTGATTTAAGAGGTTTTACCTTTATAATCTGATGGTTAATAATACCATTAATCCATTTGATTGCTTTGGGTGAAGAGACTCCGTCTCAGACGTGCTGCTGTGGTCTGAAATGACGCATGCGCAGATGCAAAAGGCGGATCGATTTTTAGGGGCGGACCTTTCGGTCTGCGACACAGGGATCACAGCACAAGGGAAGAGGCAGCGCATTGCCCAACAAATCCACGTGTTGTTCCCTCTGCTTGTGCGCACAAGCGAAGACTGTGTGCAAACAGGTGAGTGTGAGGCTTTGGCTGCTGACATCACTTACTCTGATATTAATAATTGTATGAATGTTGTGATGATCTTCATCTCTGGTGTTATTGCGTTACTATTCTGCGTGGGAAAAGTAAGCTCATTCCTGATGATGTCAACCACAAACATTATCCCTGCACCATCGAGCTGGTAGCGTGTTGCTGACTCACTGCCGTTCAATGTACGGACAATGTCTCGCCTTCCTCTCTGTCTTTCTGCCATCTTCTCTGTTTAAGACACTCGTAGGCTTCTTAAAAGTCCTTCTCCCTCTTCTTAACAGTTAGGCACTCGAGGAGCTCTCTTCAGGCCTATGGTGCTTTGTGAATAACTTTTATCTAACCAATGGAAAATCCTAAGAAATGTCTAAGAATTCAAGGAATTCTAAGATTTTTCTTAGAATAACGTCACTATGAGCTACTTTGAGTCTTAGGATGCGTCGTGGATACGGTCCCTCACTCTCAAACAGGACACAGATGGATGGTTGGTCCCTGGATGGTTTCCCTGCAGACATTTTGCCAATGTGCCCGCTGGTTTAATCCATGTATTTGATTTTGTCTATGTTTTCAGTCTTTGGTGGATCAGTTACAAGTGGAACGGATGTGGAAGTATCTTGTCCATCACATATTGTTTTCTTAGTCCTTTGGACCAAGGTCTACAGGCCTAATAGTTTAGTTTAGTTTTCCTGAAATTTGGTACAGACAATTCTCGGAGGACTGTCTGCTAAGTTGGACTCTCTCATTGACTCTAATTTATTGCAAAAACAAAGAGCAACAGTAACTTTTTTCTGATTGTGTATAAAGATTCTTTGTGTTGCTGTCTAGAAACAAAACAAAAAAATGTCAGTGTTCTTGATTCATTCAATCATTCTAACCCCCCCGGGGCACCCAAAAGGCCCATAATTACATTTGGCACAGTTGTCAATTTATTGCTGAAAAACTGCTAACTCACTCTTTTCTATACATCTGCACATAGATTCCTTGAAGAAAACATATTTATTGACTTTTATTGGCCAAAAAAAAAAATGACATTTTGATATTTATTGCAGAAAAACTGGTCAGCAAGTTTTTTTTCCTTGATTCTGGTTGAATCATTGTCTCCTTTCACAGAGATTTTAATAAACCTTGAATTATTAATGGCACTTTTTGGACGGAATTACTCTTTCATTGTCCAAAGGACTTCGGGGTCTCTTTTATTAGTTTTGAAGTGTATTTTCTTCAGAAAATGCAGGAACATCCACCATTGTGTGACATCACATTCCCAAGATGCTTTTGGACACCCCGCAGTACGCAAATTTAAAATTCCATTAAAAACTGACTTTGGCATTGAGTAATTTCAAAGCTACAGTTTATTGTTTACATGTTCATTCCAACCTGGTCTCACGGCAAGTCGTGATTCAGCAGCATGAAATATACATTCATCTACTGGTTCCTGATATTGTGACGAAAAGCGCCTAATTTTCGTCACGGCAGCACAAATTCATTCTAATTCATTTCGTGGTGGCTGCACAAAGTTAAATGTGAAGCGTAGGGGTCGGGGTGGTTATGGTTAGGGTTAGGGTTGGGGGTAGGAGTAGGGGTAGTGTCGCGGCTCGTCTTTTTGGTCTTCTCAGGATGTCGTCTTTTAGATAACACAAACTAATTGCAAGTGATATGCTAGAAAGAGGACACAACACTTTAGAATAATTCAGCCTTAAGCAAGATAAAATGCACAGAAGTTTTTAAGTTTATTTAAGCCTTCGACACAAAGCTTAGACAAACTGAGTCCTCTAGAGAGACTGAATATGACAACCGCGCTCGTCTATTTATTGGAGACCCGCGGGCATCGCTCCTCCTTCGACTTTTTTATTTATTTCATTCCCAAGACATGGTTTTCTATTGGAAGCGTCCTCTAGTGAACCCTAAGCAGGTGTTAGGCCATTATTTCAATGTGACAAATGCTCCCATTAAACATGAAGGATTTACAACTGATTTTTTTAAAAGACCTTCAGCCACAGGTGCAGCTGGCCTGAGGCCCCCTCCGCACGTGGCCTCAGCCACACGTGCAGCTGGCCTGAGGCCCCCGCACGTGGCCTGCGGGAAAGCACCTAAAAGGCCTTGGAAAGCCCCTGACAGACTAATGACTAATAGAGCCCTTTTTTGGGTTGAACACCTGCTAGTTCAACCAGAGGACATACAGTTCGGATCAGGACACTTGATAGTTCATCACAGTTCAAATATGGACCTAAAAATTCTTCTACAGTCCCTCCTCTGGGACTCGAAAGAGTCCCATTACATCAACTATACTCTTGGGTTGTTTACTGACAAGACATCCTCATTTGTGCATCGCAATAAAAAAGAAAAACACAGCACTCGACTTACTGATAACTCTGGTGCGGATATGAATATCAGTGATACTTCACACGGTAAATATATTGCACTGCAGGTGAACCTACATACTAAGGCACAAGGTGAGCAATTAGCTGGATTATATCAACACAAGGTGACATTCAAACATTGAGTTTTGGTGTAATTGAAGGCACTTAAAATGGCCACATAAAACAAGTTACAGCAACTTCTTAATCATGGCAAAGGCTTTACATTGACATCAGTGCAACCAATCATCTTCTGGCATCTATTGACTCACTCAACCAGAGGCTCCAACCCATTATACTTGGTTCTACATATTATTTTGTTAAAGCATCACACATTTATTATTTAAATGCATCAAATAACCCCTACGTTACCACTATTTAGTCAACCAATCAAGAAACTATTCTAAGGTTAGCGCAGCTATGTCTAGTTAAATGATAAACACAATAAATGGTTTCCCTTCATGTCCGTCCTTAAGTCATTTGCCTTAGTCAATCATATAATGGTTTTCATTATAGGCCATTTCTCAACATTCTCCACTTTGTTTTTCTTCTTTTTCAGCTTGTTTTCTAATGCCCTTTTTGGCCAGATGCCAAATTTAGGCAATGCATGTCTCTTGAGGCATGCTATAATTTAAGAAAAAGGGGTCGCTATGGTGCATCTTTACTACTAAATCTACAAACACGCCGTGTAAGGGTCCCCTTTTTATAACTTTGCAATGTGATATCTATGTGTATGCATTTAGCTTTATCTGTGTTACGCAGATGATGGTAAGGACAGACATTTACCCAACCTTCGTTACTAACATATATCCTTCTTTGTTTTTATTTACACTCAGATTTCTGAAACCAGTCCGCAATTCAAACTCAAGAACCAAGATCATAGTCCGTGTTCAGTGCCATTACGTCAGTCCGCGCTCCTCAGCATTTACTCAGCATCTGAAGTTTTGGGAGAAGTTGGGGAACATGGGGAGGTTGGCCTTTCAGGGGTAGTGGGGGAAGGATCAGGAATTCTGGCTTTCAGACAGTCGTGCAGTTCTCTGATGGATCTTTCCAGCTCCTTGTGCTGCTTGGCCAGGTTGTACAGGGCCCCCAGAGAATTCTTGCCCACATTCAGGGTGGTGGTGGCCAGCACTAGCTGTTCCCTTTCCATATGCTCCATCATGCAGGCTAGCATGTCCATACTAGACTGAAGACCACACAGTTGAGTATGGAGGCCCTCCTGAACACAAGAGATGTTGGCATTGTCACGGTGTATCCTGAACAGGTATGCAGCTGTCTGACTTAGTTGTGGCATGATTTCCTCAAATAGCTCATGGGGAATGTGATTTGTGAGGGGCAGGAGCTGCTCCAAGGTTTTTGGAACAGACTCTTGTGGAAGACGAAGCTCTCGAACCAAGATTGCCATGTCCTGTGGGGTGACCATGACCAGATTAAGGTTGTGCAGTCCAGGGGACAGGAAGTACAAGGGGGAAGGCATTTCGTGTGTGGGGGGAGTATTGTTGATGTCGCACAGGCAAGTGGGTGGGACACTCTGGACATTTAGCAGCCTGTACAAAGCTCCCCTCTGTCCTGGTGGTGAGTTCGGCTAAGGTCTACCCCTGCTGATCCTCCTCCAGAGGTACTGGGCTGATCAGAATATCTCTCCTGCCTTGGGGGTGGAAAGCTGGGGACAGGTCCTAGCAGTGAATTGGGTCTAGGATGCACTCGGGCAGTTGCTGCATATGGCCGACCTTGGCTGCCTCCCCTGGAGGGTATCGTTGCCACTGGCACATGTGACTGTCTCCATGGCATCTGCGGAAGGGGTGTGTTCCTGAGTCCAAAGGGTCCTTCAGGTGATGGTGGAGTCCTCGGGCCGACTCTTGCTGCAGGCAGATTCTGTGAAGCCGTCATCGCCAGGTGCTGGAACGATGAAGATCCTTCTGTTGCCAACTGGTTTAGCTGCTGGATGGATGGCGGCTGTTGCGACCAATCATATCTCGACCATCCCTCCTGTATATCCTCTTCTCCAAACAGTTCTGAGAGTCCAATCAGACTTGATAGAGGCAGATCAGGCATAGGTCCCTGATCAGAGGAGTCTGGTCTCTCAGCCATACTCCTGTGTCCTAGTAATATACATATACGTTCATTATTACAGCTCCATATCATTCTTTCAGATATTGTCTATCCTATCCCTCATTTTTGTGGGTGCATGTGTGTGAATGTAAATGTGCGTGCATGTCTTCTTCCTCGTCTACAATATCACCAAGCACGGTCCATCCCAGTCCTCCCTATCTGGGGTGTACGCCACAATATTAGGGAGCTGGGGGCTGTCGGGGAGGATAATTGGTATTTCATCCATTTCCATATATTCTGGTTCTCTGTCTGTTTCGTTTGTGCTTTCTTCTAGGGCTCGGATGGCTAACAGTGGGAGCTGTCCTACTGTGGATGAAAGCAATTTATTGACCAGAAATTTTATCAAGGGAATACCACAACATATTACCAGCAAGACCGCCACCCCTGTTAGTGCCAAGATTACACCTATCTGGTATAACCAGTCTTTCCATGATATCCACCCTCTCCTTAGAGTCCCAAACAGTGAAAACAGTGGGCCAATATTCATTCCATTCCCTACAATGTATCCAGAATCGTCAGTTTCATTTCTCCCTCCTATGGAGTTACTTAACAGTTCCTGTTGCATCTCCTCAAGTGTGATTAAGAGCTCTGTCAAATTTCCGTCTTCCCCTGTACGCATGGGAATAGCTGTGCAACATTCGGTGGCTTTGATCATAATACAAACTCCTTGTTCATCAGCCATCATCATCTCGATAGCTAATCTATTTTGCATTGTCATTAGCGAGGTGGCGTGCAGTTGTTCGGTTAAGGCTCCTACAGCTGCCAATGTCCAGTTCAGGTATCTTTGCTGATTATACCACAAGTAATTAATCCACTGCACCTCCTGGAACCTAGAACGGATTTTTGGAGTAACCCCGAACAGAGCCAATGCCCATCCCCATTTATCCGCATCTTCATCTGCTTTAACTCTGCTACTGTCTATGGCTTCTAACTGTCGGGGTATCCCTTCTGGTATCCCGTTTCTTACTGTGATGTTGTAGTCTGTTTTAAACGTCATTATTCCTCTTTTCTTACGAAGTTTCTGTGGCATGGGTTGTATTGAATTTGGCATTTCAATTACTGTTATTGCTCCTGTGAGCATCACAGGAGCACAAAGGCCTTTCCAATTCGGGGACAGCGATGACAGGAGTTTCCTTCTTTGTCCGCATGTCCAAAAGATGTCAGCTAAGGGTACCGTTCCCTTAGCTAAATTTGGAGTAGATACCCATGAAGCATGGGTGAGATTCAGTCCAATTACAGACCCCCCTGTGGCCGGTACTATTTGTTCACACTGTATGCCTGCTGCTGGCAGGGTGTGACAGACGGTAATGTTCCATGCTGTTTTGGCCGGTTTGTATTCTTGCTGCTTTTGCATACACTGTATGTGGTGTTTTGGCTGGGTCGTCCCTACCTGCCAATCGCTTATGTATTGTGCTACTAAGCCTTTAGCTATACAGAATGGGTGTATCATCCCTTTCTCTATTTTAATCATAGGTGGAACGGTTCCTTCTGTACTTAGGGGCACTGGACAAAGTTTACTGTCGGCAGCATATTTTTCATCACCTACTGCCATTTTCATAACACATTGTGTATAGCATTCTGCTTGGTCTGGGTTATGTTGGGGGCTCCTATAACAGTTGTTGATATCAGGTAGGGGTTTAGCCTGAGGTATCACACCTTTCCGGTGACAGGCTATGCAAGGCTTTTCACTGATCTGCCTAGCCGAAAATTTCAACCATTGGTAAAATAAATTGGTCTTCAACCCTTGTGTGCGGGCTAGGTCTGTACTGGGATCCCATCTCCCTAAGTGACTGCTTGTTTCTAGGCTTCTAATTGTCCTCTTTTTCCTTGGTTTGATTTTTACCCATTTTGTGGCTTCATGTACTGTAACAGTTACGTCTTGCTTGGTTTCCCTGCATCCTCTTTATCACAAATTACCTCTATGTTGAGTGTTCCCTCCTCTTCACATTTGATGCTAATGGCTTCGCCTAATATGTAATCCCCCAGCTTTCCCTGTATTCCTATGTTCTTGTAGGCTTTTGATTTAATGTATACCAAATTATATGTTTTTCCTGTGTTTAGAATGCCTTGTTTAGCTGCTATTGCGGCCATGGCCACGGCACAGTCCGTTGTATGTTTTGGATGTCTATTTTCTCCCATACTGACCACCAGTAGTATTGTCAATCCCTTGAATAATTCCTTAATCATTGCTCTGATGACTGTTGAGATGTGCTACTAGATGTGCTACTAAGTGAGCCGTCACTAGATGAGCTGTCACTAGGGATGTGTGGTGTATCTGTGCTTTGTCTGGGTTGTACTTCCTGCGGTTCTTCTGTCGGTAAATCTACTGAGTTGCTGTCCGAGTCTGATGTCTCCTATGGCCTGTCTATCTGTCGGTCTGTATTTCTGTCTGTCTGTTGGCCTGCGTCTCCAGTTGTCTCTGAGTCTGCATCTGAGTCTGAAGCTGTGCGTCGTCTTTGTTCAATCAGTCTCTGTGAGCGCCTTGGCCAGTGTTCGCCTGGCTGCAGGGAGGCGTGGCCTTCCCTCGGTGCTTCTTCTGGCTGCAGGGAGGCGTGGCCGTCCCTCGGTGCTGCTGTAGGGTCTCTGGCTTCTCCTGCTTCCCCCCTTGGCCCGGCGGCTCTGCCAAGACGAGCTTGCCGAGGCCGCAGGGGCGCTGGGCCACCAACCCTACAGCAGTGGTTTAAATGAAACCAAGTGTCCTTACCGTCTACTTTGACTGCTGTACGTGAGGCAAGAATAACTTTGAAAGGACCTTCTCGGCGGGGCCTGTCCCACTTCTTTTTGAACACCTTGACGTAAACCAGATCACCAGGCTGGATGCTCTGATTTTCAAGTGGAATCTCTGCTTCTCTGTCTTCTGTAGCACCTTTGACCTGCAAAAAGATAGTTTTGTGTATTTGGGTTAACTGTCTCAGATAATTATGCCATTCGTCTTGTAGCTGCTCCAGCGATGGTCCTTCGTAGGGTCCTCTCAGGTATGGAATAGGCATCGGCCGACCTGTAAGAGCTTCAAATGGTGTCAAATGGGTTAGTCGGTTAGTTTGTGAGCGCATTGACAATAAAGCAAGCGGCAATGCATCCAGCCAGGTTAGTTTGCCATTGCTGTCTGCTATGATTTTTGCTAGTTTGTTCTTTAAAATGCCATAGCCCGTTCCACCGCCCCATTTGATTGGGGGTGATAAACACATCCAAACTTCTGTTTGATACCCAATTGTTTGAATGTTTCTTGTGTAACCTTGGCTACAAAAGCCCTACCGTTGTCAGATGAGATAGTATCTGGAATGCCAAATCTTGGAAAGACATCTCGGCACAAGAATTTGGCTACCGTTTTATGGTCTTGATTTGCAGAGGCTACTGCCTCAATCCATCGGCTGAATCTGCATATCACTACCAAAACATATCTCATTCGTTTAAGCTGCATTGCTTGTTTGCCCCACTGCTCTAATCATGGCACGCAAAGGTGCAGTTCTTATAGCATAATCACAAATCCACGGCCGACTGTACCCTGCCATCCCAAGGAATGAAAGCATCTGTCCCACTGTTTGGGGTTTGGGAGCCTTGATTATAGCCTCCACTTGGCTTGGGGCTATACATCGCGTGGTCCCACACAACTGTCTTCCCAAGTATTCTACTTGTTGTTTGCAGAACTGCAATTTGTCCTTACTTACTTTATGACCTCCATCTGCCAATGCATGCAATACAATTAATGAATCTTTTTCACACTGTTCTTGAGTCTCTGATGCAATAAGGAGATCATCCATATATTGCACCAATGTACTGGGTATGTCAAGGTGTTGTAAATCTTCAGCCAGGACTTTGTTAAAGATGGCTGGGGACAGGTTCAGTCCCTGAGGTAGCCGTGTATACGTTAGCTGTTGTCCCAGAAATGTGAATGCAAACAAATGATGTGAGTCTGGGTGCACAGGCACACTGAAATAGGCTGAACACAGATCGATTACTGTGTACCATTTTGCTCCAGCAGGGATGCTTGATAGTATAGTATGCGGATCAGGTACTATAGGTGCATCCATTTCTATTATTGCATTGATAGGACGCAGATCATGTACCAGCCGATACTCTTTGGTATTGTTTTTAGGGATAGGATAGATAGGAGTATTGCATGGGCTTGCAGTTTTTTATTAAAACTCCAGCTGCCATTAGTCCCTTAATTACTGGTTTTATGCCTTCAATAGCCTGAGGTTTTAATGGATACTGCCTTTGGTGAGGCAGTTTTGCTCCCGGTTTTACTTTTATTTTTACTGGTAAGGCTGTTTTTACTAGTCCTACATCCGTTTTGCTTTTGGACCACACCACTGGTGGTATTTGCTCTAACAATTTCTCTTGTTGGGCCGATAACACCATCTGTCCCTCTGGTCTAGGATTGAGCTCCACTTTTTGAGCTATAGCCTCATCATTTACTTTTAAATTAATTCGTATAAACTGCTGGTCTTTTGACAGATGTACTTGTGGACTTTCCATGTTTTGCCATTCTTCAACTTCTGAGGCTGTCTTTACCATTGGACCTAGGTCATGGGATTCATACTTTTCTGAGACTAAAAGGGTCACATGAGGAATGGCATTCGGCACTTGATACCATTGTTGTTCAGCTGAAGTTAGCTTGACAGAAGCTGCGGCCCCTTGGGGGCCTAAATAAATTTCTGTGGTGGTTATGTGAAACAGCCGTTGATTCATCAATGCATCCCAGCAGCATGCATAGTCAGTTTGTTCTTGTTTGGCATCGAACATCAGGGTGACATGTAAAGGTAAACTAGGTGTATATACTGCTTCATAGTGTTGTTCGGCCCAGGGCTTCCATTTTTCCCATTGCAGTTGAAGATTTGAATTTTCTGGTTGTAACTTCAGCCAGTATACCATGGGTTGCACAGGTCGGACCTTGTTTTCCATGTCCATAAGCACCATAATGTTGGCGAGTGCTTCGTCGGGAAAGTGTATTTGCAGTCCTTGATGGGTACACACTATCTGGGTTTGTAGCTTACATAAAATGTCTCTTCCCAGCAAATTCACAGGTGTATTTTGTGAGTATAACAGGGGTGCTTCAATTGTTTTTCCTGCAATCGTTACAGGAAGTGGGCGTGTAAACGGTATTATTTGAGTCTTCCCAGAGAAGCCGATGGTCTTAATTACAGACCCAGAGAGGGGGAGATGAGCGCCCATTTTCCCTATGCAAGAGTATGTTGCCCCTGTATCCACCATGAAAGGGAAATCTCTGTTTTGTATATTAACAGTGACGGTTGGCTCTTCCTTAGGTATCATCGAAATAGCCAATGCCACCGTTTCCCCCTCTGTCTTCTCTAGGCCCCCCTATTGCCAATAGGCAGAGGGTCCAACCCAAGGTCGGGCCGGACAATTTCTCATTCGATGTCCAGGTTGTCCACAGCTCCAACACTCATTAGAGGGTTGATCCCCTATTGGGGGTGTTGGTCCCATAGGCGGTCCCGCTTGACTGTTCCTGGGAGCTGAGTTTTGGAATCTGTTTCCAAATGAAGGTTGGCGAGATCCTCTTCGCCACCCTCCTCTTTGACCTTGAAAGTTCCGTGACTCTCCTCTCCACCCATGACTGTAGGTGGGTCCATTTCCGGGTGTGCCAGTGCTATGGTAGTGATAGTGATGCTCCACTGGTGCTGAGACTTCTCCTGCAGCAGTGCTCCCTGCTGCTCCTTGGGGGCTCTGTGTGGCTGTTACCACAGGTGCCTGTATGGTGGCAGCAGTGTTTGCCGTAGGGCCTAGGCTTGCTGACTCAGAAGGAACAGGGGTCATCATTGGTGCCTGGGTCTTTGTTTTTTCTTTCTTGACTTTGGTTAGCTCTCCCAACTGCATCTGCACCAATTTTTTCATCAGGGATTTTGCTGCATCTTCTTCTTTTTGTTTTTCTTTCTTGTAGATTTCAAGATGGTGACAAATATGCTCAGAGTATAAAGCCCAATTCATTTTTGATAGTCCCACGACTCCATCTAGGGCTTTCTGAACCTCATCTGGTAGAGCCTTTTTTACAGTTATTTTAAACAGGATTTCTGTTGCTGGAGAATGGTTCCATGCATTTCCTGTTTCCTCCGCCCATCTCTTCTGGAATCGGTGCAGGAACTTCTTTGGGCACTCTTCAGGTGTCCACTCCTCATCATCCAATTTAGAGGGATCCAAGACCTCAGGGTACTTTCTTCTCAGTCCTTCCCACATGGAGTTTCTATAGCGATTAAAGGGGACTTCATCATGTTGATTAGTGCCCATCATTTGTGTTAGTCCAACCTTTCCTGCTAATTCTTCAGTGTCATGTTTTCCCATGACATGCATTAGCAAGGCTTTTATGTCACCTAAAGACAAGGTTACCCCTGCAGTGCCTTCTTCTAAGGCAGTTATCCATCTCCCAGCTCCTTGGGTGATGTCTGGCAGCCTGTTGGCCAGCCCCACCATGTCTGTCCAGCTCCATGGGGTATACACATGATGACCATTTCTAACCACCAATGGGCATATGAGGTCTTCGTCCTCCTCTTCTTCTGTGCGGACTCCATACTGTCTTCCAGATCGAGTGCGACTGACTGGCTCCAGGCAGTCCATCCAGTCGGTTATATTCTGTTCTAAAGCCGCTATGTCTTTGGCTACACATTGTTGTCTTTGCCTGAGTCGGGCCTCTTTTGCAGTGTCAATGATGATCTCACCAGAAATTTTTCGGGTGGGTGGCTGTATAATGTGATTCCCTTGATTGGGCGTTGATTGTTGTAATATTCTTCTTTCCTCGGCGTCCCTATGTCTTTGTATTCTTTCCTTCGCTAGCCGAAGTTGCTCTGCTAGTTCTTCATTATCTCTTCTGGCCAGATCCAGTGTGTCACAGAAGCTCTTGTGCCACTCTTCGGAGCCTCTATAGCCTGTGAAGGTCCAGTCGGCTGACTTATGGTGGGAGGGGACGGTTTTCAGTGGACCTCGATGTGCAGGCGGAGCCTTCAGGTCTCTCTCTTTATCCTCGTCTGCCTCCATGTCACTGTTATTTGTGGCCCCCCCTGCTGGTCGTGGTGTGCGACCACTTACTTTCGGACTTGGAGACCTTGTATGATCCATTTGACAGACTGAGGACCTGTCTCCTTGTGGCTCTCGAGCTTTTAGTGTCAGTGTGAATTTGCCCTCCACATCCATGCCTTGGTCCTCTTCACGAGTTCCTAATACAAATTGTCCAGCTGTCTTTCCCATATCATGACGTTTATATGGGGGTGGCTCTGCTTCCCAGCTCGGTGCACTGGCTTTAGTCTCTTTGGATCTTTCCTCTGTCATTTTTTCTCTTTTCTGCTGTATCCTCTGTGCTTCCTGCTTGAACAAGGCTAAAACTTCTTTTTCTTCAGTGCGTTTTTTGTTGTTTTTTATGTTCTTCTGCTGATCTTTAATTTCTTTTTTCTGTATTTCTACCGCAACTGCTTCACACATCACCGGATCAAATGATCCCTCCAAAGGCCATTGCCTGCCCCCATGTGACCTTTTGTGCCACTTTCTCATACATTGGTTGGCCTTAGTGCGTTTTCCTGGATATTTTCTTAGTACTAAGTCTAGCGGGGTACTTTCCCGACCTTGACCTTGAGAGTTACCCATGTAACCCTGACAAACGCTATGTGAGGTGTTTCTATGGTGTTCTGGTAGTCCCTCAGGGGCTGTCCTGATCCAGACCAATAACTTGCTGGCTGTAACACCTGTTTTGTATTTTAAACCCTTAAAAGGATTAAATTTCCAACTGCTATGCCCGTCTTCTTTTTCTTTAACTAAATATGAAAATTTACCTGTTTCCCACCGAACCTTCCTTGGGACCACAGTCAGAGTCAACCTAGGAAACAGTTCTTCACCTGGATCGGTTGGTAGTGTTACTAAATGATTTAATGGTATGCTAAGTTCTTTATTAGGGTCAGCACAAAGCAGCTCCAGCCACGGGGTTAAACCCTGATGCCACAGACGTCTTATCAGCAGCTCCCAATTAATTAGAGGGAATTGTTCTTTCTTTTGCTTCAGATTGATTACCTTAGTAATCTGCCATAATTTCTGATTGATCTCTTGTTCGTCCTGCCAATGTTCTGCTCCTACCCTGTCAAAATAGGTCCTTTCCAGCCAAAAATGTGTCCTGATTCCCTGGGTTTCGATGTCTCCGTCAGTCAAGTAATGTTCTGGGAGTATTATTTCATCATCACTTAAGTCTCCCATCAAAGACTGTCCCAAGCATTGATCAGTCTGTCAGCTTTTTCACTATAATCTAAGCTTTAACTCTTTTGATTTATAACCAACTTTATTTATTTAATCCTCTTACAACCCTAACACCTCCTAATGTCTTTGCTCCCGACTTTCTATTTCCCTTCTAATTTTTATTTTATTTATTTTTTTTTTTTTAACTTTCTGCTTCTCGTCTTTTTCTGCTATGTTTGTTTATTAGTTTTCTCTCTTTGAAATAATATCTACCTTCTCTGTATTTACATAGCACTCTTCTCCTGTCTTTTTCTTCACTGACACTAATCTTCAAAAGCTTTATACACAAAAATTATTAAAAACAACTTTCTATATATCTCTATCTAGACTTCTGCCACTTTTCACTCCGCGGCTTTAAACAACCTTTTTATTCACTTAACACCAATGTGTTCTGTTTAAGCATGTATCTCTTCTTCACGTTAGACAGCTTCTCCGGCGCTGTCAGCAACTTCATATATTACTTTTTTCAAGCCCTCTTTGAGCGTACAATATTTCATTTACTTCTACGCCTTACCGCGCCTCGCGTGCGTATCCTGTGCTTAATATATTATTTTTCACCAGCTCCTTTCTGAGCATACAATATTTCATTTACTTCTACGCCTTACCGCGCCTCGCGTGCGTATCCTGTGCTTACTATATTATTTTCACAAGCTCCTTTCTGAGCATACAATATTTCATTTACTTCTGCGCCTTACCGCGCCTCGCGTGCGTATCCTGTGCTTTTCTGCACTTTCTGCTACCTTTTTTCTTCACTTACTGAGCTCCTCGTGAGCTTAATGTGCCTTTGCACTGAAAATACTCTCTTTTTCTTTTCTTATAAAAAACTCATATTACTGTGTACTTAATTACTTATTCTTCTCCCACGCCCCACAAGCGTGTATCTGGTGCCTTACTGCACTATTTTCTGCTTCATTAATTCTCATGTATTCTGCACTAACTCTTCATTTATTTTTTTTATTTTTTTTTATAGTTTTTCTCTTTTCTTAAAAAATGACGTCCTTTATTGAGCTCTTTTACTTACTGTCAGCGGTGCCACTTTGCACTTTCCTCTTTAAATCTCTTTATCATGTACGGTATTTCTACTGCGCCCCCTCAGGCGCTTATCTTGTGCTTTCTCTGCACGTATTCTCTTGTTAAACTCTTTTTTCTCACTTATTTCACTTCAGTCTCTGTTAAACTCTTTAAATAACCTTGTATTACCTTGTATCTATTTGTCAGTATACTCCCCTAAATTAACCCCTACAGCGCATGCTATCAGCCGGCACGTTAGTAATGAATTTCAACACCAATTATTCCCCAAGCATCCAGGTTAGTTCTCCACGCACTCTTTCCGCACCAGAGTTCATGAACATTCCTGAACTTTCACTCACATAGACATTCTTTTTCCCGGGAACACACACACCTTCTGAGCATTTTATCTACAAGGCCTGATAATTTTCAATCTTATCTTTTTTTTAGTCTCTTATCAATTTTCTTAGTCCAGGTTCTTTTGGGTAAGAGGCAATTAAAAATATCACCTGTCAACTTGGGCGGAAATCCAGACTCACTCCTCCAGATCGTGCAGAAGTTATAAAAGGTTTCTGCTTACCTTTTAGTCGTGATCACTGTTATTTACGGTCTGGAGGGATGAGCTGGACTGCCCCAGGCTGCCGGAATGCCCCTGGATTCTCCTGGCTGGCTCGCCAAGTTCTGTCGCGGCTCGTCTTTTTGGTCTTCTCAGGATGTCGTCTTTTAGATAACACAAACTAATTGCAAGTGATATGCTAGAAAGAGGACACAACACTTTAGAATAATTCAGCCTTAAGCAAGATAAAATGCACAGAGTTTTTAAGTTTATTTAAGCCTTCGACACAAAGCTTAGACAAACTGAGTCCTCTAGAGAGACTGAATATGACAACCGCGCTCGTCTATTTATTGGAGACCCGCGGGCATCGCTCCTCCTTCGACTTTTTTATTTATTTCATTCCCAAGACATGGTTTTCTATTGGAAGCGTCCTCTAGTGAACCCTAAGCAGGTGTTAGGCCATTATTTCAATGTGACAAATGCTCCCATTAAAACATGAAGGATTTACAACTGATTTTTTTAAAAGACCTTCAGCCACAGGTGCAGCTGGCCTGAGGCCCCCTCCGCACGCGGCCTCAGCCACACGTGCAGCTGGCCTGAGGCCCCCGCACGTGGCCTGCGGGAAAGCACCTAAAAGGCCTTGGAAAGCCCCTGACAGACTAAATGACTAATAGAGCCCTTTTTTTGGGTTGAACACCTGCTAGTTCAACCAGAGGACATACAGTTCGGATCAGGACACTTGATAGTTCATCACAGTTCAAATATGGACCTAAAAATTCTTCTACAGTAGTAATAGTGAGTTACAAAAAACCCTGTCACAGAAATTGGACTCATTTGTGACAGTAGCATGAAAAAAAAAACGTGAGACTGGGTTGTTCATTCTTCTAATTGGGAATATGATGCAGTATTGTACAGAACTCTGTCGCCATAGGGCACACCATTCCTATGGCACCAGGATGTGGGATGGAAGGCAATACAGTGTGAAAATAGTCAAATGGAAAGTAATCAATGTTCAGAATAATCAGCTACTAGTTTTCAGAGAGGTTGTTCAAGCTGAGACGGTTCAGTCGGTGTGACGGGGAAGGGCCGAGACGGAGCAGGTTTTCCGACGAAAGATCAGCTCAGCAGCAGATTTCACAGGCAATCAGGACTGTACGCTGAGGGGCGGAGCTCATCAGAAAGACTGCCTGCTGAGACCAGACCTGCACCGCTGCTGGCCTTTAGAGTTTATGCTCACACCTGTTGGTGCACGATGATGTCACTGTTAAATCCTTAAGAGTCATCTCTTAAGAGTCCTTAAGAGTTAATGATGCCCAGCATTTGTTGTGGTTCATGCAGTCTCTGTCTGCCCAGTTTTGTTGTTGTTGTTTTGAGGCTGTGGCGGGATGGCGGCTGCTGTCAGCGAGTGGGTGTGAAGTAAAAGTGTGCAGAACAGTTTCCACGGCTGTGCAGCTCGTGCCCTGTGCCAGGATAACACATGACAAACGAACGCGAGCTTCATTTACTTTGTTGGCGTTGAAATGTGACAGAAACGGCTCTGTATTTGTTTGCTAATTTGCTGTGGTGTGCGATGGTGCCTCGCTGTGCTTAAGCTGTTTGGGTTGGCTGTTTCTGATTTCAGTCCACAGCTGCAACAAATTATCCTCTGCACCAACAACATTATCAGGCAGGAGTGTTTGTCTGCTGAAAACCACCACACACACACACACACACAATCAATCAATTTCAATTTCAATCAATTTTTTTTTTTATATAGCGCCAAATCACAACAAACAGTTGCCCCAAGGCGCTTTATATTGTAAGGCAAGGCCATACAATAATTATGTAAAACCCCAACGGTCAAAACGACCCCCTGTGAGCAAGCACTTGGCTACAGTGGGAAGGAAAAACTCCCTTTTAACAGGAAGAAACCTCCAGCAGAACCAGGCTCAGGGAGGGGCAGTCTTCTGCTGGGACTGGTTGGGGCTGAGGGAGAGAACCAGGAAAAAGACATGCTGTGGAGGGGAGCAGAGATCGATCACTAATGATTAAATGCAGAGTGGTGCATACAGAGCAAAAAGAGAAAGAAACAGTGCATCATGGGAACCCCCCAGCAGTCTACGTCTATAGCAGCATAACTAAGGGATGGTTCAGGGTCACCTGATCCAGCCCTAACTATAAGCTTTAGCAAAAAGGAAAGTTTTAAGCCTAATCTTAAAAGTAGAGAGGGTGTCTGTCTCCCTGATCTGAATTGGGAGCTGGTTCCACAGGAGTGGAGCCTGAAAGCTGAAGGCTCTGCCTCCCATTCTACTCTTACAAACCCTAGGAACTACAAGTAAGCCTGCAGTCTGAGAGCGAAGCGCTCTATTGGGGTGATATGGTACTACGAGGTCCCTAAGATAAGATGGGACCTGATTATTCAAAACCTTATAAGTAAGAAGAAGAATTTTAAATTCTATTCTAGAATTAACAGGAAGCCAATGAAGAGAGGCCAATATGGGTGAGATATGCTCTCTCCTTCTAGTCCCCGTCAGTACTCTAGCTGCAGCATTTTGAATTAACTGAAGGCTTTTTAGGGAACTTTTAGGAGAGCCTGATAATAATGAATTACAATAGTCCAGCCTAGAGGAAATAAATGCATGAATTAGTTTTTCAGCATCACTCTGAGACAAGACCTTTCTGATTTTAGAGATATTGCGTAAATGCAAAAAAGCAGTCCTACATATTTGTTTAATATGCGCTTTGAATGACATATCCTGATCAAAAATGACTCCAAGATTTCTCACAGTATTACTAGAGGTCAGGGTAATGCCATCCAGAGTAAGGATCTGGTTAGACACCATGTTTCTAAGATTTGTGGGGCCAAGTACAATAACTTCAGTTTTATCTGAGTTTAAAAGCAGGAAATTAGAGGTCATCCATGTCTTTATGTCTGTAAGACAATCCTGCAGTTTAGCTAATTGGTGTGCGTCCTCTGGCTTCATGGATAGATAAAGCTGGGTATCATTTGCGTAACAATGAAAATTTAAGCAATACCGTCTAATAATACTGCCTAAGGGAAGCATGTATAAAGTGAATAAAATTGGTCCTAGCACAGAACCTTGTGGAACTCCATAATTAACTTTAGTCTGTGAAGAAGATTCCCCATTTACATGAACAAATTGTAATCTATTAGACAAATATGATTCAAACCACCGCAGCGCAGTGCCTTTAATACCTATGGCATGCTCTAATCTCTGTAATAAAATTTTATGGTCAACAGTATCAAAAGCAGCACTGAGGTCTAACAGAACAAGCACAGAGATGAGTCCACTGTCCGAGGCCATAAGAAGATCATTTGTAACCTTCACTAATGCTGTTTCTGTACTATGATGAATTCTAAAACCTGACTGAAACTCTTCAAATAGACCATTCCTCTGCAGATGATCAGTTAGCTGTTTTACAACTACCCTTTCAAGAATTTTTGAGAGAAAAGGAAGGTTGGAGATTGGCCTATAATTAGCTAAGATAGCTGGGTCAAGTGATGGCTTTTTAAGTAATGGTTTAATTACTGCCACCTTAAAAGCCTGTGGTACATAGCCAACTAACAAAGATAGATTGATCATATTTAATATCGAAGCATTAAATAATGGTAGGGCTTCCTTGAGCAGCCTGGTAGGAATGGGGTCTAATAGACATGTTGATGGTTTGGATGAAGTAACTAATGAAAATAACTCAGACAGAACAATCAGAGAGAAAGAGTCTAACCAAATACCGGCATCACTGAAAGCAGCCAAAGATAACGATACGTCTTTGGGATGGTTATGAGTAATTTTTTCTCTAATAGTTAAAATTTTGTTAGCAAAGAAAGTCATGAAGTCATTACTAGTTAAAGTTAATGGAATACTCAGCTCAATAGAGCTCTGACTCTTTGTCAGCCTGGCTACAGTGCTGAAAAGAAACCTGGGGTTGTTCTTATTTTCTTCAATTAGTGATGAGTAGAAAGATGTCCTAGCTTTACGGAGGGCATTTTTATAGAGCAACAGACTCTTTTTCCAGGCTAAGTGAAGATCTTCTAAATTAGTGAGACGCCATTTCCTCTCCAACTTACGGGTTATCTGCTTTAAGCTACGAGTTTGTGAGTTATACCACGGAGTCAGGCACTTCTGATTTAAAGCTCTCTTTTTCAGAGGAGCTACAGCATCCAAAGTTGTCTTCAATGAGGATGTAAAACTATTGACGAGATACTCTATCTCACTTACAGAGTTTAGGTAGCTACTCTGCACTGTGTTGGTATATGGCATTAGAGAACATAAAGAAGGAATCATATCCTTAAACCTAGTTACAGCGCTTTCTGAAAGACTTCTAGTGTAATGAAACTTATTCCCCACTGCTGGGTAGTCCATCAGAGTAAATGTAAATGTTATTAAGAAATGATCAGACAGAAGGGAGTTTTCAGGGAATACTGTTAAGTCTTCTATTTCCATACCATAAGTCAGAACAAGATCTAAGATATGATTAAAGTGGTGGGTGGACTCATTTACATTTTGAGCAAAGCCAATAGAGTCTAATAATAGATTAAATGCAGTGTTGAGGCTGTCATTCTCAGCATCTGTGTGGATGTTAAAATCGCCCACTATAATTATCTTATCTGAGCTAAGCACTAAGTCAGACAAAAGGTCTGAAAATTCACAGACCTTTTGTCTGACTTAGGGTGTGGGAGGGGTGCAGGCTCCCAAATTTTTGTAGTTCTAAAAGGAAGTGCAGCTAACATGGAAAAATTGCAGGCGCGCTCCTTTACAATGAAGTGAATCCTGCAAGAGCCATGAAATTTCAGATATGACCAGGGGGCGGGGCTTAGTGCTTCGCACTGTTGCGTCACATTGAGAAGGTCTCAGGTTCTCTTCTGACCTGGGGCCTGTTTCAGAAAGCAGGTTTGTGAGAGCGTATATTCACCTTTGAAGCCAGAATTCTTTAAACAAGTCAGGGGATGGATACATGAACATTTCCACATCACTGAACACGTCCTTGACTTTTACGACAGTAATTAAGAAATACAGATAGTATGTTTCTGTGTGGTCAGTCTGTCTGGAGGAGATAGTTCTCAAAACCTGAGCAACTGTGCAAGGAGACATGTGAGGAAGGCCACCAACACACCCAGACAACACTCACAGAGTTAAAAACACAAAGAAGAAAAAAAACTGCACAGCACTCAAAATACTATGATCTGCCCAAAACATACATTTCATTCTTAAGGTTTATGAAATTGTGCGCACATGATAAATAAATCATTTGGGCAACACATGCAGCCAAGACATTCATTCCTACATCTTCATGCACATATCTCTCCAAGCAAGCAAAATCTGTTCTGTCGTCAGCAAATCTTTCAGTGTTTGCAATTAATCTCATGAACACACAGTCGTGTCACTCTCTGGTCCGTACACTCTCAGCTAGACAAGGTGCATCAGATAAGGGATTAACCTCAGCTTGCAAACAGATTGCATCTTGTACACACACAGCAGCATTTTGCATGTACCACACAGTACAGTGTGGCCTCTTCATGTAACTGTTCTCTCTCTATCTGGAGCTCTGCTTGGACCAGGAGGACCACGGCCTGCTGAGTTGCCCCCGTCCTCCTTCACGGCATGGAGCAGACAGTGGGAGCAAACGCTCTTGTTCTGAATAGAGTATAGAGTATGTAGAGTGTGTAGGGTGTGTAAAGGGTGTGTAGAGTGTGTAGGGTGTGTAGAGTGTGTAGGGTGTGTAGAATGTGTAGGATGTGTAGAGTGTGTAGAATGTGTAGGGTTTGTAGAGTGTGTAGGGTGTGTTCGGTGTGTAGTGCGTGTAGAGTGTGTAGAGTGTGTAGGGTGTGTAGAGTGTGTAGGGTGTGTAGAGTGTGTAGAATGTGTAGAGTATGTAGGGTTTGTAGGGTGTGTAGAGTGTGTAGGGTGTGTAGACTGTGTAGGGTGTGTAGGGTTTGTAGAGTGTGTAGAATGTGTAGAGTGTGTAGGGTGTGTACGGTTTGTAGGGTGTGTAGAATGTGTAGAGTGTGTAGGGTTTGTAGGGTGTGTAAAGGGTGTGTAGAGTGTGTAGGGTGTGTAGGGTGTGTAGAGTGTGTAGAATGTGTAGAGTGTGTAGGGTGTGTAGAGTGTGTAGAATGTGTAGAGTGTGTACGGTTTGTAGGGTTTGTAGAATGTGTAGAGTGTGTAGAATGTGTAGAGTGTGTAGGGTTTGTAGAATGTGTAGAGTGTGTAGAATGTGTAGAGTGTGTAGGGTTTGTAGGGTGTGTAGAGTGTGTAGAATGTGTAGAGTGTGTACGGTTTGTAGGGTATGTAGAGTGTGTAGAATGTGTAGAGTGTGTAGGGTTTGTAGGGTGTGTAGAGTGTGTAGAATGTGTTGAGTGTGTAGGGTTTGTAGAGTGTGTAGGGTTTGTAGGGTGTGTAAAGGGTGTGTAGAGTGTGTAGGGTTTGTAGAGTGTGTAGGGTTTGTAGGGCGTGTAGAGTGTGTAGAATGTGTAGAGTGTGTAGGGTTTGTACGGTGTGTAGAGTGTGTAGGGTGTGTAGAGTGTGTAGAATGTGTTGAGTGTGTAGGGTTTGTAGGGTGTGTAGAGTGTGTAGAATGTGTAGAGTGTACGGTTTGTAGGGTCTGTAGAATGAGTAGAGTGTGTAGGGTTTGTAGGGTGTGTAGGGTGTGTAGAATGTGTAGAGTGTATGGTTTGTAGGGTCTGTAGAATGAGTAGAGTGTGTAGGGTTTGTAGGGTGTGTAAAGGGTGTGTAGAGTGTGTAGGGTTTGTAGGGTGTGTAGGGTGTGTAGAGTGTGTAGAATGTGTAGAGTGTGTAGGGTGTGTAGAGTGTGTAGAATGTGTAGGGTGTGTAGAGTGTGTAGGGTGTGTAGAGTGTGTAGAATGTGTAGGGTGTGTAGAATGTGTAGGGTGTGTAGAGTGTGTAGAATGTGTAGGGTGTGTAGAGTGTGTAGGGTGTGTAGGGTGTGTAGAGTGTGTAGACTGTGTAGGGTGTGTAGAGTGTGTAGAATGTGTAGGGTGTGTAGAGTGTGTAGAATGTGTAGGGTGTGTAGAGTGTGTAGAATGTGTAGGGTGTGTAGAGTGTGTAGAATGTGTAGGGTGTGTAGAGTGTGTAGGGTGTGTAGAGTGTGTAGAATGTGTAGGGTGTGTAGAGTGTGTAGGGTGTGTAGAGTGTGTAGAATGTGGCCATCTTAAGTCTCCCTGCAGAAAATGTGACACAGTTTTAACATTCCACATTTTGGCAGCAGTTTGTGGGGTTGAACATTCTGCACGAATGTCAGTGTCACATTACGGGTCCGTGATGGGTTTGAAGTGCGACAAAATAAACTGAAGAGTTTACATGAATCATTTAAAATAGGCCGATGAATTTCATCAGACAGAAATAACAAGCTGTGTGAAAAGGGTGACTTCTTCTGACAGTGAACACAGCGCCGCCCCAGTGGTGAGGCAGAGGGCGAGCAGACAGGCCGTCATCAGGCTAGTCATTGCTCCGTGTTGGACCAGCAGTGCTCTCAGCAGGAGGCGGGCTGGGAGCTGGAGATAGGAGTGACTGTGCCTCAGCTGCTGCGGACGAAATCATGTCTTCTTCATCAGTGTTGTTGCTCAGTCGAACTCTCACACGCTTTCTTTTGTTGAATGTCTTCAGTGTCAGATTTTTTTCCTGGTTTTCCTGTCTGCCTCCACATCCTCTGTGAAGCTGCAGAGGGGGCGGAGCTTACTCCTCATGGATTAGAGGTCCATCTGATGATGAGGTGGGGAGATCACCTCCAACTCCTCGGGCCAAAGAGCGGCAGTGTCTCAGCATCTTTGGGGGGGCGGAGCAGTTATATGGGATCACAACTGGTCTTAACTGCCTGGCGGCAGCGCACCGCCGTATTGCACCAGTGACATTTTAAGCAACAATTCAAGAACCAGCTTGAAGAATCAGAAAAGCATCTTCACTTCAGTGTTTTCGAAATGTGAGCTGCTGAGTGTCCAGCCTTGTTCAGACTGACAGTAAAAATCTGATTTATGTGCATAACTGATTCAAAACAGATCTCAGGTTAAAAGTCTGAACAAGCAAAAGTTGCAGGACATCCATTTTTTGCTAAATACATTTCAAGCCTCATTTGTAGGTGATTTGTAGGTGGTTTGAAATATTGAAATCACATTTGTGCAAATCCATTTTGGTTGAAACTCTTAAATCAGATACCACATGTGTTTTGCTGAGCCTGTCTGCTGCTCAGAGTGATGAAACCTTTAATTCCACACTGCATTTTCTGACTGTTTTTGGACGTGATGTTTGCAGTGCGCGTTCACGTTGGGTTTTTGTGTGTGCGTGAGTGTGCCCTCACCTTTTTTTTAATGGCTCAGTTGGATGATCCAGCCATCACACAACACCACACCTCATGTTGAATATTTTCTAATATGTAAACTTAAAAATCTAAATATATACTTATGTATAAACTCACCATAACCTTTTATTATTTTAATGTCCTGCGAGTCACAGAGCTCCCTGTGGTTAGTTGAATTGTATGGAAAAATTAACAGCGTGTGACAGCAGACAGCAGTCACATGACTGTTTCCATGAGAGTGATGTTTCATTTCTATAGTAACTGATGTGGAAAAGAAGCCAAATGATGACTGTCACATGGACGCACGGGTCAGATCTGGTCATTTGCTATTTAATGGAACGAGTCAGTCAGTGAGATCAGATTTCAGTCTGCTATGCAGTAAATCTGGTGTGCACTGTCAGTATGAACAAAGCGTAAGTGAGCGGCGTTGCATTCCTTTAGTTTGAACCCTGTTGGACTGCGGCACAGCTCGAGGAGCTGCTGGATACAAATCCCCTGCCAGTCACGCTTTAGGGGCGTTCCTCACAGATGGAGAAGAGAGTGGATCACTTAAATATTTTGAATGTTTCTCTGGATTAGGTGCTTGGAGAGAATCATTTGTAACTGTTGTCTAATTTATTTGACGTTCTTGCAAAGAAGAAAATATGAATAAATTCAGTTTCCTGAGAACATTCCGTAGTTTTCCAGGTTTGGTTGGCAGATCGGAAATTTTAACCTTGTAAACACAGAGATTACTGGGTCTGATGGACAGAGGAGGTTGTTCTGAGGGTGTGTGTGTGTGTGTGTGTGTGTGTGTGTGTGTGTGTGTGTGTGTGTGTGTGTGTGTGTGTGTGTGTGTGTGTGTGTGTGTGTGTGTGTGTCTTTCAGCAGCCACAGGTTGCTTGTTAGTACAATGTCAGACATATCCATCAGTGACGTCCCTGGAGCCTCTCGCTACAGCGATAACACACAGCTCTCCTCCTCGCTCTCTTCCTCGCTCTCCTCCTCGCTCTCTTCCTCGCTCTCCTCCTCGCTCTCCCCCTATCTCTCTTCCTTGCTCTCTTCCTCGCTCTCCTCCTCGCTGTCTTCCTCGCTCTCCTCCTCGCTCTCCCTCTGTCTCTCTTCCTTGCTCTCTTCCTCGCTCTCCTCCTTGCTCTCTTCCTCGCTTTCTTCCTCGCTCTCTTCCTCGCTCCCCTCCTCGCTCCCCTCCTCGCTTTCTTCCTCGCTCTCTTCCTTGCTCTCCTCCTCGCTCTCTTCCTCGCTCTCCCCCTCGCTCTTCCTCGCTCTCCTCCTCGCTCTCCTCCTCACTTTCTTCCTTGCTTTCTTCCTTGCTCTCCTCCTCGCTCTCCCCCTCGCTCTCCTCCTCGTTCCCTTCCTCGCTCTCCTCCTCGCTCTCCTCGCTCTCCCCCTCCCTCTCTTCCTCGCTCTCCTCTTCGCTCTCCTCGCTCTCCCCCTCCCTCTCTTCCTCGCTCTCCTCTTCGCTCTCTTCCTCGCTCTCTTCCTCGCTCTCTTCCTCGCTCACCCCCTAGCTCTCTTCCTCGCTCTCTTCCTCGCTCTCCTCCTCGCTCTCCCCCTCCCTCTCTTCCTCGCTCTCCTCCTCGCTCTCCTCCCTCGCTCTCTTCCTCGCTCTCCTCCTCGTTCTCTTCCTCGCTCTCCTCCTCGTTCTCTTCCTCGCTCTCCTCCTCGCTCTCCTCGCTCTCCCCCTCCCTCTCTTCCTCGCCCTCCTCCTCGCTCTCTTCCTCGCTCACCCCCTAGCTCTCTTCCTCGCTCTCTTCCTCGCTCTCCTCCTGGCTCTCCCCCTCGCTCTCCTCCTCGCTCTCCCCCTCGCTCTCCCCCTCACTCTCCGCCTCGCTCTCTTCCTCGCTCTCCTCCTCGCTGTCTTCCTCGCTCTCCTCCTCGCTCTCTTCCTCCCTCTCCTCCTTGCTCTCTTTTTCGCTCTGTTCCTCGCTCTCCTCGCTCTCTACCTCGCTCTCTTTTTCGCTCTGTTCCTCGCTCTCCTCGCTCTCTTCCTCACTCTCCTCCTCACTCTCTTCCTCACTCTCTTCCTCGCTCTCCCCCTCGCTCTCTTCCTCGCTCTCTTCCTCACTCTCCTCATCGCTCTACTCCTTGCTCTCTTCCTGGCTCTCCTCCTCGCTCTCCTCCTCGCTCTCCCCCTCACTCTCCGCCTCGCTCTCTTCCTCCCTCTCCTCCTCGCTCTCCCCCTCGCTCTCCTCCTCGCTCTCCTCCTTGCTCTCTTCCTCGCTCTCCTCCTCGCTCTCCCCCTGCCTCTCTTCCTCGCTCTCCTCCTCACTCTCTTCCTTGCTCTCCCCCTCGCTCTCTTCCTCGCTCTCTTCCTCGCTCTCCTCCTTGCTCTACTCCTTGCTCTCTTCCTGGCTCTCCTCCTCGCGCTCCTCCTTGCTCTCCCCCTAGCTCTCTTCCTCGCTCTCCTCCTCGCTCTCCCCCTCGCTCTCCGCCTCGCTCTCTTCCTCGCTCTCCTCCTTGCTCTACTCCTTGCTCTCTTCCTGGCTCTCCTCCTCGCGCTCCTCCTTGCTCTCCCCCTCGCTCTCTTCCTCGCTCTCCTCCTTGCTCTCCCCCTCGCTCTCTTCCTCGCTCTCTTCCTCGCTCTCCTCCTTGCTCTACTCCTTGCTCTCTTCCTGGCTCTCCTCCTCGCGCTCCTCCTTGCTCTCCCCCTAGCTCTCTTCCTCGTTCTCCTCCTCGCTCTCCCCCTCGCTCTCCTCCTTCTCCTGTCACTGCTCCACATTGCTAATCAATCACATTTTACATTTTCTGTCCACTTCCCTTCCCAGCTACAAGCATCAAGCTTTACGGTATTTTTTTGTTAATCTATTTCATGTGTAGGCGTGCAAAGTTAGTTCACAGCCAAATTCTGCA